>NC_141142.1:111004882-111323007 GCF_053477565.2 Lygodium microphyllum | reverse complement strand
AGGTGATGGATTATAGATCTGCTCCAGGATGTTCATCATCCCAATCCTTTGTCTATAAAGCAGAGAATGCATTGCAGTCATAAACATGACCCGAAATACCAAAAACTTGTTCCACGCTTCATAATTCTGCAACACAACATTGAAGGTAAGGAAATGTTTGGACAGCAACAATTTTCTTACTTCATTTCATTGAGATCTCATAAAAACAATTCTGTTGTTGGTCGGCTCTGATACCAACTGTAACATGTCCACTAATATCATCCAGGACACGTCTTAGCAGTCCATCGGAAAGGATGTCTAGAAAGCTCCGCCCGGCACTCCCATGGAATGTTACGAGGTTTGCGATCTAGGGCTTTCCGCGTCTGCCACGTAGCGGAAGTATTCTAGTCAATCCCACTTAGGATTGACCGAAATTTGGGTTTTGCTGATTGGTCATTTCCTAATAGCAACTAGCGTCGGACCCAAGTGAACTACTTTACGCAGAAACGCCAGGTCCGAAGCGGATTCACGCCGCACTTGGTTCAGAGAGAATGGGAAACAAGAGGGCTGCAAAGCTCAACCTCTTTGTCATAAGGCATAGTCCCATTCCGTTCCCCTAAAAAAGCATAAATCGGTTAAGACATAACTCTAGGTCAACGCTTTTGTTGTTCGTGTCCTTTGACGATCATCCCGCTGTTCTTCGAGATTTGAGAAAAGTTTCCGGCCAACCAGGACCACCCAACCGTAGGACGGACCCATGGCCCATCCTCCGCATTTTCCTCGGTTTGTTTTAGTTAGGTAATTATCTAACACGTTAGTTGGACATGTAACAATCAGCTTCTTTAATTAATCCGTTAAGCACCGGTTCCTTCACGTAATCTTATCATGTGACATAGAAAAACAATATCAGACAAGTTCTTTGTTAATACATCATCATATTTATCTTTGAAATACAAGGAGTTCCATCCGTAGGCTTGTCTATAATCCACTCGAAGGCTATCCAGTAATCCACAGGGATCACTATTCCAAGCTTCCACCCATAGACTAGTATGCGGGCCTCGAGATCCAATCCCGAGTCACATTAGCCTCTTGTGCAGGACCCAGAAGGCGAGGGATTTACAGCCAGAGCCCCCCTTAGCACCCAAGCGTCCTCCTGCTCCAAGTAGTGCTCAACGGAGAGACCTCTCGCGGCAGGTTCGGTCTACGTACCCGGCGCGGTCAATAACCCCCTTGGTTAGGGTCAGGCAGTCAGTCGGGGGTAACTGAAGCTGCCTCTCCCTTTAGGCCCTCAACCTGAAGTATAGATATTTATTTAATTTGTAATTCATAAATCAAAACAGTGCTCTAAAATCTCTAGCAAGCACAAACATTTCCATTAATCGATCTTGTTGTTGGCAAACTACTAAGGAATGAATCTTTCCTTTTGAATATATCTAGTATTCGATCCGGGGTGTTCTACAACTTGGCAAGATCCTTTTTATTCTGGGTTAGGACGTACCCTATTAACCCAACTTGGTCAACCCTAAAGTTCATTGGATACTTTAGTTTCCGTTCTTTAACCTTCCTTACTTAGGACATCAAAGAATACATCCTCATGCAAGATAACTTGCGTAAGGATTCTCCATCCTTGATGCGGGAATTTATTCTTTCTCTTTGTGAATCAATCACAAGACCATATGTCTTCATACTTGCCGTGCAAGTCCTGCATCGTACTATGCGATAATGAAGTTACAAAACAATCCGTTTCAATTTCTTTAAATTGACGTTTGTCAGATTTAGGGTTTCCTAACTTTTTTTTTTTAATGAAACTCAAGGACAAATCCTAGTTCTTTTACATTTTCAATTTACTGATTCTACAATCCGAGAATGTGGGCAAGTATTTAAGGTATAAACGTTTCTTGGATTTTTAATTCATCCCAATGAATATTTCACAGCATAGGTATTTCTAAGTTTATATTAATTCGGTTAACTTTTAGAAGGTAATATCGAGATTACCTCGGCACGATTTGTTATCTACGTGACAATTGATTTTTCAGTCCTAAACTTTATTGCTTTGAGGTTAGGTAAATTCAATTAATCTTCCTTTTCCTTGTGAACAAAACTCATGCCAAATAAACAATCTTTTTCTTGCTAAGATATGCAGTTAGCAATGATAACTTCCTAGAGTTTAAGCAACGTAAGAAACCTTTCATGAATTTCAAGAAACAATCTTTTCCTTGCTAAGATATGCAGTTTGTAAAAAGAATAGGGGTTAATGATGCAAGATGCAGTTTTTATACCTTCACGATTTAACCGAAATATACTACTATAGTGGATAGATAATCCGAGAATGTGGGCAAGTATTTAAGGTATAAACGTTTCTTGGATTTTTAATTCATTCCCAATGAATATTTCACAGCATAGGTATTTTTAAGTTTATATTAATTCGGTTAACTTTTAGAAGGTAATATCGAGATCACCTCGGCACGATTTATTATCTACGTGACAATTGATTTTTCAGTCCTAAACTTTATTGCTTTGAGGTTAGATAAATTCAATTAATCTTCCTTTTCCTTGCGAACAAAATTCATACCAAATAAACAATCTTTTTCTTGCTAAGATATGCAGTTAGCAATGATAACTTCCTAGAGTTTAAGCAGCGTAAGAAACCTTTCATGAATTTCAAGAAATAATATTTTCCTTGCTAAGATATGCAGTTTGTAAAAAGAATAGGGGTTAATGATGCAAGATGCAGTTTTTATACCTTCACGATTTAACCGAAATATACTACTATAGTGGGTAGATAATCTTGCTTGTAATTCGTTTCAATGCATAATGCTATTTAAAGGAAAACTATGTTTTATACTTTATCCATTTTGCATGTTCAACTAAACTAAATTCCTTCATCGTAAATAACTAGGACAAAATATATCTTATCCCTAACAATTCATCTTGCATGATTGAATTAAAACCGATATAAAACCAAGAAGGAAAAACCTGGTTTTGGGGTGAGATATCCACATGGATACCGGGAGATGACCCTCCCACAGCTACTCCTTGGACTTTCTTAGGCAGCATCACAGTCGTAATCCTTCGAACGTGAAGGCAGCTTTACACTCCGTTTCGGAATTCCACCGTCGCTTCAATACTCTTCTTCTCTCTTTCGAGACAAGGAGCCGTTAAAGGATTGACCACGAGAAGGGGAGTAATAAGACCTTTAAGGTCTTAGCTTCTTCAAGAGGAAAAGGTTTACAAAGCCTAAAAAGGCCCTATAGGGGTATATACACAGTAAAAAGGGAGTGTGTGAGTGTGGTTTCGCAAACATATGAAGGGCCTTGGGAGATCTTTGGGCTTGGGAGTAAAAGGTATAGGAAGGGGGATTTTTTTTTTGGAAAGGTTTTAGGACACGGAGTAGTAATGGCTTTAGGGATTTAAACCCGGGGTGAAAGGGAAAAGGTGAAGGGTGAAGGGCTTATAGCATGGGGGAGAGGGAAAAGGGTGTGTAAGGAAAAGGGGACACTGGGGTTAAAAAGGGGCTTAGGGGGGTATGTTAAAAAGGAATATGAGGGGGGGTGCAACACGGGGTTTCAAAGAAAACACAAGAAGGGACTTATAAATTTAAGCACGGGGGGGGGGAGGGGGGTGGTTTTGTGAAAGGATAAAAGGGAATAAAACCGGGAGGGGGGTGAAAGGGTAAGTGAAGGGTATAGGAAGGGGGCTTAGAGGAGCCCCCCCTTAGAAGCTTCATGAAGCTTCTGTGGGGGTCAAGAGCCACGGGGGGGGGGAGGGGGGCGAGGGGGGCGGGGGGTTATTCCGACGGTGACGACGGGCGGCGGCGGGGGGGGGGGGGGGGGGGGGGGGGGGTGAAAGTCTGCAGGCAGCGGCGCTGGGAGGGCAACCCTCGTCTGGGCAAACGGCGACGAGGTGGCTTATCCCTCACTCCTTCCACAGATTGCAGGGTGGCAGCGCAGCATTTGGTAGCCCTCAACGCTCTCTCCCGTGTCCTTCCACACTCCCTCGTCGACTGCAGCGTTATTGTGGCGACCCTCTTCCATCCTTCGTACCCCCCCAGCAGCAGGCCCCCCCTTCTGGTTAAATAGGGGAGGGGAGGGAATCCTCCCCCTCAAACGTGTCCATTCGCATGGATCCTCCTTGTTCCAAGCTCCAGCAAGGAGCTTGGTGTCCCATGCTTCCCTCCCTCTCCCCCAGCTCGACAGTCGGCTGGGGGAAGGAGGGAGTAAATAAAAAAATTTGCCTTAATCTATAAAAAAAAATGAACCCAAAGCCCTATTCACGCGTAATAAGATTTAGATTTGTTACATCTACTATACTTCTTCACAGGTTTCCTCTCAATTGTAGTTCTTGGATTACATGTGTTTCCCCTCGTCATCAACACCCTTGATACATAACTATGACTTTTGGATCTTATTGTGTTCATATTTGCCATACATTTGAAAGTTGTATGCAGGTGGAGCACGTCTCTTTCACTCCTCTTAGGGCACCTTAGTCCTAAGAGGAAGTGTTGAGCAACCAAAGTCATGACGTCCTAGAGCTGCCACCTCATCAGCTAGTTGCCATAGCCTACTGCCCAACAAGAGCTTGTCATATACCTACCTTTTCTTGTTCTGGCAACTTTCCTCTCCTCTAGTCCCTAGTAAACATGTCCTTCCTTTACAAAGGGCATGTTGTGGGCATCCCAATTGTCCACTCTCATATCATTCTGAACTGATTACTCCCCCCTCATCAACTTTCCTCTCCTCTAGTCCCTAGTAAATGCTGTCTTTTCCTGGGGCTGCCACCTTCTTGGAGCTCCCACCACTGCCTTGGAGTTGGTGCCCAGATAGCTGGAGTTGCCACCCATCCTTGTTGGCTTCCACCCACAATGGCAGGCTGCCACCCAGCCCTCAGGAGCAGCTGCCCACTTGCATTTTCAGGTTTTACCCCTTCTTGAAGTTGGTTGCTCATCAGCTGCTGCAGCTGCCATCTCTTCCATGAAGCTGCCCTCCACATGAAGTTTTAGTGAACACTCCCGTTTAGGTTGGATTGCCAGGGTTTAATCAGCACACACAAGCAGAATGCCAGTTAATCAGAGTCTCCTGAATGTGCTGTCCATAGATGCCTTCCAGTTTGTAATGAGGAACCCCCCCAGAGAAAGCATCTTGCTGAGTTTCATATATGATTGGCTCTGAAACAAAATCTTCCTGTGGCACATGTGCATCTTCCTTCAATGATGAGCACAATCTCTTCATTTTGACATACACGTCATCATTTTGTGGGTGAGTATCGACACCTACAACAAACTGATATACATCCTTGTTCACTTCAAGCCATGCCATGCCAGATATTTTACATGCAAGTGCAGACTTTCTTAGGTTATTTACATCGTCAACCTCATCCAACATGTCATTACCAGCATACGTATTTGATGTAAGCACATAAATGGATGCATTGCTTGGGTTCAATTGAACCAGTTTGTCAACGCAACATAATCCTATCTCTAGATTATTGAAGAGCCTACAGCTATTTAACAAGGAGGTCCATACAACAGCATCTGGTTCACAATTCATTGCTAGAATCAACTTAAAGGCCTCTTCCAAGTATCCTGCACTGCCAAGGAGGTCCACCATGCAACTATAATGTTCAAGACAAGGTTTTATGCTATGGACTTCAATCATGGATTTGAAGGACTCGCGACCTTCCTCAACAAGTCCTCCCTGTCTACAAGCATTCAAAATACCTGTATAGACCGCATCATTTGGCCTCAAGCCTCGCTGTTGCATGTCCTCAAGACACTGCTTAGCAAGTACATATGCTCCATGCCGCCCATATCCTCCTACTAAAGCACTCCATGACACAACATCTGGATCCGGTAATTTGTTGAACACCAGCACTCCATCTCCCAAACTGCTACACTTTGCATACATGTCAATAAGGGTGTTGCTAATGGCAACATCTGCATCAAGCCCATTGAGAATGACCCTGTCATGCAGCAATCTACCCTGGGTTATTGCTCCAATGCTGCAGCAAGCTTTCAATGCACATAAGAAAGTGACTTTAATTGGTTTGATGCCTTCTTTTTGCATTCTCCCCCAAAGCCTAAGAGCAATAATATTCTGGTTTTGCTGGACATAGGCTGTGATAAGTGCATCCCAAGAGACAACATTTCGATTTTGCAGCCTTTCAAAGACTGCACGTGCATCCTCTAGACTACCACATTTTCCATACATATCAATTAAAGCATTACCTATTGTTACATCTATCTGATCCTGAAATCCAACAACCTGATCATGAATTAATCTGCCCTGTTGCAAAGCTACGATTTTCCCACAGGCCTTCAACATGCATAAAATCGCTATTTTGTCTGGTGTGACTCCTTCCTGATGCATCTTGAAAAAGAGTTCAAGTGCAAGAAAATCATGCCCATGCTGTGCATAACCAGCAATCATTACACCCCATGCTGCAACCACACGTTCTGGCAATCCATCAAACACTTTATTTGCTTCCTCCAAACTACCACATTTGCAATACATGTCCATAAGGGTATTTCCAATAATGAGATCAGACTTGTAGCCCTTTCTGATTACCTGATCATGCAACAACCTGCCATGCTGTATGGCAATGGCATTACTACATGCTTTGAGAGCACTCGAAAACGCTGTGCTGTCTGCTTCAATGCCTTCCTGTTGCATTCTTTCAAATAGCTCGAGGGCATGTAAATCCTGTTCACTTTGAGCATGTCCTGCTATCATTGCACTCCATGAAACCACATCTTTTCTGGGCAGACTATCAAACATTCGCTGGGCATCATGTAAACTGCCACATTTAGAATACATATAAATGAGAGCATTTCCAATGACCAAATCAGGAATAAGAATACTTCTAGCAATTTGTCCATGTATGAACCTACCATGCCTCAGGGCTTGAATGCTACCACAAGCTTTCAAGATACAGGAAAATGTGAACTGGTCTGGCTTATATCCCTCCTGTTGCATTCTCGAATACAACTCAAGAGCAAGCTGAGCCTGATCATTCTGAGTGTTAGCCACAATAATCACACTCCATGACACCACATCTCGAGTTTTCATACCATCAAAGACTACCTGTGCACAGTTGAGACTTCCACATTTAGCATACATATCAATCAAGCTATTTCCCAGCACCACATCTACACTGAGTCTGCAGCTGAGAATTTGACTATGTATAAAGCTTCCCTGCTGCAATGCCTTTAGGCTACCACAAGCTTTCAGAATGCAAGAATAAATGAAATTATCCGCCTGAACACCTACTTGTTTCATTGTTTGAAAAAGTTGTAGAGCAAAAACATTGTTACCATGTTGTGCATACCCTGCAATCAATGCACCCCATGATACAACATTACCATCCTGCAACCTGCCAAACAGTTTGTGTGCCTCCACTAGGCCACCAGACTTGGCATACATGTCAATAAGAGTACAAGACAGGAGAGTGTCAGTCTCTAATCCTTCTCTAATGACCTGATCATATATTTGGCTCCCCCTCATTAAGTCTCCCAAACTTGAACATGCTTTCAGAATACTTAAAAAAATTACCACATTAGGTTCTACACCTCTCTTATTCATTTCCTCAAACATCTGAAGGGCACGTACACCATCACCGTCTTCTGCATACCCTGTGATTATCGCGCCCCATGAGAAAACATCTTGACTAGACATAATGTCAAAAACTTTGTGTGCCTCCTTTAGGCATTTACATTTTGCGTACAAGTTGATTAAGGTGTTGCATACAACTCTGTCTGAGTCAAACCCACTTTTAATTATTAGTTCATGCAAATGCCTGCCCCAACTTGGATATCGTGCACGAGTACACACCTTTAACAAGGACAAGAAAGTGAGCTTGTCAGGATTTATACCCTTCTCCTGCATTCTGATAAATTGTTCCATCGCATTTTCATTATCCCCAGACGAGGTATGTGCTGAGATGATTGCATTCCATACATACAGACTCGGTTTTGGAAGCTCATCAAACTCTTGAGTGGCTTCTTCCAGACTTCCACAAGAGGCAAGCATTCGGACGAGGCACTCCCTGATTAATGCACATGACACAAGTCCGCTGCTGATCAACAAAGAGTGCACTTGATCGCTACCTGCTTTGTCTCTCTTTCTGGTGCACTCCAGCATAAGCATGTAGACTATGTCTTTGGATAGAGACACACCCTGTTTGCTTAGAGAGGCTGCAAACTGAATTGCCTCATGAAGCCGCTTCTCTTTGCAAAGCTTGCTAACTTCGGCAGATTGACCTGCAAAAAGACAGATAACAACATTATGAGGCATGAGCGGTGATGCATTTCTATGGGCAAATAAGCCGAGTTCGAGTAAGTAATCATGATCACATGTCAAGGCTGAGAGTAGTCGCTCCGGTCGGTGCGCTAGGAGGATCATCTATCTGTGAGCCTCATTCGTTTAAAGGAGAAGTAGAAATGGCTGAAGCGCGGGTTTTTTGCATCGAGAAAGAGATGAAGAGACGGAACTGCGCAGCACGCAGCGTGTTGCGGCAACACCCCTGCTCGATCATCTTCTCTGGTCGCTACAGACACAGAGAGAGAGAGAGAGATTTGAATTTTACGAGAAAAAAAAAGAGAGAGATTTGATGAGAGTAGGGAAGAGAATATTTAGGGTCGGATGGAATGTGTTTTTCAAGCCAAATTTTGGTAATTTGTGTTTTTCAGGCCAAATTTTGGTAATTTGCTTTGCCTTGAGAAACATCTACCCTTCTGGCCACTAGTCACACATTGCACCGTTTCCTAATTTGCAAAGCTCATGAGGCTCTCTCTCTCCTTCGTTTGTGTGGTTTCTCTTTGCTCATAAAAGAAAAAATCGTGTGCTTCGTACGCAAACTAGGTTGACACGTGCAGTCAAGTTTAGGGATTGGGATTCTGTGTGTTTTTTATGGATTATCTTAATCTTATCGTAGAATGTGTTTTGGACCATATTTAAGCGAGATGAATACACATCTTTCAAATTATGCATGAGATAAATAATACTCACAAGTTTCTAAATATTTTGCGACAAAATTGTTGCACAACCTTACATGTCATATTCATGAAAAGTATCTCACAAAACATAAAAACCAAAACCACAAAGTTGGTTGGTCAAAGTCTAAGATATGATTGCTTTCACTTGTCACTAATTTTTTGGTTAATAATTAACTTACAAGATCATAAAAGCATAGCAATAACACAAAAAGCATATAAGCATAGTATAGAAGCAGCATATCAAAGAGCTGGCACAAGCCCCTTCATTGTTTAATAATTATAGGGGGAAATTGTCATTCTCCCATCTTTCGAGAAGTTGCACACTTTTCTTTGCTTTTTTTTACTTTGATTTACAGTTCATTATGACAAAACTGAAAAAAATGTAAATTCTAACCTTACAACAGCTTGTACATATAAAAATTGTAGTTGCCTTTGCTTAAGTGAAGACTACAATGATGAGACACAATTGAATGAGCAAACCATATTAGTTCTAAGTGCAACGATTATTAGTTTACCTAAGACTATTGAATACAATTTTTATTTTCTCAAAATAATGAAAAATACACTAGATTTCACTACACATCATATTTTTATGTGACTATACGAATTAAAGGCTCTAACTTGTCAATGAGGACTATAAGCACAACTACAAGCACAAGCAGAATGATGACTACAAGTATCTACAAGCACCACTTCAATATCAACTAATCAACAATTCGCTAGTATGCAAATTGAAAAGCTCATAATGGGCATACATACATATCATGAACCACCATGCTATTAATCATCACTTGAGATGAACCAAGGGACCCTCATGATGATGGCAAATCATGCATCAGATTCAAGTCTGTAGTAGCTTGTGTTGGAATCCGATCAATAACTACAATGGTTAACTTCGAGTGGAGCCATCGAGGCTCAATTCTCTGCACCAAGAGCCAACAGAACTATACTAAAGCTTGAGTCCAATGGGTTGTGTCTGGGATCAAGTGGTGCAAGTATGGCATCGAAGATGGTGATTAGTGGTTGGTGGTTGCTAGTGCCCACATGGCCTAGTGATCATAGGTTGCATGTCTCTTGAGAGATGCTCTACAATTGAGACATTTTGGAGGCACTTGAGTGACACACTCAAGCATCCCTCAAAAGTAGTGGCACTACTCTAGGTGTTGCACTTAGCGTTAGGGTGGGTCAATCATTCAAACTTGAGTGGATTCAAGTTGAAGTGGAGTTGGAGTGGAATTGGATTGAAGTGGAGAACCAATGTGGCTATAGCTTGAGTGCTTGCCTTGGATACGAGGGTGGATTTGGATGCCTGCAGGGTAGAGGGAATGGTGCAACCTTGAGTGTTTGGCATGGTGGATAGATATGAAGGTAGAGAGGCTGATAAGAGTGAAGTCAATACGAAGCAAGGCTTTATTTTGCATGAGGAGGCTACCAGGAAACAAAGCTATGAGGCTTTCCTATGAGCGAAGCTTTATTGTTGACAAGGCCAAGCCTTTTTGATAAGCTAAGCTTAAGTTTTTTGCTTTTACTGTTATGTATCTTTTTACACATGCACATTATAGTTTAGAGTGGAAATTTTAAAAAAGTGTAAATTGGGGAAAAAAAAAGGGAGTAAATCATAAAAAAGATCAAATAAAAGTGATATTTTGTTGCACATGTAATTATGAGGCACTTTGTACCTAATACGTGAAATATCAAGAATTCTTTCCTTTGATGGCAAAATATGAAGGGATGGGCCTATGTGGCACTTTGTACCTGATACATGAAATATCAGGATTTATTTCCTTTGATGGTAAAATATGAACTCAGATCATGATTTGCATACATATTTAAGACCTATGTGTGAATAATAATTTTGTGTGTGTGAGATGCAAAGGTTGAGTAGAAAACATATTTATCCATATAGAAACTTTATTAGGATCTGTTGGAATAGAATTGAAATTATATTATAGTTTAGCCTCATCATAAGCTTTGGAAGTAGAATCCATACTAACCACAGTTATCATTAAGATGTTTCTTCATGAACTACATAAATGCTACATCTCACGCATGAAAGCCTAGCATACATAATATTAATTTGTCATATAAAATCTTATTGATCTAAGTTACAATTAAATGTTTAAAATGATAAAACAATGTGTTCACTTGGATCAATTAGCTTGGCAAAATTTGAGGTATTGTGTTGATAAGGGAACAAAGATTGCTAATGGGTAATGAAAGGAGTATTGGTTTGCACCAAAGTCAAACTATGAATGTCACCCAATGGTCAATGCTGATGGATAGAGATGTCATCCACTAGTTTTGCCTATCACCACTTTCCTCCAATTGTAAATTGCAATCCACATAATTGGCATGAGTTAGGAAAGGTTGCTAAGAAACGGAAGATAGAGATGGCTTGGAAGTGGGAGAGGTGATTGAAAATGGAGGTAACCATTATTTTGCACTAACCCTTTCTCACACACACACACACACACACACACACACACACACACACACACACTCTCTCTCTCTCTCTCTCTCTCTCTCTCTCTCTCTCTCTCTCTCTCTCTCTCTCTCTCTCTCTCTCTCTCTCTCTCTCTCTCTGTGATATGACCCAAAAAACACACACACAAACTAGAGAAGGAAAGGTCAGTTTAGATCATTATAAATGATTGCTCTTATTCATAAAGCCCATAAAAAGCTACATTCTCTCTCTCTCTCTCTCTCTCTCTCTCTCTCTCTCTCTCTCTCTCTCTCTCTCTCTCTCTCTCTCTCTCTCTCTCTCTCTCTCTCTCTCTCTCTCTCTCTCTCTCTCTCTCTCTCTCTCTCTCTCTCTCTCTCTCTCTCTCTCTCTCTCTCTCTCGCATGTGATATGACCCAAAAAACACACACACACAAACTAGAGAAGGAAAGGTTAGTTTAGATCATTATAAATGATTGCTCTTATTCACAAAGCCCATAAAAAGCTACATTCTCTCTCTCTCTCTCTCTCTCTCTCTCTCTCTCTCTCTCTCTCTCTCTCTCTCTCTCTCTCTCTCTCTCTCTCTCTCTCTCTCTCTCTCTCTCTCTCTCTCTCTCTCTCTCTCTCTCTCTCTCTCTCTCTCTCTCTCTCTCTCTCTCAGTATCATGTCCCATCACATTGAAAAGCCTAGAGAACTCAACGCTTATGTTTGTGTATATATGATACACATATTTCAAGTACAAACAATCTTTGTCCATGAAAAAACTTTATAAATGTTGGAATGCAATAAAAATCATATAATCTTTTAGCCTCATAATAAGCTTTGTAAGTAGAATATCCATACTAACAAATACCACATCTCAATTATGAAAGTGCAGTCTATAAAGTACTAATTTGTCATATATAAAAATATAGACATAAGTTGTAGTTCAATGTTTGAAACCATCAATGTACCATGGAAAAATACGTATTTCATTAGTAAAGGGGCATTGTTAATGGGCAGCGAAAGCAATGTTGATTTGCACCAAAGTCAACCTATTATGCTCAATGTTGATTAATGGAGATAAGGCCCACCAGCCTTACCTATCACCACTTCCTCCAACTACCAATTACAATCCACTTAATTGATATGAGTAGGGAAATGGTGTTAAGTGAATCGGTTGGATAGCTTAGAAGTGGGAGAGGTAGTTGAAATTGGAGACACCATTGCATTGCAATAATCCTTTCTCATACACACACACAGAGACTATTGACGTATAGTCTATGTGTGTATTTGGTGAGTGAAAATTTTACCATGGCTCTAAAGAGATTCAAGAGTGTTCTATTGATACAATATGATGCATTACAAATGCATACGTACACAAAATCCCTATGTTCCTGTTTCTATAATACAATGCCCATGAAATTGTTATATGAATCATGGAAAAAAACAAAGGCCAAAAACTCTCCACTACACAACTCCTCCCTTGCCACACACACTCCTCTCTCTACCTTTGAATCAAGTACATATCAATCTTGGTGCTCAAAACAAAATCAACACTTAAATATACTTGCCTATCTTCATTGCGAAATACCTTCATGTGAGCTTAAATAAGAGTCTAGCTATTATAAAATATAAAATATTGACATTAGCATGTGTGCGTGCATGTGTGTGTGTGTGTGTGCATGCGTGCGTGTGTGCACGCGTGTGTGTGTGTGTGCGCACGCGCGCATGCATGTGCGCGTGTGTGCGTGTGCGCATGTGCGCACGCGTGCGTGCGTGCGTGCATGCTATGGAAAATATACATTCATCTTTGCATTAGTGATTGTGCATGCCTTAATAAAGAGGCATTACTTCATTTGGTAGTAATTCAAACTCAACATATGTCAATATTTTTTTTGCTACTTGCTTGCTTAGTTGCATAAGAAATATATGCAAGATACATTGTGTTGATATAGTATAAATAATTGGATCCCTCCAAAATGATAAGAACCACAAAAAGTGGCATAAACTCACATACGCCTCGTAAGATCACACACATGTTCTTCACAAACAAATAAAAAGACAAAACATAAAAATGTTGTTTTCCATAGTTGAAATGACAACTTTGTAGCTATGACATTTGGATCAAAACGTCTAGATGTGCCTAAAGATCCTGTGCCAAAACCAATAGAAGCCTTGTAAGAAAAGCTTCATATGAAGTAAGACATGATTGTGGAGCTTTGCCAGTCTTAATAATGGTGCTAATGATTTGTTAAAGTATATTAAGATGATAGGAGAAGAATAAATTGAGAGAGACTAAAGGAGAGAGAGAGAGAGAGAGAGAGAGAGAGAGAGAGAGAGAGCTTGACTGATACTTGTGCCTCACTATCATCGGCACCAATATTTAGTTGCCATCTGTTTGGTAGCACATTTGATTCTCCTTGACCTTGTTAATCCACCATCTATTTGTCTTCCACTTGTGCAATCGCTAGCCACCTAGCCTCCTCTAACTTTGGCTAGGAAGATATTTGAACCTTAAATTGAAGCTGTCCACATGGCTATCACAATTGCCATCGATAAGGCTAGCATTATCAGCCAATTGAGGGGGTGCAAGTTGGGCAATAGTAACCAACGTAGTAAGAGAAGGAGTGCTTGAGGTGAATGGCAATGAGGGAATGGAGGGCGAATGGAAAGCCACCACATCCAAAAAATACAATCTAGCTTTGCCAAGGGTTATTTGATGTGTCCATACATAATTTCCTTTCCCACTCATTCCATTGCTAAGGGTACGAAAAACTTTCCACAGGCAAGAGATAATGCAATAGAGAGAGAGAGAGAGGTATAAAAGTTGTGAGAGAGAAAGACGCGGGTATGAAAGGTGCATAGATGAGAGAGGGAGAGAGAGGTATTAAAGATAAGCATTCATCCACCTCTACTGAACCTCTCTATTGAAAAACAAGCACCTTTTGCAAATAGAGCCATGCCCTTTGGTCTAACCAATGCCATTGCTACCTTTCAAAATTTTATGAACTTGTTTTTTAGCCATTCTTTAGTAAGTCAATCAAGGTGTTTATTAATTACTTTTGTATCTATAGTTCTCATTACCTCCACTTAGCTAGAGTGGATGAAGGGGTAAGTAGACTAGCACAAATGGGTGGGCAATTGAACATAGAAAAATGTTGCATTAGGGAAAGAAAGGTAGTCTTGTTAGGCCATATGGTATCACAAAATGGAATTGAATATGACTCGAAGAAGGTTCATGCTCCCTTGACACAATGGGCTCCTACCTCAATTAACGAGCTAACTTCTTTCATCCAAAAGGTTAGGTGCCTAACTTGATTTATTTATCTATTAGCACAAGTGGTCTTGCCAACTCACTAATGTTTGCTTGGAATGAAGAGAGTGAACAACAATTTCAAAAAATAAAAGAGATCCTAGCATCTCTTCCCATTATCCTACCACCATATTGGGACCAAGATTTTTATGTGAATCCTAGTGTGGGATCAAAGACTCTAGAAGTACTACTACTATAAAAGGATCCAAGGACCTTACTCATGAGGCCTGTCTACTTGTTAACCCCAACACGAAGAAAGCAAAATGAAATAAAAAAGACGTAGGGCAAAGGTGGAAAAAAGGTAGCCTGACAGAAGAAAGAAGAGGAGAAAAGGCCAAAAGAGCAGGGGCAACCTTAAAAATCCCAGGGCAAATGCAAAAGGGGAAAGGTGCATTTTAAAATACAAAGGTGCACCCTGAAACCTTGAAGAAGAGTGCCAGGCGGTGGAAAATCTAGAAAGCTAAAACAAAAGACAAAGAAAAAGGCCAAGGCAAAGAGAAACGGAAGACAAAGGCGCACGAGGAAAAGCGCAAGTCAAAACTTTTGTAAAAGAGCGCAAGCGCATCATGGTTTAATTCAAGGAGCGCCGGGGCTCTCACCCATGCAATTTGTAAATGTAGACAGGCAGTGGAAAGGAAGCTAGGAAGATGGAGGGACAATGGAAAAAGGGCCTACTAGCCTACGGCCGGCCGTGTAAAAAAGGGAAAAACGAGGGTTTTGTATATAAAGTTGAAAAGTGAGAGACAGACAGAGAGACAGACAGAGAGAGAGAGAGAGAGACAGACAGATAGATATATATATATATATATATATATATATATATATATATATATATATATATATATATATATATATATATATATATATATATATATATATATACACACACACACACACACACACACACACACAAAAGGTCATCATTTTCTCTTCTTTCTTCTTCTTGGCCGCCGCCATGGAGCTTGGAGCGTGGAGCTTGAGGATGGAGCTTGCTTGAAGCTTGCACTTGGATCGTGGAGCTACCAGAGTGCGTAGGAGAGGAGATAACTCAAACGGCATGGAGGTAAGCCCACTACACCTATAGATATGGATGGTGCATCACCTATGTGACAGGTATCCATTAGTGCTCGGCTTGGAACGCTTGAAACAATAAGCAGTCCGTGGGTCTTGGCGGTAGAGCGAAAGCTTCCACATTTTGGTTATGTTGCCGAGACCAACGTATTCAAGTCATGAGTGCTTGCGCACTTCGAAACGAGCATCGAAGTAAGGGTTTTCTCCCCGAACCAGTGCTTGAGATAGATAGGTAGAAAGTGAGGAAGTTTGAAGAGGTATTCGATCTCCTTAGCAAGTAGGTTTTTGGTTTTTTGAATTTGGAAAAGATGTCAGGGTTTCTGCTGTCATAACAGGGCATGAAGGTTTGATTCGTTTGCCAATTTGCATTTTGGAGTTTATTGGCTATTCCACGTATATACAACTCTTCCCCTCCATCCATAGCTTTGATCTAGAGGTGTGTATGACAGGCCGTGACCTGAATCGTGTGATTCGGGTGATTTATCGTTGCGCCGGTAAAAAAACACGCCGCGCTCGGCATGTCCGAGTGACAACGATTTTGGGCTGAGTCCCAGAATCGGCCCTCGGCCCACTACCACTCAGACCACTTGACTCTGCCCACCTGACTCGACCCTCGGACCGATTAGCCATTCGGCCCTCGGCCCACTACCACTCGGACCACTTGACTCAGACACCCACCGCTCGGCCCTTGGTCCGAATTGAGCATTCGGACCAACTTTGAAATTCGGCCTCGGCCCACCTGACTTGACCCTCGGCCCACTATCCTCGGATCACCTGACTCGAACGCGTGGTAATTCGGCCCTCTGACCGCTCGGCCACTCGGCCCTGCCGACTCGGCCCACTCGACTCGGCCCTCGCCCACTCAGCCCTCGGACAACCAGACTCGGACTGGCCAAGTTTGACATTCGGACCAGTTACATTTGGCCCTTACTGCTTGGCCCTCGGATGGGCCAGATCAGGCATTCGGCCCCTGCAATTTGGACCGATTAGGCCGAATTTAGATTTTTTCAAATTTTAACCTATAGACCTTGAAACTGATCGAGAGACCATATAGAGCCGAAACCACCTCATAGATCGATCACTGGGCTGAAATCTAGAAGCAAGTAGTTCAAAATTGTCTGTAGACGGTCCTTCAAATCATATATGGCATTTATCGTAACGGCCTTGCGGGTCGGGGGGGACTGCCCCCCCTGGACCCCCGCAAAGGGGGATCTGCCCCCTCCGCACCTCCCCCAAGTAGGTTGGAGAGAAAACGCGTGCCGTGACAGGTCCTCCAAATTGGACCTTGGTGTAGTAATGGCTCTACACGAGCATGGATTCTCACTTGCAAAAGAGCAACCAAAAGCCCATACCCGAACAAAGACAAACAGAGACCCTAGAACCTCAATGGGCCAATCTAGCCAATAAGGGCAAAAAGGCCACACTGCAAAAACACATACGTGTTACATTCGGACTAAATCTAGTCAAAGCGAAAATCAACAACATCAAGCTACAACAGCGAGGATGACTAGATATGACAGTCCTGATGATAGATGCTCCTTGAATAGCACTGCACTGATGATCCAAGACACCAGTGGTGGAGAATCCACATCTGGTCGTGCAGTTGGGGACTCAAGGGCATTTATCAGAAGGCTTAAATTTACAAGCCAAGACCCGGAAGATGAAGACATAATACCACCTGCTTATCTTAGGATCAAACTCACCATGAAAAGAGAGCATACCATCGATGCTCTGATTGATGAAGGAGCAGATTTCAATATCTTGACCTATGAGGCATGGACCCTTCTAGGCCAACCAGAGCTGACACCGACTAATGCAACTCTTAGCCCTTATGGGGGACACCTACAAGCACTTATAGGGAAGTGCAAAATCCTCACGACAATTGAAACTAAGAGCTTGCCTATCACGTTTCATGTTCCTCCAAATAATGGTACTTGCGGAAAGGAAACCCTCCTTGGAAGAGCCTTCAAAAGAGCGACCAAGTGTGAGGCCGACTATGTAGCACAGAGGATACACTTGACACTACTGGGTGTGAGGATAGTCATGACCTTTAGCAAGGGTGACCTCATCGAACCTCGAGGGAAAGGCAAGCAAGGTGCTGACATAACAGTCAAACCTACTGACGAGAGCAAGGACTTGTTGGAAGAGTTAATACAAGCACAGGTCAAACAACGAGAACCAGTGAGTGAGGCCATGCCTGAAACAAGAAGGTCAGGAGACAATGCCAAGGACGACTTTTGGACTTACAAATATCGTAGAAGACCCCAAAAGAAGCCCAAGCCTTATAGATGAAGGTATCGATGGAGAGTCAATACAACGCCGCGATGGATATCCAAAGCGTTGCTACGTGCTCAAGGATATTATGCACGTAACTGATAGATTTGGGTACCAAAACCCCCTGTTAAACCTCCTTTGTCGACTGAAGGCCAGATCATATCAAGAGCAAAGAAGTGTAGGAGGAGATCTAAACGAAAAACCAAGTCTCAAGTCAAAAACAGTGGAGTGACCGAGCCCCTTATGGTTGAAATCAAGAAACCCAACGGGACCAATTGGAGGATAGATCCTCAACCTAGCGTGCTTGACAAGTAGACATCAGATGTGATACGCAAAAGCCACTAGTGCCCAAGGAGCCTTTGATTCCCCAAGAGGATAGCATGCATCATAGGCACAACATTGCTCATGGCAAGGTTAAATGCTCAACAAAGCAAATAGCAAAATCATCTAACAGCCACGAGCAAATCTCCCAGCCAGTTTCAAAGCCACTTAGGAATCCCAAGTCTCCTACACCCTCTTCCCCTAAACGGACATAGGAAGCACAACACTTGTCAAGTGCGGCTACTCAATCCCAATCTCTACCTACATCAGAGCTTCCAAATGTCCAAGAGGCAGGGCACGACACCACTCTTAGCTCTCAACCTAAGGACATGCCTATGCAATCCACCGTGGCTAGCTCAACTGATCGATCGACGCAAATGAATGCTCCAAGGGGAACAAAAGACAGGATCACTTCCAATTGTCCTAAGGACTTGACACTGCAATCCACCAATAGTAGCAAGTCCACTGAACTAGATGGTACTACTTCAAATCAGGGATCATAGCAGTCATAGCCCTTGGCCATGACAATGCCCCTTGCAGAACATGTCCTTAGTAGTTTACCTGTGGAGGAGGTGTCGCAACCAACTTCATTAACAACTCCAGCACTTCCAAAGCGCCTAAAGCCTAGACTGGAGGAGTTAAACAGAAGGGAAGAGCTAGACTCTCCAAAAAGGGAGGTAGTTGTACCCTCACAACCTAGCAAGGCTATTCAGCAGGCCACGGCTATGTCCCATGAGGACACACCAGAGCAAGGGAAAGTTGAGGCCCAACCAAGCACATCAAGGCTGACCTAGTTCAGGGTCTTGAGTCATTAAGTTATGCACCTTCACTGACCAAGAAAAAGAGGAGAAAACAACGAAAACAACAGCAGCTACAGGTGGTTGTGGACCCCAAGAGCATTGAGACCAAGAGCGTTGGAGAGATGGGGAATAAAGCATCAAGTCCATCCACCAATGAACCCATTGATGTCTCTCCTAATAGCGGTGAAACCTCAGACACATCCGTGTGCTCTGAAAAATCAAAGCAGCCATTGCCATCAACAGTTGCTTTCAACACTCAATCCACCGACAATAGAACTCGCATCGACCAATCAAGAGTGGATACAACGCTGTCACAATAGGGTGACAAATCTATACCAGTCACATCCGAGGAGAACCATGACAAAATAGCACCAAAAACCTCAGGAAAAACGCACAATCCCCGAGAGCATAAGCAATCCTAGCGTTGACCAATCTTGCTCATCTAGGCCTGAGCCCCCAACTATGCTAAAGCCTAGGCAAACTCCTAGAACCTTGCATGAGATAGCAACCGAGCAAGCCCTTCTTGAACATAGAAGTGTCGCAGAATGCTTAACTGAGTTGGATGCTAAGCTCAAGGTGTTCTCATGTGTCTATATCCTTGCAGACATGGGCGCATTCCTTAAGGAGTAGCTTGAAGAATACTTGCCATTTTCCCTATCCTGGGAAGAGCAAGAACATCTTAACGAGCACTATGATAGACTCCTGCATGAACGCATGTGACTCATCTCTGACGAGAAAGCCGACGAACTACGCTTAACTGTAACGTTCAATGATGTGCTCTACCAACCAAATCTCTTAGAGATAAAGCGACAATCGAAGAGTCAAAGTCAATTTGAGAAACGTTGGTTTGAAAATAGTGTTGCAATGGCTGAACTAGGAGCCCAAATCATGACAGTCTCTCAGAAGAGCGATTGGCCAAATGGCGGTCTCAAAGAGACCCAACCTATATGGCGCCAACTTCCTTTCGAGTGCTAACTGCCATTCGGGGTACGAACTTAGCTAGAACTAGGCAAGAGAACTCTTTGGCTAATAAGGTTCTCACTAAGGAGGAGCTACATGTTGCCAGTAGACTCGGACAAGGTTCAATGCTACTCGATGTTGCAAAATATCTATCGATATTGAGTAAGCTGCCATGAGTATTAGATGCGTGTGCCACAATTCAGTACAATTCGGAGTTCTACAATTGGCTTTTATCCTCATGAAGTGACATGGATTCGTAAATATGTATATAAATAAACAATGATTTTTGTGTGACCCTGTATAAACAATATCAACACACACAAGCAATGATAGTCAAGCGCAGGGAGAAGAGTTGGGTTTGACAGGCTAAGCTCCTCAGGTCCTCCTCTCATCACACATTTAAAAGTCATGTGACCATCCCCACCTCCAAGTGAAGGGCATGCAACCCTCATTACCACCATAGGAAGCCTTGACCAACAACTCTGATGGTGTAGACACGGTACCGTCCCTTTCTATACACCTTTCCCCATTTTCGGTCTATCCTTCCAAGGATGAGCCCTGCCCCACTCCATGACAACCAGTCCACACAACTTAGCATAAGCCAATATCTGCTAATGGCTGGAGGCAAAATGAACATCATCATGGGGGCCATCCCTCTACAACAAACACTGCATGCCTCACCTCTCCCCTCCTCATCATATGCGCTTGATAACCCACTGTGTAATCCCTTCCATGCAAATAGTTTTATCCTGCCTCGAGGCCTAATCCTTGGTTCACATTTTGTAGGTCCCCCTACAATAGCCAGCATGGAGCACCTAGTGCAGTTGGTTTGCAAGGACGCTATCCGCCGTCGAAGGGAGCATGTACCAAAAGCACCTCCGCCGGAACACTACGTACCTACCCTTGAAAGGTATGCAAAGAAATGAAGCGACACCAGTCCAAATGTAGGCCAAAAGATCCCCAGGTCAGGGGAATAGAAGCTCAAGGGAGCACACAGGGCATGGCAACACCAGCCGTGTAAGCTCCTACCAGATGCTCGAGCACCAGGTGCTCGAAAGAGGAGAGGGTAGCTCAAGACAAGCAATAATTTGACGCATTGTTTAAAAGCATTCTAGAAACAGTTGCGGCCAGGGACTACACCATCCGGGTCCCAGTCGACATTTTCCCCTCCCAGCCTCACAGGAGCCTCTCACCAGCACAGCCTCAGTCGCCCAACCATCTAGACTCGCCCCGCCTCATACAAATAGAGTAGCCCCATGTTGTATAAAAGGCTTATCAAATGCTACCTGGCCATGACTTTTTGTCTTTAAATGGTTAAGTGTTGACATGTTCCCCAATTGTACAAACTTTTCATATCTGCATTTAATATATTTCACATCTTTAGCAAAAGAAAAAGCTAATCAAGCGCAGGTGATAAGTATCTAAGTCAATACCATGAAATTTAGATAAGTGATGTCTCCTTGCGTTGCATTGGTTTATTATAGTTGCGGCATATACCATGCATGTACTCTCATGAAGTGACAAGTGGATGCAGGATGATACAGGTCTTTGTGCGAAAGTGTTCAACGCCTGGGTCACCGCAAAACCAGCAACCGTGCACGAACCGCAACAAAGCCACGCTACTGAACGAGAACAATTACCCTTGCAAGTGCCCACATCGCATGAACCAACGCATAGTCATGGGCTACACTCTCTTCTTGGGCCAAGCTCTACAATGAGCTCACGACGGATGTTACTACAATCGCACCGATATCGCAACAATGGCTCCCCTAACAACGAGGCTAGGGCAAAATCATCATGGTCATATCCATTTCCTAAGCCTTCGAGGCTTGACATGTCCCGACCCATTGAAAGGCTCATAGCCTCCGCATATTGCAATGGTTGTATTGTGGCAAAAAAAAAAAAGGAGAAGAAAACAAAAGAACGAAAAAATAAAAAAGCACCCACGATCACAGCACCGCACCTAGGGGTCCTCAAATTAGGTGCGTCTAGTGACCTTGGTCGGCTGGCTCCGTCCCTAGTCCCCTAGCCCCCTAGCATCACTCACAATAGTTCAGGGCACATCAAGGGCAGGACAACCCTAGGGAGCTTGTCTCGCCTGTGGTTAGACCTCTCACCCTGAACCATTCACACAATTCCCTCTTACACTCTGCCTTAAAACCATGGCAATCAATTGGGGCACGCACCGCACGAATGGTCATGCACAGTACATCGTCCTCATCGCACCGGCCCCATGTCTACCACCTAAGGATAGTACACTATCCCTGTGTTCTCTCCTGCTACATCGTGCAATCACAATACACAGGATGTTGCACCCACCTTCACGTGTACTTCTTTCCATCATGGACCACTTTGCTTCATCCACATGACGTCATGCGAAACCAGCCCGCAGTCTTCTACCTACGTAATATCTAAGTATGTACGTACACTCACACAATATCTATACCAAAGTCTACACATAGTTTGGGTCCTCAAGTGTAGGACAATACTCCAGGCTTGCTTAGAGTTCGATCTGTCTCCCAAACTAATCAAAATATGTCTTGTGCACGCTAAGACTACTAGCACTACCCCTTAGGGAGAGACCACCTTAGAGGTTTTCCAATTGCAAGTATTAAAAACTCCAACGAAAGCGCCGACCGCTCTACATCAACACTCAACTCTAACCTTTTGTCCTTTACTTCATCATGTAAGACCACTGGAGAATCATCACGCGCAGAATCCACCATGAGCATCCCAAAAACACCAACACCCGTGCCAGCTATGAGTGACCATTCCCAACAAAGAGTAGCCCTATTGCCACCAACAACAATCTATCACCAACCAATCAGAACAGCACAGTGCCACCAATGACCTTCATCAGCCCCTACATCAGAACTCCTCCAAGGCAAACCACAACAGTCCCTTCCATCCACATCTTCGGTGCAAGCTCCGCATGCTACCTTCGACGAAGAGTGCCATGGGACTGGCACTCGTCTAGAAGGGGGATAATGTTAACCCCAACACGAAGAAAGCAAAAGGAAATAAAAAACACGTAGGGCAAAGGCGAAAAAAAGGTAGCCTAACAGAAGAAAGAAGAGGAGAAAAGGCCAAAAGAGCAGGGGCAACCTTAAAAAGCCCAAGGCAAATGCAAAAGGGGAAATGTGCATTTTAAAATACAAAGGCGCACCCTGAAACCTTGAAGAAGAGTGCTAGGCGGTGGAAAATCTGGAAAGCTAAAATAGAAGACAAAGAAAAAGGCCAAGGCAAAGAGAAATGGAAGACAAAGGCGATGAGGAAAAGCACAAGTCAAAACTTTTGTAAAAGAGCGCAAGCGCATCATGGTTTAATTCAAGGAGCGCCGGGCTCTCACCCGTGCAATTTGTAAATGTAGACGGGCGGTGGAAAGGAAGCTAGGAAGATGGAGGGACAATGAAAAAAGGGCCTAGGCTACGGTCGGCCGTGTAAAAAAGGGGAAAAGGGGATGACTGCCCAAAAGGGATTTAGCGTTTTGTATATAAGGTTGAAAAGTGAATGAGAAGCTCATTCTTGTATGTGGCAAAAAGTGGCTCTCCTCTTCTTCTTCTTCTTCTTGTTCTTGCTTGCTTGAGCTTCTGCTTTGAGAGAGGGAGTGTGAGAGTGGGAGGGAGTGAGTGTGTGAGGGTGAGGGACCGAGGAGGAGAAGCTCTCCATCTTCTCCTATTTTCTTCTCTTCTCTTCTCTTCTCTTCTCTTCTCTTGCTCACGATGATGGAGCTTGGAGTGTGGAGCTTGAGGATGGAGCTTGCTTGAAGCTTGTACTTGGATCATGGAGCTACCAGAGTGCGCGAGAGAGGAGATAACTCGAACGGCATGGAGGTAACCTCACTACACCCGTAGATATGGATGGCGCGTCGGCTATGTGAGAGGTAGCCATTAGTGCTCGGCTTGGAATGCTTGAAACAATAAGCGGTCCGTGGGTCTTGGTGGTAGAGCAAAAGCTCCTACACTACTTTGCTAGTAGAGTGATTAAACCAATAAAGAAGAGCTACACTCCTATTGAGTAGATGGTTTTAGCTCTTACGTTTTGTGTAAAGAAATTTCGCTCCTATCTTTTATTTACTAAGGTGCTTTGTTGTTATCACTGTAGAGAAAATCTTTCCCTATGTTCTACAATACATGGATGTTTCATCTAGGATTTCTAAGTGGGTGATCTAGTTACAAATATTTGACTTTATAGTAATAGTGGAAGATTGAACTCAAGAGTGCCTTGCCAATGTGCTAACTCAAAGATAACATGAGAAAAAGGTAAAAACCAACAACAATCTCATGCTACAACCATAAATGGAGTCGCCTAAGATACTAGATGAAGCCTTTGCACTCTACTTTGATGGAGCATATAAGAGGAAGGAAGGAAATGCATGAACAAGTATAGTGGTTTTTAAACCTATGGGAGAGAAGGTAATGGGAAGGGGAGTTTCCCTCCAAGGGGTGAGATCAAACAATGAAGCAGAGTATGTAGCCCTTTCTAAGGGACTGGAATGGTGTCTAGATAATGGGATTAGATTGAATGTTTTTGGTGATTCCATGCTATTGATCAAACAGATTCAAGGAACTTAATAGACTTGTAAGAATGGAAATTTGGCCACCAAAGTAAGGGAGGTGAGAAGTCTTATGAAGAAATTTAAAGATATACATGGATACTTTGTTGCAAGAGAAGAATCAGATCACAAATACCTTGGCTAGTAAAAAAATGGGAGATCAAATGGTGGAGTTGCAAAGCTACAAGATCTTAAGTTTCATGGTAGTGAACATCTACAATATAATATTTATTTTTTAGAGACAAGAAAGCATCCAAATCACTTAACTAAGGAGCAACAAAGATGGCTAACTGAAAGGCAATTAGATGTCAACTCATCAACAATGAGCTCTATTGTTAAGGAAAAGATTAAGTTCTTCACAAGGTCCCATCTTACAATGAAATTAGTGACATTTTGAAAGCTTGCAATGATGGAGTATGAGGTGGCCATTTTGCCCATGATATCACAAGTAGGAAAATACTTCAAGCAGGTATGTTTGGCCAAGTCTACATCAGGATATCTAATTTTGGTGCAAGGCTTGTGATGCATGCCAAATAACAAGGCCAAGGAAGCTCACTCTTGAACCTCAAACCCCTATTAAATCATACAGGCCATTTGAAAAGTAGGGGATTGATGCAAATTTCCCTCTTCCATGTACTAATGCTTGAAAGGAATACATCATAATGGGAGTGGACTACATGACTAGATAGGTAGAAGCTATTGCCACAAGTAGAATCACTACCAAAGAAGTGTGAAAATTTATTTTTGAATCCATTAGAAATTATCTCAGATAGGGGACAAGGCTTTCATGGAGACCTTGTAAAGGATCTCATGGGTAGGCTAGGCATCAAACATAGGCATTTTGCTCCTTATTATTCCCAATGCAATGGGCTGGTAGAGAAGGTTAACATAATGATTTGTAAAATCATCACTAAACAGGTTTATGATAAGCCCAAGACTTGGGATAAGCATTTGAATGCAGCCTTATGGACCTATCGCATCTCATTCAAGACATCTTTGGGGTTCACTCCATTTTATTTCGTCTACGGCCAAGAGACACTCTTGCCCATTGAGATAGAGCTAGCTAGCTTGTGGGTATTGGAGAGAAACAATCTTGTATCTAAGGAGAAGATCAGACAATGCATTTTAGACCTTGAAAGATTGCAATTAGTAAGGAAAAAGGAAATCCAAAAGCTCTCAAATGCATCTCACCTTCCCTAGTTCAGTATTCATTTTTGAAGGTTGCAAAGCCCTTTCGGCCCATTATTGACTTGTTAGAGAATCCAAAAATATTATAAGCATTGCATTTGAAGGGCAACATAAAATTTTCGCCCTTCTTGGAGAAAGGCAAAATTCTTCTAGCATTGCATTTGAAGGGTGCTTTTTATCCTTAAAGTTTAATATATTTTATTATTTAATATCTTATTGCTTAGCGAGCTTTGAGTCATGAGTAATACATTATACTATAGTGATAGTCTATCAAGCTCAAAATTCAAAACCCTCCTGATTCCCAAGTTCCCTCATCCTCTTGAAAGGGATAGGTCATGACCTCACAAGTTACAATATCGTTGTAGCCACCTCACGAATCGCAGGACTCAGCCGGCTGCCATGGATCATGGGAGATTGGGAGTGGGAGTCCTCAGTCGATGTGATTCGAGCAGCGAGCCCCCTCGCCATTGATCACTGACTCAGTGAGACTGGCAATGAAAAGTCCAACTTCCAACTTCCAAGGCACACTATGCAGAGACAGGTCACGACTCACAGCACCCGCACCACCCTCAGTTCATGATTTAGGAGGATTCGGCCAGGACTCACAAGTCACACAATACACGCGTGAAGCAGGGGCCAAGGAGAAAGAACAGTTGGCACATCTCAGAGAAAGAAGCCTGGGTAGAGCACAACATCGTGGAGCTTGAGAGTTGTTGGAAGTTGGAACGTGGACGGTGGAGTGGTTGAGCCTGGAGGCTGGAGGCATGAGTGACGGCCATTGACGGGCCAGGGCATTCAAAAGGTAGTCTAAGCCTGAGAACGTAGAACTCGTCAATAATACTGCTGATGATCAAGGAATCATTTGCAGCAGCGGTGCTCACATCTCTGTTCTTGTGATACATCATACGAACTTACAAAGGCAAGGCATCAATGTACAGCTGCCGGTTTGAAAGGAGATCCAGCGACTGTAGGCAGCCCATGGACCATCGGGCCAGCTGACAAAAGAGGGAGGCTGCCGTCATCCATGGCTAACATAGACTCCAGTCTTCGAGACTTAAGGCCTTACATCCCATAAGAAAATAACAACCTTGTAAGTTGTAAGTTGTTTCCCTTAAGAGACTTGTGCATTTTTTAAAAATAGTAACCAAAATAATTCCTTCTGCAAATATAAATTTTACTAAGTAACATAAATCTTTTTTAAATCACACATCATACACTTGAATTTCCTCAACGGTGATACAATTATTGGTTCTTTGCAAATTGTAGCTCCAACGACCTGCCCGGTGTCTACAACTCAATCGCTCATGTCAAAGTCTCAGACCTACAAGCTACATACACTACAGGTTAGAGACCATCAGACGATTTGTTATATTCATGTTATATAATTTGTTCATGCTAGTCTAGTCTAGCACAACATTTTTTTTAGAAGGCATAGATTCTTCATGGCATGGTGATGTAGATCATAGGCCCTATGGTTTTCTACATTTCCATCATCCATGATGTTTGAACTTCAACCACAAGTCTCCTACAAAGTAGGACCATGTGATAGGGACAAGCTACAATGGCTATCTACGTGTTAGCTAATAAAAAATAAATAACTCAACTATATTGATATTCCACCACATGGCACTCTAAGGTCTAACCATGTTTATGCTCTAGGCTCTACATCATCCCCCATCTTACACGTAATATCACATTATGCCATGGCTGATGCAAATTCTCCTAAAGCCTTGGCTGTAATTTAACAACATACTATGTAGACTTCAAGCATAAATGGAGATTAGCCCTTCAAAAATGAACATTGTGAATCCTTACCCTATTAACTATGATATTCTCTCTTTTAATATTTGGAGATTCATAAATGGTGCATGCATGAAAAAAGCTTTGGCCACCAAAAGAAAAAAAATGTAATAATATATTGGTGTATGAAAGAATTAGTAACAAAGGCCATATCTGTTGGAAGAGAGGGAGAGAGACAGAGTGGAGTAGAAGATGAGCCTCAGCTCATTGTTGTTCTTCTTCCATTATTCTTCCATTATGCTTACTAAAAGAGACTTACACACACAGGTATGACTAACCAAGACTAGCTGTGGTTGAGTCATTGACTACACCGACTTATTGAATGTCACACACATGTATAGCTATATCCAGCTAATGTCGGTCACACACGTAAAGATAGACTAACTGAAGAGTAACAAGAGCTTGATATTCTAACACTCCCCCTCAAGCTCAAACCATCTGATAAACTCCAAGTAGTTGTCTGAAGTATATGAACTTTTCTTTACCAAGAGACTTGGTAAAAATGTTAGTTACCTAGTCTTCAGTCTTCACATGAATCAAGTCAATCTGCCCTGTAAGAACCATTTCTCTAATGAAATGGTAGTGAACCTCAATATGTTTGGACCTAGCATGGTAGACCGGATTGCTAGTCAACATAACACTGCTGAGGCTATCACAATGCAATCTCACTCTGCTTTCCAGCTATATTCCCAATTCTTTTACCAATTTCATCAACCAAACTGCTTCACAAGCCACTAAGGCATCTCCTTTGTACTCATCTTCTGTACTCGACAATGCAACATTAGGCTATTTCTTACTCTACCAACTGATCATACTGCTACCCAATCCAAATGCATAACCACTGGTTGACCTCATATCATAGGCACAACCAGCCCAATCAGCATCAGTAAACCTTGTCAAGTCAAGGGATTTTCCATATGCATAAAATAGCCCATAATCTTTAGTACCCTTTACATATCTCATGATCCTCCTGACTATATCTAAATGTGGTTTGCGAGGCCTCTGCATGAATTGACTAATCAGCCCCATTGCATAACATAAGTCAGGATGGGTAATAGTATATCAAGCTGCCCACCATCTATCAATGCATGGTCACATTCTCTATGTCATTCCTAACACCAATCTGCAGCTTGACATTTTGATCAAGAGGTGTCTCCATAGGCTTGCATTCAGCCATACCATACTTCTATAACATGTCATGAACATACTGCTTCTGTAACAGCCATATACCTTGAGGCATAAAGATTACCTCAATCCCACAAAAATACTTTAGCTCACCAAGGTCTTTGACTTTGAATTCAACATGTAAACATGATTTAATTTCAGCAATGCCCTCTTCATCATCTCCAATGATGATAAGATCATCTACATAAACCACTAGAAACACACATCCATGATCTGTCTTCTTCGTGAACAGACTATGATCTGCATCACCCAATCTAAATCCATGTTGCTGTAAATAACTGCTGATCTGAGCATTCCATGCTCTAGGTGCATGTTTCAGCCCATATAAAACCTTTTTCAGCTTACATACATGTGTAGGAAAGTCCGGATGAACATAGCCTTCAGGTTGCTCCATATATACTTCCTCAACCAATCACCATTCAAGAAAGCATTCTCGATGTCCATTTGCCATAATTTCCAGCCTTTGCATGCTGCCAAAGCAATGACAGTTCTGACTATTGTCATTTTAGCCACAAGACTAAAAGTCTCCTCATAGTCAAGGCCATACTGCTATGCACACCCTTTTGCAACCAACCTGGCCTTATAGCGTTCTAACAAACCATCTGACTTAAACTTAACCTTGTACACCCATTCACAGCCAATGGGGACTTTGCCTTCAGGCAACTCAACCAATTCCCATGTCTCATTTTCAGCCAGGGCTGCATACTCCTCATCCATGGCAGCACACCAGTTATCATCTGTAACTGCATCATTAAACTTTGTAGGTTCTTTGTAACCTGTCACACTAGCCATATATGCATAATGGCGAGCTGAATAACTAGTGTATGTAAACCTATCAACTGGTTTTCTGAGTCTCTCAGATCTTCATAACTGTGGCTCACTCTGAGCTTGCCTCTCATGAGGCAGTACATAATGACTCTGCCTTGCTCCAAGCGTCATAATAGACAAAATGTCCAACTCACTATCCAAACTGTCACACTGTTGGATGACTCATATCCTGGTATAAGTGGACCTATCATATCCTCAAGCATATTTTCTTTTCCCTTATTGATTAGCCCTCCCACAAACACCAAGAACAGTAAGAAGACCAGAGAACACTCCCACAAAGTCTATGCGGAAAGCTTGGCTTTCAATCTCAAACCTCTCTCTCTTCTCTTCCACAAACAAGGCACACAAAAGATAAGCACTTTGCTCATCCTCACTCTCTCTCTCTTCCATAGATAGAGCAAGAAATACACAGAGAGAAAGAAGCAAGAGTTGTGCCCCAAAAAGAGAGAGGAAAAGATACGTGAGAATGGGATGATAAAGAGAAAGCAATCCAGTTGCAACTCCCCACCCACCTCTCACCCGACTCTTCCCATATTCAAATTTCTTGATAAAAAATATTTTGAGTACATCAAAAGTTGATACTTTAGAACCTTAGCATTTTTGTCCTCCTTGTCCACATGATAGACATACAATATTGTGCATTTAATATTCGAGAATACATAAAAGGATAGTTCACATGACATTTTGATACAAAAAATTCAATTTACATGACATATCTTTTCTACATATTTGATTCATACTCCCACACTATGAAGTGAAGCCTCCTCGCGAACCACTGAAGAAGAATCAGCACCAAGGAATATGTTGAAAAAGGAAAACCAAAAGGGAAAATTGCTGTGAAGCTTGTAGGGAAGGGACCCGTGCAAAATCCCACACTATGAACTTCACATAGCCTTCAAGAAGAATAGTCTTTCACAGCAATCCATGAAGATGCCCACCAATTTGCGTGAGAGCATGATAGCATGCCACTTGTTTGTGTGCCCAACATAGCATGTGAACAAGGGACTCTCTAATGGGTTTTTTTAAACTATTTATTTTTATGGTTTAATGAAGAAAGGGATATGAAGGTTAATAGGTAAAAAGAAGATAGGGTTAGTGGAAAAAGAAGAATATGGAAATGTCGCCGCCTATGATGACTCTAATGAAAACCAGTCTGCCATATCTGTAGAGAGAGGTCGACGAATCTGCATGAGGAAAAGAGGTGAATGCTAAAACTTCTCCATCAAATCCTTTGCCAAGCCGCCTGACGCATTTCCTGTGGTGAGATCAGCGTTGAATAACCAGCAAGGTGCAAGATACTGGATGCCCAGACAGACCAACACCAAGATTTTTACATTAAAGACAATGCCAAGTTCTGGCTAGTAAGGACACACAAGTGCCATGAGCCAAAACCAGAAGAACAATCCTTCCTCATCTTCTTCTCTATCAGCACATTCGATTCTACTCACAGCCTTTGCTTCACCTTCTCTCCCTTTTGACTTGAGATTGGAGTTTCCTCGGCTGCGCACCACATGATTAGCCCTCCCACAAACACCAAGAACAACAAGAAGACCAGAGAACACTCCCACAAAGTCTATGCAGAAAGCTTGGCTTTCAATCTCAAACCTCTCTCTCTTCTCTTCCACAAACAAGGCACACAAAAGATAAGCACTTTGCTCATCCTCACACTCTCTCTCTTCCATAGATACAGCAAGAAATATATAGAGAGAAAGAAGCAAGAGTTGTGCCCCAAAAAGAGAGAGAAAAAGATACGTGAGAATGGGATGATAAAGAGAGAGCAATTCAGTTGCAATTCCCCAACCATCTCTCACCTGACTCTTCCCATATTCAAATTTCTTGATTAAAAATATATTGAGTACATCAAAGGTTGATACTTTAGAACCTTAGCATTTTTGTCCTCCTTGTCTACATGATAGACATACAATATTGGGCATTTGATATTCAGGAATACGTAAAAGGATAGGTCACATGACATTTTGATACAAAAATTTCAATTTACATGGCATACATTTTCTACATATTTGAGCTCCATCACTTATCCAATCTCCCCCTCATTGACATATCCATGTCAATGGACGTAGGAGTATGACTCCGCAAGCGTCTTGACCAAGGACTTATTGTAGGTGACCCATCACCGTAGGACCACTCATAGATGTACTCATTGTAGGTGTATTTTCAGCATTACTAGTGCTAGTTGATCCATCAGCAGCCACTACAACAGGATTACCATACCACAATGCCAGCTCATAAAAAACAACATCTCTGCTAATCAATGTCTCATGTGTAGACATTACATAACACTTGTAAGCTTTTCGGTCTTGTGCATAACCAAGGAACACACTCTTGACAGCTTTAGGATCCAATTTCTTCCTCTTTTCAAGAACATGCACATATGCAATGTTGCCAAATACCTTCAAGTGTGAAATGTCAGGCTTATGACCATATAACCTCTCATATGGAGTTACATCATGAATCCTTGTTGTAGGGGTTCTATTCAACACATAAACATCAGTCACTATTGCTTCAACCCAATAACCATTTGGAAAACTCTTCTCATTCAACATAGCTCTTGCCAATTCCATCAATACCCTATTTTTCCTTTCTGCTACATTGTTTTGTTGCGGTGTATAGCTGCAAGATGTTTTCTAATCCCATATTTAGCAAGGTGCCTGTCAAAGCAATTAGAGACATATTCTCCACCTCCATTTGATCTAAGACATGAAATTTTATAGCTCAACTCATTTTTAGCATGCTTCTTGAAGTCCTTGAATGCATCAAACACATCATCCTTATGTTTCAGTATGTAAAGCCAAGTGTGCCTGTTGAAATCATTAATGAAAGATACATAGTAACGAGCACCACCAAACGAAGCATTATGAGATGGACCCCATACATCTGAATGTACCAACTGCAAGGGTTGTGAGCTATCCTGTACATGTCTCATAAATGAAAACCGTGTCTGCTTTTCAAACTGACATGCATCACATACATGTCTAAAGTCATGATACTTGAACTTAGGCAATCCAAGCACAATCTCCTTCTGTTGCATAGATTTTAGCTTTTGTACATTCACATGGCCAATCCGATTATGCCATATCTCAACATCCCATATAGCACCACCATCATGTGCAAACATGGCTACTTTCAATTCTGGAATTGACATATCAAGAGTAAACATTCTGCCATCTCTTCGGCCTCTAGCAATCAATTTGTAGCCATTACCATATTCTTCAACAAAGTATCTGTCTCTATTAAATCTCACCTGCAGATTCTGTTCTGCCATCTGTCCAATTGACAAAAGATCCTTCGTTATATTTGTCCATAAGTGTTTCGAGTGTCTCCTCGACCTCGAAAAGAGCCACGGCCTCTGCCGCCTTTGCCACACTGGCTAGAGTAAAGAACAGTGTCTCTGCTTTGAGATATACTAGAGCATGTATTTAGCCCAAGCTTAACTTCCTCATGCAGCAGTAAAGCAATCAGCTCATCCCAATCAGGGGATTTAGCTCTTACAGAAATAGACGTATCAAATGCTTTATACTCTTTGTCAAGTCTATTCAATGTCACTGCAATCATATCATCCTCAGACATTGAAGTTCCAATGGTAGCAAGGTGATCTGCTATGTTCTTGATCTCTATAGAGTAGGCTTGAATGCTTTTGCCATTCCTAGATATGTTATTGAAATGTTGCTTCAGCAGCCGAATCTTTCTTGCATGTGTTACATTTCCATAATTCTTCATGAGTATGTCCTGTGCATCCTTTGGGAAACTGCATCCAATAATCTGTATAGCAATAGCATCTGATATACATAAGAAAAACCAAAAACTTGCATGCTCTCTCAGTCCATAGCTTATGAGCCCTTTCTGATCATTTGTTGGATTCCTTTCATGCATTTCAGGTTCAACCTCATCACTTGTAGATAAGTCCCAATAACCTCTGCCAACCAAAAAATTATTCATATGGAACTTTCATAAAGTAAAATTTTTGTTGTCCAGCTTTTCACCCACAATTTGAGTGATATTGTCAGTGCCTTGAGCATTTGCCATAGTTGCTGCTTAGATATTCAGTGATGTATACAACATGTAAGTATCTGCCTCCTTTTCCTACAGTAAAGGACTAGTTTCCTGCTATTCAGGACAGTTTCCTACAATTCAGGATAGTTTCCTGGAATTCAAGGCAATTTCTTGCAATTCAAGACAGTTTCCTACAAATCAGAATAGTTTCTTGCATTTTGTGCACCAAAGAAACAGGGTATTTCAGCCCTTTACAACCTCATAAACATCCACAAGCATGTGGGATAACTCATAGGTGTTTTAGTCGATACATAGACTCTGCAAGCACAGTATCTCTGTCTCATGTATTCTTACTGCAGTGAAGAGAATATGCAGTCTAAAACCTATAACCTGACATTAAGGCACCTTCTTGACATTCAGAAAATCAACTCCTTTGAGATCCTGAGTGATAAATGATGCTATTTTCTTCAGGAGTGTAGAAAGGCAATGTCATACACTACATTTACTATAAATGACCAGCCAAGTAGATGTCAAGACATTTGTTTCATCCCCAGATTTCAATCTTTAGTTGCATCCAATGCTCTCTTTAGTCTTCCAAGCATTCAACTTACATATGTCAGGTCATACAAATAACAAGAGCTCCAAAATGACATGTAATGCTTCAATAAGAGACAATGCTTGTTGCCTACATTTAGTGACACTTTCTAGTCATTAAAAAATTCTAGATCTGAATATTTTTCAACATAAAATCCCATCTCCAATGCATAACATCAAGTCCATATGACTTCCCAGCATATACATATGCTTCAATGGTACTCCTGAACAAGTTTGAGAGTTCCAAGCTCATGTCAGAGGTGCATACATGCTGTAGGTTGTTTGTATATAGCAAACCACTGTTATTCAGATCTGTGATTAGTTCTTCAAGCTCCCAGATGATCTCTCAGTCAAGCAATGATACTATCACCTCTTGTTTATTGCAGTAAACAATCAGTCTGCATAGATATGTGATGAATATCTCAAAATCTATGAGGAATTTGAAAAAAGTTTCTTCTGCAAAGTTGTAGACCACATCGAAATGGTCAGGATCTCTAGGCTGTTTCTCCAAAAACCATTTTTATAGTAAGATATAGCTTCTGCAAAAAAAAAAAAACGGATGCAAGCAGTCTCCTTTGATGGCATTTTCTTCAGATCTGATGTCTTGATGTCGAATGGCCACTTCCAAGCTTTCAAGCTTTAGGCATTCAGGCTCTGATACCATGTTGGAAGAGAGGGAGAGAGATAGAGTGGAGCAAAAGATGAGTCTCAGCTCATTGTTGTTCTTCTTCCATTATTCTTCCATCATGCTCATTGAAAGAGACTTACACACATAGGTATGACTAACCAAGACTAACTATGGTTGAGTCACTGACTACACCGACTTATTAAATGTCGCACACGTGTCTAGCTATATCTAGCTAATGTCGGTCACACATATAAAGATAGACTAACTGAAGAGTAATGGGAGCTTGATATTCTAACAATATCTATAATGGTGGAGATTTGAGACTCTTCTCAATTATTATTCAAAGTCTTTTCCTCCATGAATCTCTCTTCAAAGCAAGTTTTATCTCCTTTTGAAGAATGGAACATACTGTAAGAAGTGTATATATCTATTTACATTCTCTCTACTCAAAATTTTGTAAAACTATCCATCCTATATTGTAAAGCATCACATTATATTAGTAATCCAAACGTACAACTCTCCCTCATATTTTCCAACCTTTGTAGTTTACCTTCCCTTTTCTTATTATTTTGGGAAGCTTGACTATGAAGACTCACACACACAAGACAACAAAATGTATTTTGCACTACCTTACATCACCTAGTACATCATCCAATTTGGGGCTCTAATCAATCAAGATTATACTTGATTAATTAGGGTTAATAGATAATATAATCTAGCAAAGTGTTTATAAAAGGAAACCGCTTTGAGCCTACAAAGAGGCAACACATATACTCCACTCTACCACCATTCTTACTACCTCCATTCTCTTCCTCTCCTTCACTACTTCCCCATCCCTCTCCACTCCACTACCCTTCTTCCCCACTTCATCATACACACCATCGCTCTCTCTCTCTCTCCCTCAACCCCCATCCATCTTCCAACTTCATCACTTTCCTTATCCCCCACTTCATCATATCCTCACCCTCTTCTACTCTTGCCCTCATCCTTTCTCATTCTTCATCTCTCCATTATCTCCTTTCTTTCCATTCCGCTACCCCAAATCCCTATGCACCATCATACTCTCCACCCCTTCCTCCTCTTTCTCTTTCTACATTGGCACCACCATTATCCTGCCACATATGTGTGCATGTCCCCCCAGCCATTTTGGGTTGGGATGCGTTAATTGTAACCCTAAATATTAGTGTTTTTTTTTCATTTACTTCATATTGTATTGTGCCTTGTTCTCTCTTTCTTTTTTTATCATCATCTCTTTACTCATGTGTGTAAAGTGCTCTAGTCCACTTCCAATGTGGCTAGGTGGTGCCCCTTTCGCATTCCTTAATGTGTAGAGATAGATCCCATTTTTGTAGAGGCAAAAAATGCTCATTTTCTCCCTTAGTGGGAGGGTAGGACCCTCAACGGTATTTCCCTAAGGCTGGGTGGTCTCAGTTAGGTGAGAGAGATCTTCAAAGTCGCATTAGTTAGAAAAGTACATGTTGATCCAATTAGGAAAAAAAGTAGAAATCCATCAACTTCGTATCATTTTAGGGGAATGAGGGTGAGACTATGCCTTATGGGCAGATGTTTGACGTGTTGCATCCTCCCTTGTTTCTCACTCACTTTGAACCAAGTGTGACACATTTTCACTTTGATTCAAGTATTTTTTAGCAAAATATGATTCTAAAAAGACCAACATTAAAAGACTATTAGGTGATCTTAGCTCTTTTAAGGACTAGATTCACATTGATTCTTATGGCAATGGCCAGAACAGTCCCTTACAAAGTGGACTCAAGTGAGTCTAGGCGACAAAATTCATGGTAATCTGAGTCCCAGATGGCGTCACTTAGAAGTCTCTCTTAATGGACCATCAAAATTTGTGCCATTAAAGGCTTTTAGTTGGGCATGGTACACATAGTATCGGAGTGAAACAATATGAGTAAGTTAGTAACAATCTATGCATATGTTACCTTAACATTTTGACTAAATCCAATAACAACTTATCCTAGAGAATAATAAACACTAAGTTTCTGTGGAGATGAGGACATCTCGATTCCTTTAAGAGGAAGAGGATGTGACACTTCAAATCCCCACCCCTCCCTATGTATGATATGACAAGGGACTTAGGGGAAGGATTAAAAAAAGAAAAAACACTAACTTTACAACTGTTTACTGCCATGCACACCCCTACTATTGTAAACAGCACCCTCCAATTCATTACATGCCAGCCACACAAGCTCCCACCATGCCAATGAGAACAATTGGACGACTAAGAAAGGCCTCGTTGATACCAAACAAGAGAGAGAGAGAGAGAGAGAGAGAGAGAGAGAGAGAGAGAGAGAGAGGAGGAGGAGGAGGAGAAGGAGGGGTTATCCCCCCTCTCCAAAGGCACTACACAAAGGCTTAATTCATTGAGCTTTATCATTGGCTTTTGGGACTGAGACACTACTCTGAGAGAGAGAGAGAGAAGGGGGGACAAAAAGAGGAAGAGAGAGAGTGATTGAGGTTTGATATAGAAAGAAGGAGTAGAGGATATAGAGTAGCTAAGATAGAGAAGTAAAGAGATGGAGGGATAGAGTGGTTGTGAGAAGTAAAGGGAGAGAGAATACCTTAATTCTTTCTTCAAGACTCTATATTACATCATTGGATTTCTTAGAGAGATTGGAAGGGCAAAAAACACAACTCGTTGGGGTCCATTGGTCAAATATTGAAGCTTCATAAACTTGAAGGAACATGGGAGTATTGAACCAAGCTAAAGGAGTACTTGGGTTCAAAGCATCCAACTACAAATACAATAGCTTCCTAATTGTAATACAAGCCCCCATGTGCTCCCTATAAAGTTTGACCTTCTTTACCTAAGCAAATTCTTAGAAGGATAAGTGATCTAATAGTTGAAGATAAGCTATTGTTTGGTAAAAGTAAAGCATAGAGTAGTATGATTAATAACACGATTTACCTGAATAGCAACTTAGTTTGCATTTACATGGCATAACTAGTACAGGACTTTACATTAATGAGGAGCACTAAGGAGAGTGGAATGTATCACTTTGTGTGATTGCACTCTAAGGAAGAATAAGTTACAGATTGTATCTTCTTTGCAAAGTATTCAAAGAACATTGTTTTAGTTTGTTGAATTAGTTTTATTTTTAGATAAAGTTATTATTTTGAGTCAGAGAGAGTTTTCCTAGCCAAAGATCATTTGATTGACTCTTATGGAATATTCAAAGTGATTCATTGGTTGTTGTTTTGAAAAATGAATGTTTTCTTAGTTGTTGATGATGGGATGATTTCCTTAGTTGTGTATATTTTGGGAAAGTGATTTGATACCCTCATGGATAGATTCCTAGTTATACCCTAGACCTCTCCCAAGGATAGTCATAATAGCCTTTCACTAAGGGGCTAGTTTGTTTACATGAGGTGCTAGGATTAGTTGAGGGGGTCTCTTTGTAGGGAGAAAATTAGGCTAGGGGGTGACAAGGATGCCGAGGGGACTCTAGCCATAAATCCCTTGGGTGTAGGACTAGCCTAACCTGTGTAAGGCCAAGAAGGTCTTCCTAGAAAGCCTCAATACTAGTTAAGGTGGGTTGTGTGCCATGAGATTTGGACATGAGTATCTAGAGGCTTTGGATATGGATCTTGGTTAAGGGACAGAATGCCAATGTAACACCATAAATACATTTTTAAGCACTATTTTCAAAAGATTAGGTTTAATGGTTAACTTACACAAAAGAACTTACACAAAAGATTAGGTTAAGCTTAGAAAATATTTTCTAAGCTTATAATTAGGTTAAGCTTAGAAAAGATTAGGTTAAGCTTATAATTGAAATATTTTCTAAGCTTAACCTAATATTTTGAAATATAATTGAAATATTTTCTAAGATTAGGTTAAGCTTATAATTGAAATATTTTCTAAGCTTAACCTAATCTATCAGTGCACCATAAATACATTTTTTAGTACTATTTTCAAAAGATTATGACAATAACTTACACAAAAGAACTAGTGTTTAATGGTTAACTAAGGAAGCTATTTTTGCATGTCAAGCATAAATGTGTTAGCTTAATTAAATAACTAAAACACACCATCGAGGAAAATGGGAGGGAGGAATCCCCAATGAGATTGTCCCAAAGTTGGGTGTTCTCAATTAGTTGAGGGCTTTCTTCAAAGTTGTGTTAGTTAGGAAAGCATGTGTTGATGCACTCCCTCTTGTTTCTTACTCTCTTTGAACCAACTGTGACATAGATATGCTTTGATTTAAGTGTTTTTATGCAAAGCATAACACCTGAAGACTGGACTAAAATATTGTTAGGTGAATTTAGATCTTTTAAGGACCATATTTAGGTTGATCCTTGTGGTAATATCCAAAACCTTCCCCTATGAAGTGGACTCAAGAGAGTATAGGTCACAAAATTCATGGTATTCCAAGGAGTCATGGATGGCATTGCTTAGAAGTATCTCCCGATGGACCATTGAAATTTGTGGCACTGAAGGCTCTTTGATCGAGCATATCATAGTGTGCACATCTGTCTCTTTTGATGCTACTTCTTCTTCTTTTCCATCTTCATGGTATTCCAAGGAGTCATGGATGGCATTGCTTAGAAGTGTCTCTTGATGGACCATTGAAATTTGTGGCACTAAAGGCTCTTTGATCAAGCATATCATAGTGTGTACATCTCTCTCTTTTGATGCTACTTCTTCTTCTATGCCATCTTCAAATGGATGCAAAGAGCAATCCACAAACCTCCATTCAATGCATACTTGAAATTGCATGTGGAGAGAGAGAGAGAGAGAGAGAGAGAGAGAGAGAGAGATATATATATATATATATATATATATATATATATATATATATATATATATATATATATATATATATATATATATATATATATATATATATATATATATATATATATATATATGCATGTATTCAATGCATATCACGATCGAACAGTGGTTTATTTAAAGCTCTATAAACAAACTTCAAATACCTGTAGCTTTGGGAGTACTCTACAGGTGCACTGATAGATTAGGTTAAGCTTAGAAAATATTTCAATTATAAGATATATTGTAGATTATAGATTATAGGTTGGACTAAGTCCATACCACACCTATGTCAAGAGAGGGTGTTTGAGCTATGAGAAAGCCATTTAGACGAGAAAAAAAAAATCAAGAGAGAGAATATTATTTCCATTAATCAAGGATTGCCAAGTCTTTGGACTGAAGGTAGATCTCCCAGAATGTCAAGTGGATGCATTCCTTGACACAATTGATATTACATTGTACCTAATACTTGAATGCTTGGCCTAATAGGATTTCGTGCTTAACATCTTCTCTATTTAAAAGAATGTAGAATATCTTAGGGATGCTTTTGATTTCTATTGCCACCATAAGCTTGTATGTGCCTAGTAGGGAGTAGGCCTTACATACATAAAGATGAAGGTTTTTGTCTATTAACATCAATGATGGTTGGTCTAATTGGTCCCAAAATTGGTGAAGCAAGGTGTTGAAGTTAGATCCTTTGTCAATAGGAGCTTTGGCTTTGACTTCTTTAGCAATCGTTAGCCTAATCCTAATGTAGGCAGGTGGAATGATTTGTTATGTCTATGGCAAGGGTGCTATTTGTTATTGCCTTCACATTGAAGCTCAATTGTCCTACTAAGGTGAGTTGGTCTTAGTGGGCATGCCATGAGAGCTCTATTAATGTGATGGCATTATTTGGATCTTTTGTCAACCTTAAGGACTAATCATGTTTGTAATGACCTAGGGGTAGTATTCCTTAATTTTGACTCCATTAAATTGTTCAATTCTTCTCCCTTCCAAGGTTTAAAACTCTAAATTTTTGGTTTGGTTGATTACACAAACTCAATATGGTCCTAAGCCCTTGAATTTTACCTTTAATTTGTGGTCCTTTAAGTGAGCATATTAGAGTTAGGTCCCCTTTCTTGAACATTTTCTATTGCACATGCTTGTTGAACTAGGCCTTTTGTCGATCATTCTCAACAACTAATGTGCACATAGCCAAGAGTTTGGTCTATGTGAGTTGCTTTATTTTAGTTAGATGCTTGATCAAAGCTTTGTTTCCTTGCCATCGCTCTTAGATATCTATGTGCAAACTAAGGATTAGGAACTCTATTGACATTATGGCATTGGTACCATAGGTCAAATGGAATGGGTTCTAACTATGGCTATTTTATACACTACCCTATATTACCAAATTGTAGCCATGAGTTCATTATCCTAGTTTGCTCATGATCCAATAACATTCTTTGTTAAGATATTTATTAAAGTTTTGTTTGTTGATTCAGCTTGGTTGTTGGCTTGCAATTAGTATGGACCAGATTTCCTATGGATGACCAAGAAGGTAAAAAACAAGTGTTCTACAAAATGATTCAAGAAGTGGGTTCCTTGATCAATAATCATGATAGGACACCCAAATCTAGGGATGACTTTCTCCCACAGGAATCTGGTTGTAATTTTAACATTGTTTTTGCATGTTTCTCCAACTTCCGCCCACTTGATCATATCATGAATTTTCAACTATTATGTACCAAGTTTAGGAGTATAGTGCTATAGGGCTAATTGGTCCCATGAAGTAAATTTTCATTCTCCCAAGGGTTAGCAATAAATTAATTGTGTGAGATCTATCTTTATCTTTTTGTATCACCATCTTCGTATGCTAGCATTTGTTACAATGATTAGCTTTAAAAAGGATTGGTCACCATAGCTATGATTATAGCACTTTTTGAGTCGTGGTGTTGGCATTGAAATGGCATGTGCTATGTCTTCATGTGCCACATTGAGCACATTCTCAAATTTATATTCACAAATGCATATCCTTAGTAGACCATCTTGTCCCAATCAATAAAGTTTTGTAATGAATTGATTTGTTGTAGAACTACTAAACAATATGAAATGGGAGATTGCAAAAACTCTCTAAAAATCTTGGTCGATAGAGCTCCAAATGAAGATTAAGGGTTGGGATCTCTGTCTAAACACTTTGCAACAAGATACATGGGATTCTTAGTGCATTGACAACCTTCAGTACATTCAATTAGCAACCCATTGGAAGCTAATAAATTGCCTTATATTCATAACTTCCAATATTGAGACCCTCAAAAGTTGGTACTACTATTATGATTGCACAATGGAGTTCCTAAAGCAAATGAGCTTCAAAGATTTCAAAATCAAATTTCTTCTCCTTTATAATGATACAAAGATTGAATGAGGGTGGAATTTGGTGAGCTGGATAAGATAGAAGTGGAAAGGCTACTAGTAAGATAGTGCTTTCAATCTTAAACTAAATAAAATATCCTCTATGCACTTCTATATGGCACTGACAACTTGTGTGGCGCCATCATATTCACATAAGGCACAATAAAGAAATGGAAAAAAGAGATAACCAATGCTTCTTGTTTTCTTTCATATTGCAAGTTAAAGAATAAGAGACTAAAATCACAATAGAAGTTAAGATATGTTGGTGAATCTTCTTTATTAGTGGACTACTCTAGAGATTTGGGCACATACCCCTACTTGCAATATATGTTTGGAAAATGAAGTTTTGGGGATTTGAACATATACCCCTACTTTTAACACATATTTGGTAAAGTTACTTTTAGGAATTTGAGCACATGCACTTGTGTTTGGCGCATTTTTGGTATAGTATACTTTTTAAAATGTGGTATATGGTAAGTAGTATTATCAAAAGGATAATATAATTACAAAATATTCACTTGAATAACTTTAAACAAGGGTACATTATTGCACATAAGAGCATTGCCTTGTTTTAGAGAGAGAGAGAGAGAGAGAGAGAGAGAGAGAGAGAGAGAGAGAGAATTTTTTAATTTTCTAAAATAAACACATTTCAAGGCTAAATGGACCACTTAACTAAAGTTAGTAGTGTGTACTTTTTTTGGGAGCTGCACCACCTTGTCACTCACCATTGTATAAGTATATGCCCTAAAAGGCAATGCTAACAAATCACATTTGGAAATTTTTAACAAACAAAATATGACATTTTGAATTTAACCAATGAGATCCTTACTTGAAAATAACGAACTGACACCCCTAAATTTTTTTCTTCATGCAATACATTTAACTCTTTCAAACCCTCTATATGGCTTCTAACCTTTCCTCCTCTATCACAATAACATCTTTCAAGACCTTTATATGGTTTCCTCCTCTATCACAACAACAATATTAAAGGACTATGTATTAGGTCAAATCTTGATGCAGACATTTTGCAATAGAGGTTCCTCTTTGGAATACAGACCAATGGTGATCAACCACTAGCACACACTTTAAAAGATATTATTAAAGAGCTCTACCTAGCCACCAATGGTGACTAAGATAGCTACATGTGCACCTTTAACCCCACCTATGTCTCAAGTGGTTGCTAGTGGTCCATCTCGACATTTCCTATGAGGCTCCTATCATGGAATGATCTATAAAAGGACCCAAGTATTCTCCAAAAAAGGGAAAAAAAATTATATAGACAATCAAACTTATGATATGGTCCCTTTTTTTTAGTGGGTTGGGGGATTAGACCACTCATTTAGATGGAGAATCAAAGTACCCAATACTAGCATGCTCTCCATCCATTTTTCCTATTATGAAAACTTAGAGTCTATTAGACAAATTTGGGGATCAAGCCTCTTTTTAGATAGTAAATAGCTAGAGATCTACATGAGAGTATTTAAGAGATTGGTTCTTTCTTCAAATAGGTGGCCTCTACGAGGAGAGAGCCTTGGAGGAGGGGGGGGGGGCATTTGAAGCTTCATTGGGAGAACTTCAAAAAGTGAAGAGTCATATAGGACATACATGGGTGGTTGAGAGGATGCATGGAGTAAAGCAACAAAGTTAAATGTGATGGAGGAAGCTAGATTAGAGTGCAAGTATCATGTTCGAGCTTCCTTCTAAACATAAGCAAGGGACGATGAACAAAAATTTCTTCTAAACTACTAGCCCTAGACACCAAATGGGGGTTGGAGACTCAATCATGCAAAAGGATCCTTGCTTATGTCCCTAAGAGGTTAGACAACTAGTCATAGATACCTATACTACCTTCTAAACATAAGCAAGGGACAATGAACAAAAATTTCTTCTAAACTACTAGCCCTAAACACCAAATGGGGGCTGGAGACTCAAGCATGCAAACGGATCCTTGCTTATGTCCCTAAGAGGTTGAACAACTAGCCATAGATACCTATACTACCCAATTAGGTTGTATGAGCAAACCCCTGGTATATGACAGAGGGAGAGAGAGAGAGAGAGAGAGAGAGGGAGATGTTAGCAAACATGGATCTTGAACACAGTTTAGCTATGGAGGCTTGAACTCGTAAGCAAGAGACATGAAGAAGACTGATGACTAGATACAAACTTTTACTCAAGTGAATTAGGTTCCAAGATAGATTAGCTTGGACTCATAAACACAATCTTGAGTGGATAGAGTTATAGACTCTAAGTACAAAGTACAATAGCATTCATTCAAAAAAGTGAACCAAGTACATGCTTTTATAGCTTTCTAGCTTCTCCACTTCTCAACATCCCCTCTCAAATGATGAGTCCCTACACTTGCTGAATTTTGCCCCCCCTATATTATAACATGGCTTGGAAGACTAGCTCATAGGCAGCCTAGTCAAGTTAAAGCTTGAGACTTTACATCTTTGGCAAGGGTTTTTCAAATCAAATCCACTAAGGGAAACATTGAGATCCACTATGGGAACAAATTCCTTAAAACAATCTGCCGAGAGTTGTTGATGGTAGCAGAAGTATATTTTTCTTCTTCTTCATTCATGAATTGACTTTGGTGGTGGTCATTCTGCAATTGCTGTGCTCTTTTCTTGTGGAAGCATTCACTGACAATATGGCCAGTTTTACCACAATAATGACATGTCATCCAACTCCTGTTGTCGGTGTTGAATCCTCGACCTCTTCCCTTGGGTCCAATAGCTCCTCTAGTGTATAAGAGGTTTTCCCTTGAGTTGGTCTCTTTTACATCTTTGCTTTTAAATTTGCTTTCTCCATCAAGCAGTGAGTGCTCAATATCTTTGAGTGAGAGACTTGGAACATTACTTCGAGTGGACACAAGGTTCTCATATGGATCCTTGTTTCCACTTGCAAATAGTACAGCTATTGCTTCATCTTCATCAATATTCTTCTTAAAAGTTGCAAGATGGTTTTTTAGGCTCTTGAACTTGTTTATGTGTGTGGTCATAGAAGCATTGTCTTTGATATCTTGTTTATAAAACTGCATGAGTAATTTTACCTTTGAGTTCTTTGCTTGGGTACCAAACATTCTTTCAAGTTCCTCCCAAGCGGTTCTAGCATTTCTAATGCCATATATATAATGTAGCACGTCATCACTTAGTCCCCAGGCAATGATGCCTAGTGCCTTGTTATTCATCTTCTTCCATTCTTTGGTTTTGAACTAGTCTTCTTCAACGAACCCATCTTCATCATCTTCGTTCTTGTTTTTTGCATCATCTTCAAACAAGTCCCACAAGTCTTTCCGCATAAGATGGTACATGGTCTTCTCCTTCCAGGCATGGAAGACTTCACCATTAAACTTTGCTATATGTTCCACTTCAGTCATCTTAGTAAGAGGTCTTACCACGAGAACTCTTAGGCGCAGTGTCTATCCTTTTACAAGAAGATTGAGATTTACAAGGGATTTGATAATTGTGACTTTAAAAACATTACATAACTTGAGAATGTTCTTCGAAACTGGAATCAAAAGATGAGTTACTTTTGAGTAAGCTGAAATATTCAAGTGCCAAGAAGCACTATTTGAGTATCAATAGATATTATATCTTGAAGATCTTGATATTTGGCTCGATGTTGCTAGGTAATCTTTGAACTTCCTTGGATCCTTCTAGATCTGCAGTAGGCTTCAGAGATAATTTCAGAGTGATCAAGGTCACTAAGTTCATGGCTATGGCTTCCACTGTTTAGGGTTTTAGACAGCCCTAATTTTTTTGTTGTAGCAGGAGCTAGGCACAGCCGTTCGGGCCGAGGATTGGATGGGGGATAGCCTATAATATAGGCTTTAAATGCCCCATATGAGCAGAACGAATCGCAGCCTCCATACGTCACGCATACTATACAATTTTCACAGGGCGCAGTAGAGATAGTGATGCTCGATTTTCATAATGCTAGGCTCTACGATGGATAATGTCACACTCTGATGTGATAGGGAGCTACGCTGGGAGCAGAGGAAGAGCTTCTCAGAAGACACCTCAAGTTGAAATTGTCTGTATGATGAGATCTGAGAGCTCCACTGAAGATAGGTGCAATCTGGCTATGGTGACCAAGAAGAAGTGTGTGAAAATAAAGTAGGAGATGAACTCAACTAGTTGTGCTGAGCTGGAGTTGAGCTATGATAAGCTGGAGAAGTAGGAGAAAGGGCTAAACTGAGCTCACCGTGGCTCTGATACCATGTTAGCAAACATGGATCTTGAACACAGTTTAGCTATGGAAGCTTGAACTCGTAAGCAAGAGACATGAAGAAGACAGAAGACTAGATACAAACTTTTACTCAAGTGATTTAGGTTCCAAGATAGATTAGCTTGGACTCATTAACACAATCTTGAGTGGATAGAGTTACAGACTCTAAGTACAAAGTACAATAGCATTCATTCAAAAAAGTGAACCAAGTACATGCTTTTAAAGCTTTCCAGCTTCTCCACTATCCTCACTGAGCATATGGGATTCACGATAGCTCTTCCTGGAGCATACATCATTTGTCTATTTCTCAACAAGAGAGAGACAGAGCACTAGCAAGGCGGTCAGCATGAGAAGATTCTTGATGACCCCTTTCTCAGAGGAGGAGCTTGCAAGGTTGAAAAAGACCTTCTTTTTCAGTTATTGGGATGTTATGAGCGCAAGCCTTCTTTCATCCTTCTAGGAGATTATGGCACCAAGAGATATGCCAGAGAGACTATATGAGAGATTGATCCACCTCAGTACCAAAGGTAGTGGAGACATATTTAAGATCTATTAATGGAAAGAGAAACTTGGACACTTTGCTAGGGACCATGTTATAAGATCCTTGCAAAAATGATCTAGATTTTATTCTCATGTCAAATATCATCCACCCCAGTTAGGCTTGTTATGTTTAGGAGTGCAATATCTTGGGACATTCTTGACAATACATTGTCTTTATTTTGTTCTGGATCATAATCCCTAATGAAGAATATGGCCCCATGTGCAAAATCCCCTACCATGATAAACCCAGCAATATATTGATGATGGGTATAAAGTGCGGCTTATCTTGGACAACATTTTTACATTGTGGAATCCATAGAGATAGAAATGTAGTTTTCTACATATCAATTTTAATCAGGCCTATGATAGAGTGCGTTGGCAATTCCTAAACGGAACCATACTATCCAAAAAAATGGGTCAAAGGTATAGCAACCCTCTAGTCTTTGGCTCACTGCAAAGTTCTGATTAGTGATTCTTGAGGAGATTCAAGGTTCAAATACATGGTTGTCTCCTTATCTCTCTACTTTTTCTTTTTATTAAAAAAGTCCATGAGCTCATTTTTTAGGGACATATCTACAAGTATCAATGGCATTAGGCTGCCCATCCCAAAGTTTAAGGAGCTTCTACATGTAGAATCTACAAATGATACAATTGCATAATAAGGTGGAGATAAAGATAGCTAGCATTTTTATGGATGCAATAGAGATCTTCTCTAGATCTTGAGGATATCTTATTAATGGCCAAAAATCCTTGGAAATTTGCATTTATGATGCTTAATAGTCAAGTTGGAGGCTACAAGGACTTGACTCAACTTCCTTGAGGAACTTCCATGAAGTATCTTGGATGTCATGTGGGCATTATCATTACCCAAAGTAGTAACTAGCATCCTTTCTCTTAAGCATTAGAGGAAAACTCCTAAACTAAAGGACGGCAAGAATTTCACTACTATTAAGGAGAGTGGTGGTGGCTAATTAGGTTCTACTCTTCACCATGTGGTGTATAACTTCCTATCAGGCATTCAAGCCATTCATTAGCCAAGCCAAACAACTCATTGGGAATTTTATATGATTAGCTAGAGATGGAAGGCCACCTAGGGGCCATCATTATTCATCCCAAATCTAGAGGTAGCTTGGAGATCACAAATCCACATTATAAGAGTAGAGTTTTCTTGGTGAAGCTCATTATGAGGAGCCCAAGTGAGGAGTCAGGGAAAAGCGTTGTGGAGACTAGGGACTTCTTTCAAAGGACAAACCACCATTCATTGGATTTTCCAACAAGTTGGGGCTAGAGAGTTCGTACAATTCTTAAAGGGTTTCTTTGTTGTGATACCCTATGGGCAACAAGCATTCATTGTTAAGGCTTATGTATTGAATGCTTACGCATGCTTTGGGATGTTGCATTGATGTATTGATACTTGGCATTGGTTATTATGTCAAAATTTACTTAGATTGAGCTCTAGGCTTTGGTTTTGAGCTCCTCTGGTTGCATATTTGCAATGGCTACTTGCTTTGATACTTTCTAAGTTACGTGCTTGAAGGCTTACTGTGGGTACATGCTCTCAAATGTATTGCATTATGTCGAGCACCTAGATGCTATGAGGCATATATATTGAGCTTTGCTTTGCTCTTGGACATTTCGATTTGCTTCTACATGAGCACTTTGATCTTTTCTTTGCAAATCTTGGAATCCTAAGTCAATGGGAGACCCTTACTTGCTTATGTATATATGTTTAATTGGTTATGGTCTACATTGTTCATGCAAATACCGATGATTGTTGGCTGATTTTTCTTTGCTTTGTACACCTAGTACTTCCTCCTATCAGATAGACTCGTTAGCTTGGATACATTCTCGGTTATATACTCGAGCTTCATTGTTCATATGTAGTGAGTTAGCTGTAGATTAATGGATCTCTATTGCTTTTAGGATATCTCACACAATCAACTTATGTACATGCTACTGCTCTATTTGAGATTACATCTATGTCTCTGACATCTTTGGGTCCTCGACAGTATTTGCTACCCCAGTGGTTTATGCTCTACTTTGTAGTACTAGTTGCTACCCAAATGTTCCTAGCAATGGGAGCTTTGTTTTTTGCTCATTTGCCTATAGTTGTACATTCATTTACTACAATTTTATGACCAACCATGTTGAAATTTCAATTTTGAGCAGTTATTTGAGAGCAAACATTTGTTACAAACACTCTACAAGGGTGGAGCCTTATTAGGCAAAGGCCCAACTATCACATGGATCTCCAAGAACAAGATGCTCAATGCCCCTCTCTACAATTGGAAACTCCACAAACCGAACATCTTAATTGGTCTACACCTCTCATGATCATAAAGTCTGTATCCTTGGGACTATGAGCTATATCCCATGAACACTTGTTTCTTGGAAGCTGGCTTTATCCATCTTCTTCTTTGAGATGTGAACATAAGCATCACACCCAAACACCCTGAAATGAGAGACAATTGCCTTTTATCCAAAGAAAGCCTCAAAAGGGTAATATCAACCATGGCCAAGGTAGGGGATCGATTAAGGATGTGGACAGTGGTGGCCAACTCCTTCGGTCCGTCGACATTGAGGTGTCTACAAATACTCCATCATAGTCTGTGCCATCTTGATGACACTACGATTCTTCATCTCTAATATGTCATTCTCCTTAGGGATATTTGTGTTGGCAAACTCTTGGTGAATGCCAAGATCTATACCAAAAAGAGTTAGCTCTTGGAAGACAAACTCCCCTCCCTTGTCAAAATGCAAGGACTTCAGTTTCCTGCCAGACATGTTCCTCTTCAAAGAACAACCAATCCTTTAAATGTGACAATGCTTCAAGATTAAATGCCAAGAAATACATCCATGTCATCCTCCTAAAATCATCAACAACTAGCATAAAATACAAACTCCCCTTAAGGGATCTATCCTCGTAGGTCCACATAAGTCCGTTGAAATAAAATCCAAGTGATCCTTAACCCATCATGAAGCCTTGCTGGGAATAGCATCTCTATGTTGCTTAACGCTAATGCAACATGCACATGGCAGGTGGCTCACCCTAATCTCTAGCAAGCCTCACATAACCTAACCACAAGCTACCTTTCGAATATACTCACAGTTCAGGTGGCTAAACTGAGAAAGCAAAGCTTGGTCAGAGTCTGTGAAGAAAGAAGAAGAGAATAAAAGGTAGAAAAAAATCGCATCTTGTAGACTCTATTCACCTCATGTCCTACACAGAGAATCTCTTGAGATACACCATCAAGAACTTGGAAGGAGTGCTTATCAAACTCAACTATTAAACCAAGAGCATAGATCTTGCTCACAAAAAGGAGATGATACCCTAGAGCTCGCAAATAGAGCACCTTTAATGTGTGGGCATTGACCATCTGGAATCAGTTGCATACTTGCCTTTGATGGGGACCAAAGAAGTGTCACCTATGAGAATTTGCCCATGCATTCGATGCATATGAGCAATCCCATTTGAAGAAATCATGGGCAAGAAGTGTGTTGTCCACAATCCACTCACAAGACTAGGGGGGCACCATCGTTGCATCAATGGTTGGCCTTGGAGGAACATCCTCTATCACCTCCAAATAGAGGAAGGCAATCAATGAAGGAGAAACCACCGCTCCTAAGTCCTTTGTAAACTTCTCCTTCTTGGTGTCCTTGTCCTTGTTGAGGCAACCTTTCTTATAATGACATGTCTTGCCATAGATGTGGCAAGTAGAGTACTTCGCTTTGTCTAGTTTGGACTTCTCATCCTTCTTGTTGTTGTCATTGATGTTCCCCTAATGTTGCGAAGGCTAACCAGTCAAAGCCTCCAACTTGGGAGTGTTCTGACCTTTGAGTTTTTCCTCTTGGTCCAAGACCATAAGAACCAGCTACTCCCACTCAAGGGTCTCTCTTTGCCCTGAAGCGATCAAGGTGGAGTAGAAGGCATTGAATCGGAGCAATAATTGAGAGAGAAGAGTTATCGCCACGTCCTTCAAGATAATCGCCTTCCCTATGTTCTAGACTTGCATCTGCAATTGTTGAAGCTTATTAGTATACTCCCACATATAGAACAAGACTTGTTAGAACTCCAAGTCCTCATCTGAGCCTCCAAAGACACCTACTTCATAACGGTCATCCGACTATACATTTGATCTAGCTCCAGCCATATCTCTCGACCCATGATCAAGTGCTCAATGTGAGCTATGATAGCTAGAGTTGGAGGCATCACCTGTTCTAGGATGGTTTATAGCCTTGGTCACGAGCTCTGCCAAATCATGAGACTCTAGTATGGCAACATCATAATGTGCCAAATGCAGTAATTCTCCCCATCAAGCTTCTGATATGAAGGAAGACCCAGCAACATGAGGACCTTACGGTCCATAATAGCCTAAAACTCCATGTCAATTTCGATCAACATTGTAAATGGGATGACTTGCACAAAAACAAGGGCAGTCCCCTTTGACTCCACTCATGGTGCAAGTGCCTCCTAGGACTTCCTTCGCTTGTTCTCAAAGAATTTCACCCGTCGAAGGCAATGAAAACTCAAAATCTCCTCCAAAAGGCTGAAAACATAGCCTTTTCTCCTTTAACAACAGGAAAAACCTACAAAATACAGCAACTCTACTCCTCCACACTTCACATGTTCACCTCAACCTCCATAGGTTGTAAGTGCAAACTTTTGTCATGAAGAATCCTCCCAATTAGATTTGCCCATGACCAATCAATCCTTCTATATGCTTCAATACCATGTCACGGTGTAGCAAATGCAAAAGCATATGAAAGACAAAGAACACAAGAGAGGGAAAGAGAAAGGAGATAGAAGAACGCAGAAATCTGTAGTCAATGGATGCTGAAATGAAGAAGGCATATATACAAGGGGCTGTCAAAGTATCTCATTGAGCCTAATACCTAAAAAGACAAGTGATGGAGGGCAAGCTACCTAGTGGCCATATACAGCACAAAATAAAGAAATAAAATATACAAGGTGGCCAACAAACTAATCGGCCCACCAACTAGCGGTTGGCCATAAATGTAGTAGACTGTTGCAAGACAATCAAGAAAATCAGTGATCTCACACCTAGCTGCCACATGGCATTGTCCTACCCGCATGTATTATTTCCCCTCAAAAATATTGTTGAACTTGACTCCCCACACGCCGCGTAAAACTTGAGCAAGGTTATCTCCCACATCGTAATTGTCGGCACCCTAATTCATACCTTGCACGCACAAAAATGAGGCCTCCACATTGAGCAATTGAGGCGAGGGGTTCAAGACCGCATAGCTGCGGAAGAACACCCCTTTTGAAGGGGCAATTGGGATAAAATGATGAAATTTAAGTCAATTTTTTTTATAATTATCCCTTCCCCCAACCCGATGCATGGCTCGAGGAGAGGGAGTGTGGGGAGCAATGGGCTAAGTAGGTGTGGTGTAGGGAGCATGAGAAGGGAATGGCCATGCACCAGCCACGTGGTGGCCACCATCTTTCCTCCCTAAGCACTATATGAACCCCCATGTGGACAAAGGGGAGGGGGATCAGATGAACGGAGATAAGAGGCTGTTGCGCTAACGACTAGGGCGGAGAAGAGAGTGGGAGGCGGCCATGCTGGAGGAACGAAGGGGGGACGCTATCGTGCTGCTCGATTGTGTGGAGAGGAGGGACCACCGCCTACAGTCGAGGTGATCGCCGCCACACACGCCTGCTGCTGCCGTTGCAGCTGCCGCCATAATCGCCCTCCCTGCCATCATCCAAATCACCCCCCCCCCCCCCCCATCGACAATCTTTTTCTTCTCCTAATCATTGGGGCCCTACCATGTCGATTCTGTTTATAATCAGAAGCTTCTAAGGATAAGGGACATAGGCCTTGTTCCTACTTGCCATTCCTCGGTTTTAAAACCGGGTTCGTAAAACTCCCATTCCTATGCGAGGAGAAGGTATTGACCTACAAGCAGTCTCGAAGAGCGAGAGTAGAGGCTAGAAAGAATCCGCGGAGTTCAAGTCATCAACGATGGCTCCCAAGAAGACGCAAGGCCCTACTGCGGGAGGTTCCTCCCCGAACTTACGCGTGGACATCACCGCAGATCCACAAGCCCAGGTTCCACGAATTTATTTCCACATAAAGAAATGCTTTAAGCACGCTTAATTCCGTAGGGAGAATGCATTTTACGCTTATCGTTGATTCATGAAATACTGATATAAGGACATTTGAGAAATTATCTCTGTAAACGATGGACAAGGATTGGTGCATATCATGCAATTGGATCGTTTGCATTTCCAAAGTTGTGAACATAAACTACTTGTCCATCTTAGGAGATTAGGTGCACGTTGCCTTGTCGTGCACTTCAAAGTGAAAGTCTAAAACGCATATTGCCTAGGGTTAAAGAGGAAATTGTCAAGTGCATTGGCCATGAAGGAAAAGAGTATCTTGCATTTAGTCAATAACTTCTTGTTATGACTCGCATGGAAAGAATTGTTAACGGCCGTTGCACGGCATGAAAACAAAACAATGGACATTGCACGTTGCATGCAAAGATGTTTGTCGAACGGATCAAAGGTTGCATGTCACATGAACTTCATTAACAATGTTGTATTTAGAAAAGAGTCGCATGTTACATATTTGTAAATTTCATTTCATCGAGTTGCATTTGAAAAAGATTGCATGGCTTGTCAAAGCATGAAATTCTAAAGCTTGGACAAAAGGGTTGTAGGCATGATTCTTTGATGTAAAACCTAATAGGTCCTATGTAAGTTACTCTCCAAATTATCATGCATAATGACTTTAGCAAGAAAATTTAGGGTTATTGCAAACCTTTTGGTGCGTAGAAGTAAGGATTCACATGTTTACATGTATTGTGGCGTCTTGCAAACTAGTTTAGCATCTCTAGGAAAGGATCGTCCTTGTCACAAGACAAGTAGGTCAATTTACCCAAATCACTTGTGATATTATAACCGTTAGTGTTTCGTATAGGCATAACTAGTCGATACGATAAAAACCTCAAGTACTAGCTAGGGTTTGGCACGTCAGAAATGCAGCCTAGTATCGTACTTGGACGCCAAGTCGAAACCCTCAAACCCAAAGGTCCTACCCACATTCACGGAATGTTTGGGGTCAATTGGATGCTCATGCAAACAACGATCTAGGGTTTCTACCCTAAGGATCGTTCGACCTAATTCTGAAACTTGGATTGAGTTTGGAAACCCTAGGACCGAACATTGTCGGCCTAGTACTATTAGGGTTGGGTTGGATAAGAAAACACCCTAAACCCTGCTTCTTGCCTAAACAAAATTCCTTGACCAGGAAATGCTATTCAATGGGATATATTCGACACTTGTGCAACAAGTTGCAACGTCGCATGGCCTTGTGGTTTAATCACAAGATAGATTTTCCATTCCTTAGAATGAGGTTGGCAAGTTCTAGCGCAAGTCTAACTTGCAAGAGGATGAGTAGACATCCTGTTACATCACCTTTCTTGGGTTGATTTGCCAAGTTAATGGAAGTTATGTATTTGCTTAGTAGCAAAGGATCAATCAAGTTAGAGCGACATGGTCGCCAGGATTTACTGTTAATTTATGAAACATGAGGTGTTGGTTAAGTTGGGTTGACAGGGTATAACCCTAACCCAAGGACAAAAGGGTAAAACAAACAAACCCTTGGGGATCTTGCCAAGTCGCAATTGATCCCGGATCGAATGTTGGATGCATTTGAAGAGAAGAATTCACTCCTTAGCAGTTGGCCAAAATAAACGACCACTGGATTGATTGTGCTTGTAACAGTTTAGGAGTATTGTTTGCATTGTTTCCTCAAGGAACTAAAAGATGGAAATATAATTAATGCTTCAGGTTGAAGGCCTGAAGGGAGGCAGCATCAGTTACCCCCAACTGTCTGCCTGACCCTAATCAAGGGGGTTGTTAGCTGCGCAGGGAACGTGGACCAAACCCGCCGCGAGAGGTCTCTCCGTTGGGCACTACTTGGAGCAGGAGGACGCTTGGGTGCCAGGGGGGACTCAGGCCGTAAATCCCTTGCCTTCCGGGCCCTACACAAGAGGCCAACATGACTCGAGATTGGATCTCGAGGCCCGCATACTAGTCTACGCGCGTTAGATGTGGCCATGGGTCCGTCCTACAAATGGGTGGTCCCGGTTGGCCGGGAACTTTTCTCAAATGAAATTGACAGCAAGAAACTTTTCTCAAAGGGAATGAACAGCAGGTAACACTGACCTAGAGTTCAAGTTACTAGAATCCCGATTTATGTTGTTGTAGGGGAATGGAATGGGACTATGCCTTATGGACAGAGAGGTTGAGCTTCGCATCCCTCTCGTTTCCATTCTCCTTGAACCAAGTGCAGCATGAATCCGCTTCGACCCTGATGTTTCTGCGTAAAGTAGTTCGCCTGGGTTCGACGCTAGTTACTCTCTAGGAATTTGACCATAAGAGGAAACCCTGATTCAGGTCGGCCCTAAGTGGGAATGGCCAGGAATACTTCCGCTACGTGGCAGACTCGGGAAGACCTAGATCGCAAACCCCGTAACATTCCATGGGAGTGTCGGGCGGAGCTTTCTAGACCCTCTTCCCGATGGGCTACTAAGATATGTCCCGAAAAGGGAACAGGTGGACACGTTACACCGCAATAAGGTGCACATACACAATGATTGCTAAAAATGCCCAATAACTTATAAGAAAATACATAACTCCACTTGAGAGAGAGAACTAACTACACCGTTTGTAGCATGAGAATGCTAGTCCAAGGGATCACTAATATCTAACAACTTGGATAGTATGTACATCAATAACCAAGGATGGTGGATGGCTGCTAACAATCGATCTACAATACTTGTGTAGATATTGCAAAGTTATATAATCTAACTATTCAATTGACTTTTCAAATGGTTCAAACTAGACAATCACAAGATGCCTGCCCTCTTTTCAAACTCAAAGTATCACTTTTAGAAGACCTACACTTTGTCATGAGACTCGGACATGTGTGGCAATATTCAAAAGTAGCGTCCAATGACCTTGTGGTAACCTAGTTAAGATGTAATAGTGTTGTAATCGAAGAAGCCAAGAAATATGGCCAAGATCTTGCATCTAAAAGGAGAAGGCTATGAATTGTGTTTCGAGAATTAGAAGGAATTTGCTATCTAATATTACTTTTACTCCTAATCACTCTTATCTTCCCCTACTGCATGCATGTGAAGATTACATAACAGAGTTCAAGTGACTAAAATCCAATAAAAAGGTCTGATGGGAGGTGGAGGGTGATGCACCTTCCAATTTATTTCTCCAACCATTAGGAACAGGTAGAAATGAGAGTCAACCTCATGCATTGAAGACAATGATAGAGCCCAATACTCTACAACAAAGGATATACTATCTACTTTTCACGTGCATCTAGCTAAGATACTAGGTGCTTCTATGGAGAAGGTGGATGACTATGAGCAAAAAGTCTACTTACTTATTTGAAGATTGCAAGCCGACTAAGGGCCTTGGAAACATGGAATACCACTAGGGGCCATTTTTCAAAGACAACGTGGAGATGATAGTCAAAATGATGAAAGATGGCAAATCTATGAATATGGATGGCCTATCCATGAAATTATACAATACACTATGGGATGTTTGTGGGAAAGAACATGTTAGATTCGTTGATTATTGCTTTAAGAAAGGGAATGTTCTTCTTGTTGTAAATGCAAGGCTAATAAAGTTGACACCCAAGTCAGTTAAAAGGCTTCATTTGACATAATGGTGGCCTCTCACCATATTCATGGTCTCCTATAAAATAATGGCAAAAGTTATGGCCCTTAGAATAAAATACCTTCTTCCTAAGGTTCTACATGCTCACCAAAAGGATTTGTTCATGATCGAAAAATGCAAGATGCAATGCAAAATCTTGTGACTACCTTAACTAGTGGACCGCATCCACCCTCTTAGTCAATCTTGACTTTGACAAAGCTTATGAACACGTGGGTTGGGATTTTATATTACTCATGCAAATGCATAGGCTTTGGCTACAAGTTTATAGATATGTTTAGCATTCTTTTCACCAATGCCTTAGTGTGTGTGCAAGTACATGGAGTGGTCTCTAAAGCCTCTGCCCTAAGAAGATTTGTGTGTCAAGGTTGTCCCTTGGCCCCTCTTCTATACACAATTATTACCAAACCGTTGTTGAGAAGAATTGATTGGCTAGTCCAAAGAGGGACCATACATTGAATTGAGCCTCCTAATGGTGAGACAATGGTTGCCCATTTTTTTGTAGACCACAACTCTAATATAATTAAGGATGAACGTTATAAATTGGATGCATTGTTGGAGCTCTTTCAAGCTTTCTCAAAACTTTCGAGTTCAAAGATTAGCCACAAGAAGATAGAAATTATGTATCTTGGCTTTGATGGTGACCATAGGTAGCTCGTGCAATACAATTGCAAAATTATCAAAAATGGGGAGATCATAAGATATTTGGGATGCCCACTTGGCATTGGAGTTTCCTAGAAATAGCACTTTCAGTGGTTTAAGAACATAGTTCGAAAGTTCAAAAGTGGAGTGGAGAACAATATTCCTTGGTGTGTAAGATTATAATCCTTGCCACTATGCCAATGCTTCTAATGATCTCCATGCTTACCATCTTCACCTAAATAGATCTACCTAGAATGAATTGGAGAAAATTTCCCACAAATTCTTGTGAATGCAAGGAGAAAGCCAACAATAGGATATTATGGCCTAGGGTTTAATCACCGCTCCCAAAAAGGAGGGTGGTCTAACTTTATAAGCATTGAAGTAGAAGGCTGAAAGGACGATTGCCTTATCTTTCAACTCCTCATAAGGCTAGATGCACAACCACCTTGGGCATCAATTGTCAAACATTATATAGCTAATGCCAAACTACCAAGAAGTTAATGGCCTAACCTAGCATGTTGGGATATTTGGTTGAGCAAGAGATTTCAAATCAAGATTCTTGATTCAATGGACATCCAAAGACTTGTTAATGTGTGAAACCAAGAGATTTATAAGGCCACTTGAATTGGCAATACCTATGAAAAAGACAATTTCAATTTAAATCAAGCCTTTTGGCTACTTGCAAGGCCTTGTGAGAATGACAAGGCACCAATAATAAATAGCTCTAGAATCTCAAGAAAACTATATTTGCAAGGCATTCAAAAGTGAAGACATCTAGAAGGAGCAAAAGTTGGAGTGACTCTCAAAACAAGAAATGAAACAAAGATAGATGCTTGATGAAAAAGAGGTCCAATGGGCCTTTCAAGCACTAGTAAGACAGAGAGTAATTTACTCAACTAGACCTTGTCCTCACTTGCTAAGGTGGTATTAATTCAATTACGCATTTTTTTTAAAATTATTTAAGTTACATATGGTCTTAGCATTATAAGCATGATTGGATATTAACCAAGCCGTGCACCAAACTTCATGTATCATTGATTATTTGCTATACTTTGAAAGCACTTAACAAATCTACTCTTGTACTATGCCTTGAGATAGCTGGTTTTGAGGGTGATCAACAAGATTCTCTCTTTGAAAAAAAATGGAATTTTACTCAATAAGCTACTGGGCAACTTGTAACAAGTTTTGTTTCCATGTTGAATCTTTCTTGCTGCAAAATAAGTGTTAAACCTTTATTGATGTTCTTCAACGAGTCTAATGTATTGAACGTTTTGTTTCTTGATGTGAGATTTTATTGGTCTATCCTGCATTGCACCTTTTGAACCTACCGTCTTCAAGCGTCAACATTATGGACAAGGCTAGTGGCAAACCCTCCAGGCCAAATTGTCAATGACAGTAACAGCTCCTCACAACTTTAGACCTTCATTAGCTGAAGGCAACATAGATGGCAATATGCATGTGGTAAAAGCTCTGGAGTCAAATGCTTCTGATCAAAATGCTTACACACCAGCTCTTATACATTTATGGACATTAAGAGATTTTATAGTTGTTCTTTCAAAGGGTAACACTCCAACTAAAAAGAGAAGTACAATTGCAAGATCCAATTTTTCCTCTTCACAATGGTCCTAATCTTCAATGGCTTTGACCATAAGGACTTTTACAACATAGAAGTTCTTTACTTTATGTTTATTTGAATTCAATTTTTCCTAACACGTTAAAGATATTGACTACAGCTAAAGAATGTGGGAAAAGCCAACCAGCATGCAATAACCTCTAAGACACCTACCTGAAGTTTGTGGACTTGAACATGAAACACCCGACCTATATGATTTCATGTCTACACTACCCTAGGCAAGGCAGGTGTGCATGCAAATAAGTGCATTAAGAAAACACCCATATCATGAATAATACAATCTTAATCTTGATGCCTAAAAACAGGTGTAAAAGGTGTAATTTAAGTAGTGAATTCACCATGTGACACTAGGGGACAGCAAAGTAGTTAGCGTGAGCCTTCACTCATTTACTGATCATGTGCACCCTCGTAAGGATGTTGGCCTTGGCATCAACCCAACCACTGAGGCCATCCCCTAAGGGTATAGACCGACCTCTTCTTCCTGTTCTTTAACAGATTAAGGGAATGATTGCTGACTGCCTTATGTCAGATCTGATTGCTTTTCATTTTGGATGGCCCAGTTCCACTTGCTTGATATCACCATTCCCATCACAGTCAGCAGTTTCTTCGAGGGACCAAAATCATGCCACAAGGTTTCACTAGGTGTTAGACATTTATGATAACATTGAGCCTGCTGCAAATCCATGCCAATTCAAGCCTAATCAATTATCCCTGATCAATAGGTTAAGAGGATCTCACTAATTCATGTTTTAATACTTCAGGCGTCATGAACCAATTTCAAATACCACAGCCATAACTATCCATGACCATTAAGGCATTCAAAGACTGACATCAATATAATAACAATATCTGAAGTCTCATTTCACATAAAGCTTAAAAGGGAATAAAATGTTGAAATCACATGAGTTCACCAAATTCACAGACAAAGCCCTATGCTTCATACTCTCAATGTCTCGCCAAAATTGCATAGCAATACCACCAGGCCACCTGTATCATCTCTTTCATGGAGTGTCAATTAACCAGGTGGCCAGGTCATCTGCCTGCCTCCAAGAAGGTGAAGGTGAAGATGGTAGACAGATTGACCTGCAGGTACAGAAACACCATAGATTGAACCAAAGTCCTACATCCATCTCAACTCCAAAATCTGATTAAATCCGCTAGAAACTTACATGCTTTGGGCCCATCATTGATAACAACTCTGTAACCATCCTCAAGGCCTTCCTGAAGTGCAACCTTCTTTGCAGCATACAGAAGTTGTCCCAAAATTTCTATATGCTTTTCTTCAGCCTGCAGGAAATAGTCTTGGTCAGCAACATCCTTGTGGAAGGTGAACTCAAGAGCAGACAATCTCATTTACAAATTGCAAAAACTTTACTAAGATGAGCCACAATCTGTGAGATGATTTGAGATCTCAGAAGCCCGTAGTAGTTTCATCTATGCATCTGTTAAAAGAGGTACACCCATCAATAATGGCCCAACAAATATCACTGAAGTTTCTTGTTTGAGCTTCCACAATATGACACTCGCCAAACAAAGAGTGAAATGGAACAGGATCCATGCATTGGTATCCTAACCTCACCTTGAAGAGATCACCATTGTGCATCTTGGCACTATCAAAGTAAATATTCCTGCATACAGGGCCAGCCCTTCAATGGATCATGGATCATTTGGATCCCATGCAGTTCTACCATAGCCACCAATTTGTTGAGAAGTACAATCTCCAAACAGAACTCACCAGTGTAGCACAGCTAGTAGAGCACACAGTTTGGCCTAAGGTGCTGAGGCTGAGAAGAATCCGGTGTGTATTACAGACATACACCATCATATTCTACCAGCCATTCCAGACTGCTCTTGTATCTAGAGGGAAGAAATGACAGCCACTCACACGAGGTTGAGCCTCCACGGGTACAACAGTGCTGTGTAAGGATTGCACCATCCACCAGGTGTTATCCCGGATGAGGACAAAGTGAATGATTATCCACCAAGCCCATGTGATCACAGAACCAACGCTCCCCCTCAAACTCCTTTGGGGTTGTTCCACATTGATTGTGCTCCCTTTTGAATGGTAGACATACTATCAGCATAGTACCTTGGATGGTATACACAGTCCCTAGAGAGAAATCCAAACGTCTTTGGTTTTGTTCCAAGTTGATTGTGATCTCGTGTCAAACATACCGTCAACACAGTAGCTTGGATGCATGCTGAATACATCCAAGTTCCACTACATACGAGAGCTGTCCAAAACTGGTGGAGTGGAAGTGCTACCTCCCCCTTGAGCATCAGGCAATGCTCTAGACCCCTGCTCTACTGAACCTAACTAAGCCCGAACTGAAGTCAACTCTAACTAAAAGGCATCTAGATAAAGTTGCAACAATTGAGGAAGGTCTACCAAGTCATCCTCTTCCATCCATTGGTGAATAGTTCTAAAACTTCACCAAGAATCTCCTGAAAACTTTACCTCCAACCTTTCTTTCCTTATGCTCCAAGATCCACCTAAGTACCAAGATCTCATGTAACTTGTCAACCTCAAGCTGAATTTCAGCAGATACATCCTCTTGCACATCACCACAAAAAGACCTCAACAAATTGATATGAAAGGCATTGTGTATCCGCCAATGTGGAGATAATTTCAGCCGATATGCCACATCATTGTGCATGCTGAATACATCCAAGTTCCACTACATACGAGAGCTGTCCAAAACTGGTGGAGTGGAAGTGCTACCTCCCCCTTGAGCATCAGGCAATGCTCTAGACCCCTGCTCTACTGAACCTAACTAAGCCCGAACTGAAGTCAACTCTAACTAAAAGGCATCTAGATAAAGTTGCAACAATTGAGGAAGGTCTACCAAGTCATCCTCTTCCATCCATTGGTGAATAGTTCTAAAACTTCACCAAGAATCTCCTGAAAACTTTACCTCCAACCTTTCTTTCCTTATGCTCCAAGATCCACCTAAGTACCAAGATCTCATGTAACTTGTCAACCTCAAGCTGAATTTCAGCAGATACATCCTCTTGCACATCACCACAAAAAGACCTCAACAAATTGATATGAAAGGCATTGTGTATCCGCCAATGTGGAGATAATTTCAGCCGATATGCCACATCATTGTGCATGCTGAATACATCCAAGTTCCACTACATACGAGAGCTGTCCAAAACTGGTGGAGTGGAAGTGCTACCTCCCCCTTGAGCATCAGGCAATGCTCTAGACCCCTGCTCTACTGAACCTAACTAAGCCCGAACTGAAGTCAACTCTAACTAAAAGGCATCTAGATAAAGTTGCAACAATTGAGGAAGGTCTACCAAGTCATCCTCTTCCATCCATTGGTGAATAGTTCTAAAACTTCACCAAGAATCTCCTGAAAACTTTACCTCCAACCTTTCTTTCCTTATGCTCCAAGATCCACCTAAGTACCAAGATCTCATGTAACTTGTCAACCTCAAGCTGAATTTCAGCAGATACATCCTCTTGCACATCACCACAAAAAGACCTCAACAAATTGATATGAAAGGCATTGTGTATCCGCCAATGTGGAGATAATTTCAGCCGATATGCCACATCATTGTGCATGCTGAATACATCCAAGTTCCACTACATACGAGAGCTGTCCAAAACTGGTGGAGTGGAAGTGCTACCTCCCCCTTGAGCATCAGGCAATGCTCTAGACCCCTGCTCTACTGAACCTAACTAAGCCCGAACTGAAGTCAACTCTAACTAAAAGGCATCTAGATAAAGTTGCAACAATTGAGGAAGGTCTACCAAGTCATCCTCTTCCATCCATTGGTGAATAGTTCTAAAACTTCACCAAGAATCTCCTGAAAACTTTACCTCCAACCTTTCTTTCCTTATGCTCCAAGATCCACCTAAGTACCAAGATCTCATGTAACTTGTCAACCTCAAGCTGAATTTCAGCAGATACATCCTCTTGCACATCACCACAAAAAGACCTCAACAAATTGATATGAAAGGCATTGTGTATCCGCCAATGTGGAGATAATTTCAGCCGATATGCCACATCATTGTGCATGCTGAATACATCCAAGTTCCACTACATACGAGAGCTGTCCAAAACTGGTGGAGTGGAAGTGCTACCTCCCCCTTGAGCATCAGGCAATGCTCTAGACCCCTGCTCTACTGAACCTAACTAAGCCCGAACTGAAGTCAACTCTAACTAAAAGGCATCTAGATAAAGTTGCAACAATTGAGGAAGGTCTACCAAGTCATCCTCTTCCATCCATTGGTGAATAGTTCTAAAACTTCACCAAGAATCTCCTGAAAACTTTACCTCCAACCTTTCTTTCCTTATGCTCCAAGATCCACCTAAGTACCAAGATCTCATGTAACTTGTCAACCTCAAGCTGAATTTCAGCAGATACATCCTCTTGCACATCACCACAAAAAGACCTCAACAAATTGATATGAAAGGCATTGTGTATCCGCCAATGTGGAGATAATTTCAGCCGATATGCCACATCATTGTGCATGCTGAATACATCCAAGTTCCACTACATACGAGAGCTGTCCAAAACTGGTGGAGTGGAAGTGCTACCTCCCCCTTGAGCATCAGGCAATGCTCTAGACCCCTGCTCTACTGAACCTAACTAAGCCCGAACTGAAGTCAACTCTAACTAAAAGGCATCTAGATAAAGTTGCAACAATTGAGGAAGGTCTACCAAGTCATCCTCTTCCATCCATTGGTGAATAGTTCTAAAACTTCACCAAGAATCTCCTGAAAACTTTACCTCCAACCTTTCTTTCCTTATGCTCCAAGATCCACCTAAGTACCAAGATCTCATGTAACTTGTCAACCTCAAGCTGAATTTCAGCAGATACATCCTCTTGCACATCACCACAAAAAGACCTCAACAAATTGATATGAAAGGCATTGTGTATCCGCCAATGTGGAGATAATTTCAGCCGATATGCCACATCATTGTTCTTTTCCAACACCTGAAAGGACCTATAGTATCTCATACTCAACTTCGGATACAACCTCTCTCTTCCCTTCATCTTTTTCAACCTTGCCTTTTCAAAACGCAACAATACATAATTATCCTTTGCAAATTGCAAAGCACATCTATGAGGATTAGCTTCCTTCTCTTGCTTTTCCTGTGATTTCTAAAGTGCATACTTCATATTTGCATAGGTTGCATCCAAGTTTTCCACATAATAATGAGCCTCAAAGATCTTATCCTTAGTCTGCAAGATATGTGGTATCTTCTCGCCATCCTCAACCACATCAAATGGAGCTTTACCAGTGGAACTATGCACCCTGTTGTTGTACACAAACTCAATCAATCGCAAACACTCCTCCCACTATGCCTTGTGGTCTAAAACATAACACCTCAAAAGATCCAACACCATGGAATTTGCTTTCTCAATTTGACCATCTATTGCCGGATGAAAGAATAAGGAGAATTTCAATGTGGTACCCATATTCTTAAACAACCCCTTTCAAAATAAACTAGTCATCCAAGAGTCTCAATCACTGACAATCAACTCTGGTATACCATGATACTTAAATATATACTGTAAAAATAATCGTGCCATATGGTTAGCCTTTATTTTCTTTCTTACCGGAAGAAAATTGACATGTTTGCTAAACCTACAAATGATAGTTCATATCCCATCATTCCTTGTAGGTGTCCTAGGAAACTCAAAAATAAAATCAATTGCAATGCTCTGCCAAGGCCTATCTAGAATAGGCAAGGGCTACAACAAGCCCGACATCTTACCTATCATGCTTTACCTTATAACATATGATGTATGTCCTGACAAATTGTTCTATGTCATGCCTCAAAGCTAGCCAATTAAAAAAATGCTCCATTGCCTTGACTGTGGCATTAGTACCTATGTGTCCTACATACGAAGGAGCGTGACTTTTAGTGATAACTCTAAGCCTCAACTCCTTTATGATACATGTTCATCCATGCATCATCATAAATCCATCTCTAAGCACAAAGTGCTCATGTCTATGGCCGCTGTAAAGCTGATCATAAACATTAGCAAGTCCAAATCAACAACATACTACTCTTTCATGGCATCCATCTCAATGTGATAAACCATGCTAACAATTGAAATTTGTAACTTACATGATAGTGCATCAACCACAATATTGTTTTAACCATCAATAAGTACAATCTGAAAATGAAATATAGAGAGAAATTTTGCCCATCTCATATGCTTCTCTAACAACTTTGTTTGCGTCAAAAAGTACCTCAAAGTTTGATGGCATGTCTATATTGTAAAATCAGACCCCCAACAAATAAGTTTCCACATAGACAATGCATCAATTACAACCAAGAGCTCTTTCTAAGACCTATAAATTCTTCTCTACACTGGAGAATTTGGCTCTCATAAGCCACAACCCAATGCTATTACAACATGCATCACATTGAACCACAAAAAACTTCCTTAGATCAAGCAAGACAAACACAAGATCTGAAGTAATCTTATCCTTCAACTTTTTAAATGCTGAAATTTCAACTACTGTCCATCTAAATGGCATATTCTTCTTCTGCAAAGCATGCAATGGAGATGCAATTTCAGCAAACGTACATGCTTTCTGTGGTAAGAACATAGTCCCAAGAAGCTGTAGATCTCATGTATATTTCTCAAAGCCAACCATAATCCTTTTGTTTTCGATCTTTGCAAGATCCATGTGAATACCATCAACCAATACAATATGCCCCAAAAAGTGAATCTCATGCAAAAAGAATTCACTTTTCTTGTCATTGATAAACAGTGTATGCTCGCATAGTTTATTATACACACTGTCCAAGTGTTTTCTATGCTCTACCTCATTCTTTGAATAGACAATCATGTCATCAAAGAAAATGCCCACAAATCCTTTGTGTGGCCTAAAGATTCAATCCATCATCTGATTGAAAGTGGCAAGAGCATTCATAAGTCCAAAAGGCCTGACAAAAAACTCATACAACCCAAAAGATATCTTGAAAGTTATCTTAGACACATCCTCCGATCTAATGCATATCCGATGATACTCAATTTTCAAATCTATACGGCTGAACATGGCTGCCCCTTGCAATCTATCCATAACATCATCGATTTGAGGGATCCAAAACCAATTCTTTATTGTGATCTTGTTCAAACATAATAATCAATGCGTATATGCCATGAATCATCTTTTTTCTACACCAAAAACACTAGAGAACAAAAAAATTATAAGTTGGGTTGAATTAGCCCTTTTTCTAACAACTCATTCACTTGACTCGTAATCTCCTCTTGCTAGGTTGAATGGACTCTGTAGGGTGGCTTATTAGGTGAGTTACTTCGAAGGATAAAGTCTATGTCATGATCTTTAGGCCTTCCAAGCGGTAACTTACTAGAAGTGATTATGAGAAGCAATCAATACACATTTTTAGAAATGACATGTGATCCTTCTCTAACTTAGAGATATTTCCAATATTCTCACTATCATCCTTATCGTTAGTAAAAACAAAGTGCGCTAACAAATGATTTTTAATTACTTTAGAAATAGCAACTACAAATACAACAGAAATAGATTCTCCTTTCAACTTTACATCAAGTGTAAGAGTCTTTCTCTTATGCTAAATAGTGATCTTTTTGGCATGTGAATCAATCATTGCATGTATACAGTGACACCATGGCATACAAGCAACACATCAGTACGCTCAAGTGAAGCAATGAACAACTCTTCGTTGTCCACATATCTGAAGCTTTCCAATGAGCGATGTGACAAGCTCTGCATGGCCTTTACATGCCATTCCAACTTTTCCCATGGATTCCATCTCCTCTCTGAGGCCTAGACGGGTTGCCATGTATACAAAGATGAAATTGCCTCGTGCACTTCCAGCTTGCTACCTATGGGAACAGATCTTGCAATGTGACACTCCTATTCACAAATAAAACATTTATTTGCAGCCGTCAATTCTCTGCATTGTGCCATTGTTTCCAAGCTCTTTCTTTGCTGTTTTGGCCTCTTTTGAAGATGATTTTCAGATCTATCCCTTTCAAGACTTGAACAACTTTTTATTCTACTTCTCCACAGTCTCTAGGAAGCCCTCCTTAGAGAGGATGGCAATTCCCTAATCAAGCATTTAATTACAGCAATCAGCAAATATAAATTGAAATGCAAGCTTTACCTTTATAATATTGGACAAAAGACACCCTATTGGTCCCAAAATTTATGCCCCTTTTGGTATTTCTTTAACTTCAATTGCCAATAGATGTATTACAAATCGAGATTCCACAATCTCCTTGGCTAATCCAAAAGCTCCTTGTTGGTTCAACAATCAACAAACAAATTGTGAAGGGTGCAAGAGAAAGCACTCAGATAGTATGTGCGTCAATCGAGGTGTGTTCAGTTGTGCAGTGCAGTGAGAGAGTCAAGAGATGGGTATGTATCAGTGTGGTACACACAAAGAATAAAAGAATGTATTTATACTTAGGATACGGTACACTTACACTCACAAGGGTGTGTTCACATGTGTAGATAAATATATACACGGAAGTAGCATAAGAGCCTTTACACCCAACAACCTCCCACTTAAAGATCTTAAGTGAACCTTTAACCAACTCTCACTAGCCGAATGCAATGCTCATGTTGAGCCTTTGCAAGATTTTTAGTGAGAACATCTGCAGGTTTATCTTGTGTTTTGATCTTAGTCAGTGTGACTAGGCCATCATCTAGAACCTGTCTGATAAAGTGATACCGCACATCAATACATTTGGTACGTGCATGAAACATGGCATTCTTAGCCAGGCATACAACACTCTGGCTATCACATCCAAGGACAAGTGTTTTGGTGGGCAGCCCAAAATCCTCGACTAAATAACTAAGCCAAACACCTTTCAAAGCTTCAATGACTAAAATATATTCACCCTCAGTGATAGAAAGTGTTACTATCTTTTGCAATCTGAAGCACCAAGAAATGGCCCCACAAATCAAAGTAAATCTATACCCGCTAGTAGACTTGCGAGTATCCAAGTCACCTGCCATGTCTGCATCACAATACCCCTACAGATCTAACGTACCCTTTCCATAGCAAATACATTTTCTTTGTGTGCCCTTAAGATACCAGAAGATGCATTTCACTACTTAATGTGCTTTGCCAGGATTTGATATAAACCTGCTCACAACTCCCACTGCATGAGCAATGTCAAGTCCAATGGCAAACATAGCATATATGAGTGGCCCACGAGCTGAAGCATAAGGAACACCCCTCATAGAGCTAGTTGCCTAATCATCTTTTGGGCAATCTACTTTGCTAAGCTTTAGGTATGGTGGTAAAGGAACACCAATTGGATTAGCATCTGCCATAGAGAAACAATCGAGTACTTTGCCGATGTACTTTTCTTGTGAGAGAAATAAGAGCTTCTACTCTCTATCTCTTTGTCACACGCATGCCCAAAATGTGTCCAACTGGACCCAAGCCCTGTTAGGAGTCAGTTCCCTGCCACGTCAACAGTGCTACGTGGCAATTTTGCCATGTGGCAATAGTCGGACTATCCGACTGCAGTCGGCTACACCTACCTATTTTGGGCATTTTTCGAGGCATTCTTTTCAGCCTTTTAAAGGTTGAGTTTCCAATAGACTTCATCACTTGTATCTGACAGATTTCAGCCTACCAGTGACGGAGATAGCACTCAGAATGAGGGAGATCGAGGTCCTCAAGGCGGAGACATACGCAGATATTCTCTCTGCACCCGTGTATAATTCTGCATCCTTATACAGCATCCTTCACTGCAGATTTTCTGTGTTTCACTATCTCTTTCACTCTCTCTCTTCTCTCTCCGTTCACTCTTTGTCATGGTCATTCGCTTCCGCATTGCTTCACTCTGACATGGTATCAAAGCATTGGAGGACTGAGACCTATCTGAAGAGGAGTTTTCAGCGCGACACAAGGCTGCGTTTTCAGTGTTCAAGTGCGAGCAGGTGGGCTGCGTTTCAAAACAAGGCTGAGGCGAGCATGGGTGTGCGAGAAAAGAGAAGATTTGCTAAAGCTGCTGCTGTTTTTCTGCTGATAGAGAAGAAAGAAGGCTGTGTTTTTTGCCTTCAAGTGCAGATTTTACCTTTTCATCACCTCCAGCGGGCTGAAGAAGGTTTGGGAATCGAAGACAAGAGCCCTAGCAAGCTGCCATAGTTGCCTCCGTACGACATACGGATCTGTTCGTACCATACGAATTCATACGTGATTTTGCGCCTATTTAGACCACCTCGCCCGGGCATCCTACATCCCATGTCAAGGGTTTCTTGCTCCCCCGCTTTTACTCCGCCTACCTACATGGCACTTTTTGGGGGGTGGAAAGCTTGGATACCTCATCCCATCCTCTTTTCCAGCCATGCACTCCCCTCCCCAACCCTCTTTGGATTCCTTCTAGCTAGCAGCCCTCTCTTTGACCGTTGACCCCTCTTTGACTGTTTGAACTTTGATCCTCTCTCATCTACAAAAGGTGCTCCTCTCCTCCATGCTTCCACACCAATTCAGCAAGCACTTACCATTGTCATCTTCATCTCTTGGATCTTGATTCTTGAATGGACTTGTGATTTATCATTCTCGAATCTCACCTCCCATCCCCTCTTTCCCGCACCCTATCAAAGCATTTGCCATTCTCAAATCTCATCTCCCATCCCCTCTATCCCGCACCGTATCAAAGCATTTAGCATTCTCACCTCCCATCCCCTCTCTCTCACTCTTGCTCTTTCAACTTTACCCTCGAGCCTCTCTCAAGTCTCCCTCCCTTTCAACTTTCAAGACTCAACTTTCAAGTTTCAAGAGTCAAGAGTCAAGACTCAAGTCTCTCTCTCTCTCTCTCTCTCTCTCTCTCTCTCTCTCTCTCTCTCTCTCTCTCTCTCTCTCTCACACAGACCTCTTTATCCGTCATCAGCACCATGACTCGTGAGAAGCACGAGGCCTTTAATTTGCATGCGTTCCATGTGGAGAGGGATACAATTAAGTCCAACTCCCACCATTGGACATGCAAGTATTGCAAGAAACACTATACAAGTGGTGCAACTCGGCTTCCAACATCTTTCCAAGACGGGGGGGGGGGGGGGGGGTGGAAGTTGCTCCATGCAAGGAGATCCCTCAAAACATTGCGGAGAAGATTCTCGCCAAGATGAGAGGGGGATCCACAAAAGGAGGAAATGGCTTATCGGCACCAACTCCTATGCCTACTAACGAGAAAGCATCCAATGTGGGCATATCTTCAACCAATGCGGGAGAGGCCTCTACCATTGGTGGTGGGGGCTCCACATCCGCATCTGGCTTCGGTAAAAGACAAAGAGTGGAGCTTCATGCGGTGCCGGAGAGACAATCCTCTCTCTCTCAAGCTCCCAGTCATGTGCGTGGATCGGTTGCCTTTCTTAGAGAAAGACAACGATGACCAGCGCATTCATCTACCACCACATTCAACAAGCTATCATTGAGGTATACACTGCAATTTGCCTTTTAAATTTGTTTCACTTTCTTTCATTATGATAATATCATGATTTATAATTGAAATTTGATTTATGCATAGCCATGATCTATCTCGATTCTCTCTTTTCCCCCCAGGCCGCAAGGCCCCCAACCCCTAGGCCCCTTCTCCCACTTGTTGGAGGAGAGAGTCACTTGTGAAGCCTTTATTTTGGTGTCAAAACTTTGGATACGCACTAGAGACCCTTCAGCCCTTAGCCATGAGGATCCTTGCCCAGGATTGCTCTTCGGGTGCATGTGAAAGAAACTGGAGTGCCTATTCTCTCATTCACACACAGATTCGCAATCGGCTTAGCACATAACAATTAGAGTGGCTAGTCTATTCACAATCGGCTTAGCACACAACAATTAGAGTGGTTAGTCTACTGCCGCATTAACTTACCCATGATGAGAGCTATGATGAGCATGGGTAGTCCGAAGCAAGTAAAGTTTAAACGCTTAACCATAACATTTAAATTTTAAATTTGTTGTTTTAACTTTTAAACTTTGAACTTTGAAGTTTATACTTTACAATTTAGACTTTAGCATTTACAATAATCGATCTTACATCCATCACTGCATTGTGTAGGTGAATGTTGATACATTCAAGTTGATGGGTGACACTTTTCCGAGTATACATAAGGAGGTGGACGAGGAGGAGATGATTTTTGCAAAGCTCTATAGAGAGCTTATAGCAGTAAATACTCGTGACACTCGCAATCAACGTGCTCGTAGGCGAGGAGTTCGAGTAGGTGGTAGCAAGGGCATGGTCATTCGACGCCCTCCATCATCGAGGAGGGGTGGTTCGAGTGGCTTGCAAACATATGTAAGGCGAGGCTCTAGTAGCTCACATCCTGTGCCTCATGATGACACCCCCCCTGCCTACACAGCCACCACCTAGGGAGCCATCATTTGATAATGATGGTAACCTCATCAATGAGGATGAGTATGAGTATGTCTCATCATCGAATGCCGAGGAGTCTAGGGTATCATTTACTTTCGGTACATAAGATTTGTTCTCTTGGTCTCTCGGTGGAGTTTGACAGTGATGTTATTCGCATTCTTGATAGTGGATCGAGGAAGATTCTCTCTTCAGGGTATGAGGAGAATGACATCTACAAATTGCAGTCTTCTTTCACTCTTACCTCTCTTCTTCTTACCCCTCAGACACAATCCAAGCTATGGCATGCTTGATTTGGCCACCTGAAATATAAGTATCTTCAAACGGCGTCACGAGGATTACTTGTTCGAGATTTGCCAAACATAGTGGTGAACCAGCAACCACGTGTCTCCTGCATTCGTGCGAAGCAGCATAGGAATACGATTCCCAACAAAGCTTAGAGACGGTCTACTTCACCTATGGAGCTTGTATCTACAGATCTTTGTGGCCCGATGAGCAATGAGTCTCTAAAGGGGAGCTTGTACTTCATGTTGATCGTAGATGACTACAGCAGGATGACATGGGCCTACTTCTTGACGTTGAAGTCAGAGGCTTTCTCCCACTTTAAGGAATGGCTTCTCTTCGAGGAGAATCGATCTAGCCGGAGATTGAAGACCTTGCGATCAGACAAGGGTGGTGAATTTGTTTCTAATGAGTTTACTCGTTTTTGTGCAGATAGGGGCACTCACCAGGAGTTTGCTAATACCAACACTCCTCAAGAGAATGGCATTTTGGAGCGAAAGAACCAAAGTGTGATCAAGATGGCGCGCACCATGATGGAGCACCAACAGACACATCAGTTTCTGTGGGTCGAGGCAATGGCTACAGCAGTTCACATCCTAAATAGATCTTGCACTTTGGCCGTTGACAGAATGACACCTTTTGAGGCTTACTTTGGGACTAAGCTTGATGTCTCTTATTTCAGGACCTTTGAGTGTGACGCCTATGTACACATCCCGAAGACGTAGTGTGACAAGTTTGAGGCGGCTTCCCGACGACAGGTCTTTGTTGGCTTCCCGACGACAGGTCTCAGTTTCTGTGGGTCGAGGCAATGGCTACGGCAGTCCACATCCTAAATAGATCTTCCACTTTGGCCGTTGACAGGATGGCACCTTTTGAGGCTTACTTTGGGACTAAACCTGATGTCTCTTATTTCAGGACCTTTGAGTGTGACGCCTATGTACACATCCCGAAGACATAGCGTGACAAGTTTGAGGCGGCTTCCCGACGACACGTCTTTGATGGCTACAGCTCTCAATCCCAAGGTTATCGCTTGTATGATCTCACAAAGCGGGATGTCTACACGAGCCGAGATGTGCAGTTCGTGGAAGTTCCGGCCACAAAGGGGAGTGAGGAGCACCCCGTACTTGGAGATCCAAGGGAGAGTTGGGCCCCCAGGACAATTCCTTTGGAGCCCGAGTCTCTTGACGGCGATTCTTCTTCAAATTCCAAGTCTTCTCTTCCACCGGCCACTCCAATGGAAATCCCGCTGGTGGATGTACTTGAGTTTTCAATGGATGGAGAGCGCCGAGGAGAGATTTGGTGAAACCAGCCTTCCTTCTTGAAATGGGTGGTGATAGCCTGATTTAAGAGTTAATTACAGCAATAAATAAATGCACGTAAAATGAAATACACACTTTACCATAACATTCTTGGACAGTAGACACCCTGTTGGCCCCAAAATTAACGCCCCTTGTGGTATTTCTTTAGCTTTCATTCAATTGGAAGAAGTACAACTTGAGATTCTTCAATCTCCTCCTAACCAATTGCTCTTACTGTCATAAATGTCCAGCAAGCCTTTTGGGTCATTTGCCCCTTGTTTCACCCAGGACTTCTCCTCCAATTTGACCCTTGGCTGGCCAAATGCTACCCCAAATCAATTCGGGATGGGCTGGCTCCTGAAATCCCTTGATAATATTCAATTATCAGCTGTTGATTTCAGTCCCTTAAGCCTTCAATCTCTGGCACAGATCCCAAGGTGGCTGCTAAACCCTAATTTTTGCTGTGAATTAGGGTTTACTGCAGAAATTACAGATCAGCCCACCAAAAATGGCTGAGATCTCCTCCGAATGGGTGAGAATTGCTGAGAATGGCTGAGCATAGGCTGAAGGAGATGAGAGAATGCTGTAGAGAGAGAAAATTTTGAGATTTGTCGCGAAGAACTGATCAAAATCAGTTGCTGCCCTCCTGTACCAACCCCAAACGGATGCATCAACAACAATAGGAGCATCAGAGACTGTAATCTTCACGAGAAAGTGCATCAGTGGCAGCTTTCTTAATCCAATTTCAGCAATTTCCAGCCATTTAATTAATTTTCAGAATTAATTAATTCTGAAAATTAATTCAGCCCTTAATCCATGCCCAGAAAATTGACCTTGCCCATCCAAAAATTAATTGGCTAGGCCATTTGCAACCCAAAGTGGTCCCATGCATTAATTGACGGACAAGCATTATTCCATTAATTAATGCCTAGTCCCTAGTGCCACCACTGACACTTAATGGCCAATAATTGGCGGAAGGCAATGGAAGCAAAGTTGGAGGCTATTGAGTGGAATGGCACTTGGTTTCTTGTGCCTCGCCCCTCTCATAAGCAGGTAATTGGTGTCAAATCGGTCTTCAAGACCAAGTACCAAAGTGATGGCTCCTTGGACAAGCACAAGGCTCGCCTTGTTGCTAAAGGTTTTGCACATCGCCCAAGTGTCGACTTCCATAATACTTTTGCCCCTACAACTCGCATGGCGACTATTCGCATTGTTCTTGCCTTGGCTGGCCCTAGGAGATAGCCTGTTTTTCAATCGGATGTAAAGTCGACCTTCTTAAATGGTGATTTAAAGTAGGAGATCTATGTAGGGCAACCTCCCAGATTTGGTTCTTCAGATGGGCAGATTTATAGGTTAAAGAAGACCTATGGCCTAAAACAAGCTCCATGTGCTTGGAATGAGAAGATTGACTTAGTTCTCCAAGCCAAGTTGGAATATCAGCGTTCTCGAGCCGATCCACAGCTTTATGTGCGTACTTCCGAGGGAGGTCGTGTGTTGTTTGTTTTGTATGTTGATGACTTGATTATTGCAAGTGCTCATACCCAGAAGGTCGAAGAGACGAAGGGAGCTTATGAGAGACGAAGTCCTAAGCTTATGAGATTTTTCAATTTCAATTCGAGATGACAATCTTAGGACTTCTCCATTTCTTTTTGGGCCATGAGATTTTTCAATCTCAAAGGGGGATTTTCATCTCTCAGTAGAGATATGTACAGGAGCTCTTGGTGACTTTTGAGATGGAGGATTGTCGGTCCATTTCTACTCCTATGGATCTGAACTGGAAGGCCACTTCACACGTAGATTCTCCTTTAACAGAAGCTACTCACTACCGTCAGTTGATTGGCTCATTGATTTGGCTCCTCAACACACGAGTTAATCTATGTTTTGTTGTAGGTCTCTTGGCTAGGTTCATGAGTGCGCCTCAACAGGTGTATTTGCAAGCTACTCAAAGGATACTACGGTATCTGAGGGTGTCCTTCCACTCAGGGATTCATTATCCAACAGGTACGCGTGCTTCTGATCTTGTTCTTGCGAGTTGGAGTGATTCAAATTGGGTTGGCGATATGGATCACATGCGGTCTACTACAGGTTACTGTTTTACCTTAGGTGCTGGTGCTATCTATTGGAGTAGTATGAAGCAACCCACGGTAGCCCTATTTTTAACTGAGGTAGAGTATCGCACTGCGTCTCCTACCATATATAAAGCTGTATGGCTTCGGCGGTTGTTGGAGGAGCTTGGCTGCCCCCAAACTCGTCCTACCATCTTGCGGTGCGACAATGAGAGTTGCATTGCCTTGGCACAGAATCTCGTATTCCATGGCCGGACGAAGCACATAGAGATCCAGTATCACTTCATCAAGGAGAAGCTTACGGATGCGACCATTGATGTGGAGTACTGTAAGACTAAAGACAATCTTGCAAATTTGTTTTCGAAGGCACTTCCCCAAGCTTTACTTCATTGATATTCTAGATTCCTACATATGCTGCCTTGTCCCGGATCTGAGAGGGGGTATTAGGAGTCAGCTCTCTTCCACATGGCAGTTTTGCCACGTGGCAACAGTCGGCAGCCAACTGCAGTCGCCTACATTAAATACAGCCAACCTGCCTATTTTGGGCATTTTTCGAGGCATTCTTTTCAGCCTGCTAGTGACAGAGACAGCATTCAAGCTGACGAAGATTGAGGTTCTCAAGGCGGAGACATACGCAAATATTCTCTTTGCACCCGTGTATAATTCTGCATCCTTATACAACATTCTTCACTGCAGATTTTATGCATTTCACTGTCTCTTTCACTTTCTCTCTTCTCTCTTTGCTCACTCTTTGTCATGGTCATTCGCTTCCACATTGCTTCACACTAACAAGCCCTTCATGGAAAAGATTGAAATCAACTGTCTCTTCAGTGCATTAACCTGGCTTTTATGCTTACCAGCAATAAGCAAATCATCCACATAAAGCACAAGTATTATAAGGCTTCCATTATCAATCTTCTTTATATATAAGCAATGATCTGCATTGCTTCTTTTAAACCCATGTGAGAGAATGAAGGCATCAAACTATTTATACCACTATCTAGGAGCCTATTTCAAACCATACAAACTTCTCTTAAGCCTATACACCAAGTGCTCCATTCCTGGCATAACAAAGCCTTCTAGTTGTTTCATGTACAGCTCTTCTTCTTCTAAATCACCATGCAAGAATGTAGTTCTAACATCCATCTGATCAAGTTCAAGATCCATAGATGCTACGATAGCAAACAATACCTGAAGAGTGATCACTTTAACAACGGGTCAAAAGACTTCCTGAAAGTCAATCTCCTCTTTCTGTGTATAGCCCTTAGCCACAAGCTTGGCTTTGTATTTGGGTTTTCCATCCACACACTTGATTTTATAAACCCATTTGTTAGGAATGGCGTTCTTATCTTAGGGTAATGGAACCAAATCCCAAGTATCATACTGATACAATGACTTCATTTCTTCTTGCATAGCTAGCTCCCACTTTTTCTTTAACTCGCATGATAATGCCTCTTTGTATGTGAGAGGCTCACCCTCATCTGTGAGTAAAATGCAGTCCAAAGAGAGATCAAATCTCTGTATAGGTCTCTTGACACGTGTAAACGTCCTCACCCAATGATCTGTGTTATTAGGCAATGGATCCACATCGAAGGGAATGTCAATGACCTTATTATTTGGGTGTTGAACTACATTTTCAGGTTGCTGTAATACATGTTTAGGCTGCTGTAATTCATTTTCAGCATGCTGACTTTGTTACCCAACCTGATTTTCAGCATTCCTTTGCTGCCCATTGTCACCTGGCTCAATGATGATACATTGATTATCTGATTTTCAGTGGCTGATCATGCTGAAATTTCACTTTCTTTTTGTCCAAATCACTAGATGTAGCATTTTTCAGTAGCTTTGACTCATTAAATACCACATCTCAACTACATAGCACCTTTTCATGCTTAGAACCCAAACTCTATAGCCCATTTCACCTTCATCTCCATAACCCATGAAGATGCCTTTGTGGGATTTTATATCAAGTTTGGTTCTGCTATCAACAAGTACATGTATATAGCATTCATAGCCAAAGATCCTTAAGTGGTCATACCAAGCAAGTTTGCTAGGCCAAAGATCCTTAGGTGGTCATACGAAGCAGGTTTGCCAGACCAAACTTTATAGCCCATTTCACCTTCATCTCCATAACCCATGAAGATGTCTATGTGGGATTTCATATCAAGTTTGGTTTTGCTATCCAGTACATGTACATAGCATTCGCAGCCAAAGATCCTTAAGTGCTCATACGAAGCAGGTTTGCCAAACCAAACCTCTTCAGGGATGCCACTTTCAAGTGCACAATGTGAAGATCGGTTGCAATTATGCACCGCGATTTTGAGCGCCTCTCCCCAAAAGAATTACGGGAGGTTAGCTATGGACAGCATGCACTGAATCTTCTATAAGGAGCTGTAAGCTCTCATTTAATCCCATTGGCATCACAAAATTTAGTGAATTGTTTAGATACATACTCTCCCCCATTGTCTGTCTTATGCATTTTAATTTTAAGCCCTTTTGAGTACTAACAAATGCATAAAAATTTTTAAAGGCGTGCAATTCCTTGCTTTTCAACTTAAGCAAGTAAACCCATAGCTTTCTAGAATGATCATCAATAAAAGACACAAAATAACGAAAACCACTATGAGTTTTTATTAGCACGGTACATGCATCATAATGAACTAAATCCAAGATACATGCCTTCCTAGAGGCTCCATGAGAGTATAAACTCTTTACATGTTTTTACCAAGACACAATCATCACAAAAGTCAAGCTTTGAGTTTTTCACATCAACTCTTCCAAGTGAAAAAAGTGTCCATAAACTCCTTTGGCTCATGTGTCCAAGATGCTTGTGCCATAACTCCATGTGTGACTGCACTTGATTAACTGCAACAAACTTTCCAAGAAGTGCCTTGCAGTGAAGATAATATAGAGTTTTCTTTTTACCGCCTCTCTAGTGACTAGCATAGACCCTTTCTGTATCTTTCACATTCCACCACAAAAGATAGTAAAGTAATCCTTGTTGTCGAGCTGCCCAACAAAAAGCAAGCTCTTCTTAATGCCAAGTACATACCTAACGTTATGAAAAATCAATTCTTGATCATTTTCAAGAGCCAGGTGTATGGTGCCCATTCCTTCAATATCACATACATGGTTATTGCCTAGGTAGACTTTCCCAAGGTTACCTGATGCATAAGAAGAAAAACACTCCAAAGATGGAGTTACATAAAATGAAGCACCACTGTCTCAACAATCCACGATTGTGACAAACAATCATGAGCAAACAACAAGGCATCTATCACATCCCTTTTAGTGATATACATGTCTTTCACTGTCATAGCATATGGATCTGAAGATGCAACTAGCAAATCAGCATCTTTATCTACTTCTATCTCCTCAATAACAACATTAGATACCACATTGTTCTTTTTTGTTTCTTTAGGAATAAAGCTACCATCCTTCTCATTCTTTTTGTCTTTTGCATTAGCCTGCTTCTTGCATTCTTGCTCCCTTTTATAACCTGCAATCACGCTTTTTATGCCCCTTGTATCCACACTAATAGCAAGTGACATATTGTTGTTTTTCCCTACTTTTGCTGTGACTTTTGTTTTTATTTGCAGCATTTGTTCTCTTTTCAATTCATCCTCTTATATTGTAAGCTAAGCCACTGCTTTCCTCACTTGCCTTATGTCTAATTTTCTCGTTGAAAATAGAACCATGCACACCATCAAATGTCAAGGTGGGATCGTTGCTCAATGACACAACCAATCCTTCCCATGAATCTAGCAAAGTCATTAGCAAGAAAATAGCCCTCAACTTAGGCTCAAAAGCTAGTAAGCCTGCATCCTCTAACTAACTCAAAATACCGATGAAAGCATTTAAATGCTCTAAGGCGGGCATAGACTCATCAAGCTTCAAGTTGACTAACTTGCACATGAGATAGAGCTAATTGATAGGAGTTATATTCTCATACATAGCCTTGAGTTTCTTGCAAACTACATAGGCAATGGTAAGTCCCTTGATATCAACCAAGATATCATCTGTGACAGCCATTTTAATGTAAGTAATGGCTTTCTTATTCATTTTAGCCCAATCCTCATCCAACAAAGCAACACCCTTATGTTATGCCAAAACATCATCACAATCCTTCATAAAAAGTATATCTTGCATACAATCTTTCCAAAGATCAAAGCCATTTCCATCAAATTTACGAATCTCAAAAAGATTCTTTGTGTCAGATATAGATGCATCGCCAACCATCTTCAACAATAAAATGCTAAATACTTTCAGCCAATGACAAGGTTGCTGAATATAACAGCAAGTACACACACTTGTACTTCCAAAGGTGCCCAAGAAGCATATATTTTTGCTGCAATTTCAGTCCCAAGAGCTGATTACAGCATGTACATGAACCAAATCTGATACATTTGCATAAATGAGAGTTCCCACTTCAACAATACATCACCGAAACGCCCAAATGCAATAACCCAAGTGCTGTATGTACCGTTGTTTCACTGCATAATAAGCATTCAGCAATACGTGTACCAAGAGAAGGTGCCCTTTTACAACATTTAATACATCGCAAATCCAATTTCTCTCACTCAGAATCTGCTGTAATTTCACTATCAAAGAACAAATTGGCTCAAAATGCATCACCAATGCAAAAAGCCCCAAAATTTTTGAAGTAACTCTGCCCCAATTGCATTAATTCATCATCCAAGTGTCAAGTATGGACAAATGTTGCAGAAATTTCAAAAATTCTGCAAAACCCCCAAATTTCGAGGTCCAAATACGCACAAATCACAGTGAAATTGGCTTAGGTGAGCAAAATTTCACTTGTATAAGAAAAGCTCCAAATTTTTGAAGCAAATGCACACAATGTCTACAATTTCTAGGTCAGATGTCACTATTCTGTATAGCCAGCATCAAATCTAGGAAAAGCCCTGTGCTTGAGCGCGTAAACCCTCATTAATGAACAGGAGGCCTGCTTGCAGAAAATTCATTGACCTGTCAACTGCCCCCGCATCCTCACTACTATCAATCGTGTCTGCAACAGGCCCCGCCAACCTGTCACCTGTCCCTTTGATCACTAGAATGCGCCACCAGCTGCAGTTCATGCCTAGCGAGCTGCTCCCAGCAGCTGTTGCTTGCAGAAAACAAGAGCTGCCTGTCACAATCACGCTTGCCCTGAAACGTTGTTGCTAGCTTCGTCACACCTACTAACGCCTCACACCTACTAGTCAAATTAACCAACGATTGACCATGATTGCCTATCTCTGTCCTCACTCCTCGGGAAGCCATACTCTCTTGCCAATGCTCTGATACCAATTTGAAGGGCGTGAGAGAAAGCACTCAGGTAGTGTGCGTGTCAATTGAGATGTGTTCAATTATGCAATGCAATGAGAGTCGAGAGATGGATGTGTACCAGTGTGGTACACACAAAGAACAAAAGAATGTATTGATACTCAAGGTACGGTACACTTACACCCGCAAGGGTGTGTTGACATGTGTAAAAATATATATACACGAGAGTAGCGTAAGGGCCTTTACAACCAACAAATAATGCCAACTGCCCCTTGAATTTTACTAGAGACTAGCTCTAAATTGAACCCCAACTAGCCAAATGCTGCCCCAAATTACAATGGATGGCTAGGCATTAGAAATCCCTGACAAGTTGCAAATTTCAGGTGTTGATTTCAATGTACCATGCCTTCTCCTATGGCACAAGTCTCGAGGTGGCTACTAAACCCTATTTCTACAAAAATTTAGGTTTACAGCAGAAATCATTTTACTATCCATCAAATATTATTAATATTTGTTCCAAATGGCTGAGAAATGCTGAGATCTCTTGAGAATGGGCTGGAATAGGTGAGAGAATACTAGAGAGAGAGAGAGAGAGGAGAGAGAAAGCAGAGATTCTTTGCGAAGAAACCCCTCAAAATGGCTGCTGCCTATTAAAACTGCCCCAGGAGTTGTCGCCTACTGCCAAATATACCAGAGATTGTTGTCACCAACTCTTGTAGGCTTCAAATTTGTTGTCTCTTGCCCCAAACTCATTGGTTGCTATTACCCACTATAGAAAACTAGACCAGCAACTTCCTCTCTCTCTCTCTCTCTCTCTCTCTCTCTCCAACAAGCTCAAAAACTTCCGAATGGCTGAGACCCATCCCCAAAAAACGTTTTCTTTGTTTGCATGGGCATTTTTGCCAAGTAGCAACTTTCTAAACCCATTTTCAGTATTATCCAGATATTAAATTAATTTTCAGGATTAAATAATTTCGAAATTTAATTTCAGCCCTTTTAACCCTACCCAAAATTAAATGCACCTATCCATAATTAAATTGGCTAGGCCATTTGCAACCTAGAGTGGTCCCCAATCTCTATTGACCCTTAGATTGGCATTAATTAATCAATTAATGCTAGTCATTAGTGTCATCACTAACACTTATTGGCCAAACAACTATCCTAGAGTCAAAACCGACACCAACTAACCACCAAAACCCAATTGACATAACTTATCACAACTTTTCCCTTTGACATCCATTGCATCCTCGAGGTCCTTGGCCTATTACCATGAAACAATTGCCATGTGTATCATGTGTGCTAGATGAAACCAGCCTTTTTTCCTTGGAAAGGGTAGCAATTCCCTAATAAAGTACCTAACTATAGCAATCAGCAAATGAATATAACTTGAAATGCACAAACTACCTTAATAATCTCGAACGATTCAAAATCTCCTTCGCTGTTCCAAAAAGCCTCTTTGCTATGGCAACAATCTCAGAAATCAATTTGGGCCAATTGTCCCTTGATTTTTTACCCAAGAGTTGCACAAATGGAACCACCAACTGACCAAATGCTACCCCAAATTACAATGAACGGGCTAGCACTTAAACTCCCTAACAATTACACAAATTTCAAGTACTGAATTCAGTGTATGATGACTTCACTAATTGGCACACGTCTCAAGGTGGTTATCAAACCTTAATTCTTGCCTAAATTTAGGATTTACAGCAAATATCTCTTTGCTCTCTATTAAATTTGGCTAAGATCTACTCAAAATGGCTGAGAAATGCTAAGATCTCTTGAGAATGGGTTGGAGAAGGTGAGAGAAAGCCATGATGAGAGCAAAATCTAATTTTCTTCGCAAGAAAACCCTAAATTCTACATGCTACCTGCTCCAACCTACATTTAATGCAATCACATGTCACCCAATCAACAATGTTGTTGCCAATCCTTGGTAGGTGACTCCTTCTAATCCCCTGCCTATTGAGGCCCCCAAATGGCTATCTTCTGCAACAAATTGTTGTTCTTTGATCAAAAGATGGACTAGCAACTCTCTCTCTCTCTCTCTCTCTCTCTCTCTCTCTCTCTCTCTCTCTCAAGCTATAAACTTACTAAATGGCTGAGACCTAGCCCCCAAAAAAGTTTTCTCAATTTGCATGGGTATTTTTGCCAAGTGGCAACCAACCATTTAATTAATCTTCAAAATTAAATAATCTTGAAAATTAATTTCAACCCTTCTAACCTTGTCAAAATTACATTCGTCCATCCATAATTAAATTGGCTAGGACATTTCCAACCTAGAGTGGTCCCCAACCTCCCTTGACCATTAGACTGGTATTAATTAATTAATTAATGCTAGTCCAAAGCCCAGCTGGCACAACTTATAACAACTTTTGCCTTTGACACGCACTACATTCTTAGGATCCTTCGCTTGTTACCATGAAATAACTACCATGTACATCACATATGCTTAAACAACCTTGCACATTTGATTAATAACTTAATCAAAAGCATCTCAAAATTTCACGTCCTTGTAACAACATGTGATGGTCATTTCCTAGCTTCTCATCCCCGTACCACATCCCAATATTATCCCCGTGTTAAAAACCCATATCGAGGTGATAGGGGATGGCAATCCCCATTTCTATTCCTATTCCCAAAATCCATCCCATATCACTATATTATTAAGTAAAGGGGCTTCTCTAAGGATGCATACAGAATTAATCCTCTTGGATTCCATACTTGAGTCTTCATACATTTGTAGCTCATATAAAGACGTCCTATTTGCCACATCCACATTCATCCATTGTTCATCACGGCTCGTTTTGATTTGTCCTCTTTGCTTTTGTTGTGAATGTGCATTTGGTGGCTTATTTGTGGTAACTCTCACATGATAATACTCATTATTCAGTTATTTTGCAATGATTCACATTTTCTTGTCAACAAGTGAAAGACCTCATGGTATTGTAATATCTCTATCCACCTCCCATTTGTTAAGAGATTGTTCTTACATTTTCAATGCATATGATGTGAAATTATGGAGAAAATCCAAGTCATAAGGGGAAGCTACGCATGTTTGGGTCTCATTTTGGACTTGTGGTGCCAAGGTTTGTGTGATGACTAGCTGAGCATGCTCATTGAGAGGCTAGAGACTCATGGAACAGCATGCAAAACTTAAAGAGATGACATGATTGAATCTAAATGAAGCAAGTTGGATCTAAAAGTCAATCAATTTTAGCATGTACAAATTAATCTAATATGTTAAAAGCATTAGCCTTGTATATTTCATGAGTTTGTGCATTGTATCTATAGGTAGTTAGAGCCCCCCTCTCAAAGGAAATAAGGGATGGCAATTCTGACTCCATCCCTATTACCATCCCCATCCCCAAAACCCATCTCATGTTTACCATGGTAGGCAGCCAGCAATTCTTGGAGTTGTGTAAAAAACAAATGTTTAGGGTGTCAAACTGCCACAAACCAATGGAGGATAGCAAACACAACACTCGAGCATGCTAAAGGCAACCTGGTAAGCTTAAAGTGGTATGTTTGAAGTAAAAAGTTTAGTAAGAGCAAGCACAATAACATGGGCCACTCAGAAAGCTATATGAGCTACATTTTTGTGCAAGGCAAGTCTAGAACAGCTGCACATGTGATGCGTCAATAGCGTGCGGAATTGAGCATTAGCAATCAATCAATACTAAACTTGTGCAATAGTCAACATAGCAGTAGCATGGAAAGTTGATTATGTTCACTAGCCATCAAGTAAAACTGTTGGGGCAGCACCTATATCCAATGCGTGTATAATCATTGATGGCAATTGTGAACAACAGCTAGAATTACAATGAAGATTAATTGATGGAAATGAGGACTAGGTGATAGCAAATGGTGATGGTTGAGAGCCCTTTTGGCAAAACTTTTTGAGAGAATTGTTATACCAAAAACTCTTGTTTTCGATTAAATTGAACCTCGCTGATTTTTCTTTTTTGTACAAGAGCATGATGAATATTTCATTTTGACCTAATCCTGCATTGATTAGCCTCTCTCTCTCTCTCTCTCTCTCTCTCTCTCATAACGAATAATAAGTAATTATATTAATCACATGAGAAATGTGAAATCCATGGTAGAGTAGCAAAAGAAATTGCCATATGCCAAGGAACTAAGTCCTCCCTAGGGAGAAAATCTCTCTCTCTCTCTCTCTCTCTCTCTCAAGAGACACATGTCAAGGATACAAGGGATACTACACCACCACCGGAGAGCCATGCCTTGCCAATTCACCCTCTCGATGTTAGATAGACACATGCGGGACATTTTAGGATAACCAAGCTTCATGAGCAATTCCACACCATACTTGGAACACATATGAATTGTACCCAACCTATATATCATTTTGTACCTACTCAATTAGTTTATCAAAGCATTAGATAGTAGCTTTACTAGGACTTGAAAAGTTTTCCAGACATTTTATATGTAACATTTTGGTCTCATAGGTCAACTTGGCCTTTCGTAGACATTAATATAACTTTCTTCTTTCTCTCTCTTATATATATGTCATAAGGACATGTATTTTTGAGACCTCACTTAACATGTGGATTAATTTTTAATCACATGGTTAAGTATATGTTGCACATATAAGCTATAATTGGGGTTAGAGTAAATTTACGAGCTCGAGACCCAAGGAAATCACGAGATGTCAAAGGCAAAAGTTACTATAATTTATGCCGCACGGGTATTTCATGGTATCCGGTGCCAATTCTTGGCCTAGGCCATTCATTTGGCCATAAGTATCAATTGGTGACACTAGAGAAAGTGGCGTTTAATGGTACTTAACACCAATCTGATGGTCAAAGATGGCGTAGACATACTCGAAGGTGGAAGATGCCTAGCAAATTCAATTATTGGCCAGTCAAACTATTTTTCAAGGCACCAAAATAATTATTCAATTAATTTTCAATATTTAAAGACTAAAAATAAATATTTAATTATGAATAATGCTAGAAAAAACATTTGGGAAGGTTGCCACTTGTCAAAAATACCCATGCAAGACTGAAAAACGTCTTTAGAGGCTGGAGAGAGGCATTTTTAGTGTATTCGGCCTGCAAGAGAGAGAGAGGAGATGCTGCTGCTCTGATTGGCAGCCATTGGAGGACCTTCTGAGGCAAGCAATGGCAGGAGAAGACCAATCAACAACAGGTGATAGCATCTACAGGCTGTTGAGATAAGGCAGCACCAATAAATGACCAATTTACTTCTATTCTTTGCATCTACAAGCTGTTGAGAGAGGGCAGCTGCAGTAAACGAAAATTTTCTTCAGTTTTTCGCGAAGAAACTCTGAATTTTCTCTCTCTATAGCTTTCTCTCTCATATCCCAGCCATTTCATAGCCTTGCTCCGAAGATCTCAGCATTTGGAACCTTGGAGACTGAGAAATTGCAAATTTCTCCGCTATAAACCCTAATTTACAGCAGAAATTAGAGTTTAGCAACTGCCTCAAGAAGTGTGCCAAAAATTGGAAGCTCCAAGACTTGGATTTTTCAAGGTTGAAGGTGAATTTCAGCTAAATTCAAGTGGAGGACTAGCCAGCCATTGAATTTGGGGCATTTCCATCGTCTATGAATGTTGGGATATAAAGGTCCTTTATTCACCTCCGTGTATTTTACACGTATATTGTTATGTTGTACATGTGAATGCACCCTTACGGGCCCTAAGTATAAATACATTTTATTCTTTGTGTACCAACACATTGTTGGTACACCCAAATCAGCTCGTACTCTTTGACTCTCACTCTCACTCACCTCCTCACTTCCTCTGCTGCAAATCTTCACGCTTCCACTATCCGCGCACTCCAACAACCGGTATCAGAGCTGAGGTTAAGGTGCTCGCGCTCCTCGGAGTCCGTGCGAGACATCTTCAGTGTTTGCTCACGCGAGATACACAGGTCGTTTTTTACCTGGCAGCTCACAGGAGTGGTCGTGTTCTGACTAGCGGGCTCACACAGGTCGTGCCTGACCAGGCGACTGCAGGCGACAGCTCACAGGAGTGCAGGCGACAGTTCCTTGCAGGCGGCAGGTCACGAAACTGAAGCGACAGGCTGCGTGGCTTCATGCAACAGCGACAGGCTGCGTGGCATCAGGCGGCAGGTCAAAATCGTCAGGCGACAGCTCACGCTGAATGCCTGCAACTTCTTTCAGTTCTGACATTAAAAGTTTAATGGAAATCAAGCGATTTGATGGTCAGGGCTTTGATCTTTGGAAAGATCGTATGCAGGGCATACTATTCTTAAAGGATTGTGAGGATGCTTTGCAAATGGATAAACCCGCACAAATGTCTGAGGCGGATTAGGCCAAAGTCAATAAAAGGGTTGTGGCTTATATAAAGATGGGTGTCACTGATGACATTTTGACAGACATTAAGGGTTTAGACACTGGTCATGCAATATGGGAGAAGTTGAAAACTACCTATGAGATCACCACACCTGTTAATCAGGTGCATTTAATGCGCAAGTTGGTGAATATGCGGCTAGATGAGTCCAAGCCTGCAGCTGAGCACTTGAATGCATTTACTGGCATTTTAAATCAGCTCAAGGATGCAAGTTTGGATTTTGATGATAAGTTGAGGGCGATCTTTTTGATCATGACATTGCCTGACTCTTGGGAGACTTTGGTTGTTTCTCTCAGTAATAACCCCAATCTCACATATGATGGTGTGAGGGGTTCGATCTTGAATGAAGAAATTAGACGTAAGTCTAGTGGAGAAGGCAGCAACTTAGCTTATAATGTTAGAGGCAGGGCTGAAAAGAAAAATACAAATGCTGGACAGAGAAGCAGGAGCAAGAGCAAAGCAAAAGAAAAGAGTGATGTTACATGCTATCAGTGTGGTCGGAAGGGCCACAAGAAGCCTGATTGCAGATATTACAAGAAGGAACAAGAGAGAAAGAAGAATGCAGGAGACAAAAAGAAAAAAGAGGAAAAGACAAATGCATCTGAGGCAGGTAAAGGCAAGGAAAAGGCCAATGTGGCCTAGTGTTGTCATAGAGGAGCTCTCAAATGCAGAGGCTGATGTATTATGTGCAATGGATTATGATGCCCTTGTATGTCACATGCAGGATATGCACATCACCAAGGCTGATGTGATTGATGCACTTTTGTCAGTTGATAATGGTGTCACTCAGACTTGGATTGTAGACTCTGGTGCCTCTTTCCATGTGACTCCATGCTTGGAGTGTTTTGCTACTTTTGATGCAGGCTGTTATGGCAAGGTTTACCTTGGAAATAATCATGCTTGCAGCATTGATGGGATTGGCACCATACACTTGTCTTTGGATAATGGGCAAGAACTTGTGTTGAAAGATGTCAGATATGTGCCTGGCATCAAGAAGAGTTTACTGTCTGTTGGACAGCTTGACTTGCATGGTTACACCACACTGTTTGGTGGTGGTTTGTGGAAATTAAAAAGGGGTTCCATGCTGATTGCTAAAGGAACCAAGAAGGGCACTTTGTATTGTCTACACCGTAAAGCTTTGAATGGCAAGTTTCTTGCAGTTGCTGAAATTGGCTGTCATTTGGAGTTATGGCATAAGAGATTAGGCCATATGAGCCAGAAAGGACTTGATGTTCTTACCTCTTTGAAGAGGGTTGATGGAAAAGGCTCTAAACTTGATTTTTGTAATGACTGTCAGTTTGGAAAGCAAATGAAAATTTCATTTTACTCTGGTGTCTCCCGTAAGTCAAATGTCTTGGACTTAGTGCATTCTCATGTATGTAGCATGCCTTTGAAATCGTTGGGTGGTGCTGCATACTTTGCCTCTTTTATTGATGATTGTTCCAAGAAAATTTGGGTTTATTTGTTGAAAAAGAAAAGTGAAGTGTTTGCTGTTTTTAAAACTTTTCATGCATTCGTGACCACTCAGACAAGTAGAAAGTTGAAATGCTTGAGAACTGATAATGGGGGTGAGTTCACGTCTAATGAAATTAAGTCCTTTTGTGACTTGCATGGGATCAAGAGGGAGCTTACAGCCCCTTACAGCCCTTCTTCAAATGGTGTGGCTGAAAGATACAATAGGACTCTATGTGAGAGAGTGCGGTGCATGCTGTCCACTGCTAATCTCCCTCATGAATTTTGGGGAGAGGCACTTAAAACCGCGGTTCACATTTGCAACCGCTCTCCAAACAGGTCCCTAAATAATGGCATTCCTGAGGAGGTTTGGTCTGGCAAACCGGCCTCATATGACCATTTACGAATATTTGGCTGTGATGCTTTTGTGCATGTTAGAAATGAGCTGAGGAATAAACTTGACCCGAAATCCACCAAAGGCATTTTCATGGGCTATGGTGATGAGGGTGAATTTGGCTATAGAGTGTGGCTACCTCAGTCCAAGAAAATTGTTCGCAGCCGTAATGTTGTGTTTAATGAGGCAAAGTTGCTGAAAAGTACTTTAGCCTCTGATGAAGACATGAAAAAGGTCAAATTTCAGAATTCGCAGCCACCTATTACTTCAAATGATGAGCCTCATGGTGCTGTACCACAGGCTGAAACTGATGATCAGCCGGTTATCTTTGAGCCAGATGATGATGGACAACAAATAGAAGCACAGGGAGGTCATGGACAGCAAGATAGACTTGCTGATTATGAAAATGCAGGTGCTGGAAATGAAAATGAAGGTGCTGTACAGCATGAACAGCATGCTGAAAATGGCTTACAGCAGCCAATAAATGCTGAAAATAACATGCCTCCAGATGTAGATCCGATTCCTGAGAATGTAGATCATTGGGTACGCAGGTCTACACGCCTAAGAAGGCAGCCACATAGGTATGACCCCTCTTTGCATTATGTGATGCTTAGTGATGAGGGTGAACCTCTGACATATAAAGAGGCTAAGTCATCCAAATTCAGCAATAAGTGGGAGCTAGCTATGCAGGAAGAGATTAAATCTCTGTATGCTAATGATACTTGGGATCTTGTGTCGTTGCCCAAAGGAAGAAAGCCTCTTCCAAACAAATGGGTTTACAAAGTAAAGACAGTTGATGGGAAACCCAAGTACAAGGCAAGATTGGTTGCCAAAGGGTATGCACAGAAGGAAGGGATTGACTTCCAGGAGGTCTTCTCACCTGTCGTGAAGATGACCACAATACGTGTGCTTTTTGCTCTCACTGCTGTATTGGATTTAGAGCTGTACCAAATGGATGTGAAAACAGTTTTTCTGCATGGTGACATTGATGAGGAGATCTACATGAAACAGCCCAAGGGTTTTGTAGTTCTTGGAAAAGAGCAGTTGGTGTGTAAACTAAAACGCAGCTTATATGGGCTGAAACAAGCACCACGGCAGTGGTACAAAAAGTTTGACACTTTTATGCTCTCTCATGGGCTTACACGCAGCCATGCAGATCATTGTTTGTATATGAAAAAGGATACAAATGGCAGCCCTATCATACTTGTTTTATATGTGGATGATATGTTGCTAGCTGCGAAGAGAAAGACTAGCTTGGATGCCCTCAAAGATCAGCTGAAATCAGCTTTTTCCATGAAAGATTTGGGGAATGCAGAGCATATATTGGGCATGAGGATTCGTAGGGATAGAACGCAGAAATTGCTGTTCTTATCTCAAGAAAAGTACATTGAAAAGGTACTAGACAGATTTAACATGGCTGAAGCTAAGCCTCTCGGAGTACCCTTACCTCCATACCTTAAGCTTAGTAAAGCCAACAGCCCAAAAGATGACATGGAAGCCAATGCTATGAAGGGAGTCCCTTATGCATCAGCTTGTGGCTCTCTTATGTATGCTATGGTGGCTACTCGTCCAGACATTGCTCATGCGGTGGGAGTTGTCAGCAGGTTTATGTCAAATCCTGGCAAACCACATTGGAAGGCTGTCAAGAGTATTCTTAGATATCTGAAGGGTACACAAAGAAAGTGTATTTGCTTTGGGCAGGGTGCACTTAATCTGCAGGGTTATTGTGATGCAGACATGGCAGGTGACTTAGACACTCGCAGGTCCACTAGCAGGTATGTCTTTACAGTTGCTGGAGGGGCCATCTCTTGGTGCTCCAGGTTGCAGAACATCGTAGCACTGAGTACTACTCGGCATGTCTATGAGTACTCCAGTGTTGGGATGTGATAGCTAGAGTGATGTGTATCTGGCTAAAAATGCCATGTATCATTCACGCACAAAACATATTGATGTGCGATATCACTTTATCAGACACATTCTGGAGGATGGTCTAATCACATTGACCAAGATCAAAACACAAGACAACCCTACAGATGTTCTCACTAAAAGTCTAGGCACGGCTCAGCATGAGCATTGCATACGACTAGTGGGAGTTGGTTAAAGGTTCACTCCGGACCTTTAAGTGGGAGGTTGTTGGGATGTAAAGGTCCTTTATTCACCTCCGTGTATTTTACACGTGTATTGTTATGTTGTACATGTGAATGCACCCTTACGGACCCTAAGTATAAATACATTTTATTCTTTGTGTACCAACACATTGTTGGTACACCCAAATCAACTCGTACTCTCTCTGACTCTCTCTCACTCACCTGCTCACTTCCTCTGCTGCAAATCTTCACGCTTCCGCTACCCGCGCACTCCAACATGAAGTGGTTGAAGGCCAATGAAGTGCCCGAATCAAGGGGCAAATCAGATTGAAGACTTGCTGGTCACTTTGGACAGCAAGGGAAGTTTCGATTGCAAAGGGGATCAGATGAATCCCATTGTAAATCAACTTCTTCTTCAATAAAGCTAAAGAAATACCAAAAGGGGTACCAATTTTGGGGCCAATCAGGTATACATTGACCAAGATTAGTACGTAAATTTGTATTTTCAAATTTTCATTAATTATTTGCTGTTGTAGTTAAGTTGTAATTAGGGATTTACCACCCATCCACGGAAGGAAGGCTAGTTTCACACACACACACACACACACACACACACACACACACACACACACACACACACATGCACACGTCTTTATATCTCAGACTCAATAGTCTCATCACATCAACCCAACTTCAATGAGTACTATGGTCAATATAACAAGCAAAAGCATGCCCTTTAGCACCCATCTCTAGAAGGTTATTAGCGATGACCATGAGATCCAACCATTTATCAAGGTTATTGCCAAAGCCAAAAAAGCCAATCTAATAATTTTCCACATCTACATTTTACTCTATTAGAGGTCATAATTGCACCTCATATATGTCCACCTTAAGAGGACCAAGCAACCACTCTTTGGGGCCACTTGCATTTCTCTCTGTGGCATTGATACTTGGGTTGTGCCTATATATGGATGCCCTTTTCCCTTTGTGGAATCACTTGTACTTTTGTGTTCCATTGTAGATGTCATTGGGCATGAGATCCTTGCTCTCGGATATGCAGAGAGGCTATTGTGTTCTTGCTACCTTCTCACTAGTGACTAGGATAATGATGGTTGCACTTTCTTTGGTTACACACTAGTGTATTTAGTTTTGTTGCTCTCAATTGTTCTTCATGCTTTCATGTGTGTGTTTTTCCTCTCTATGCTCTTCGATCTTGTATTATGCTTCTATGTTTTGTCATTTTGACATGGTATTAGACTTTGCATTTGCTTGATCTTGCATTTTGAGTTTAAGTCTAAACTATGATAGCTTGGGCTTTGCTGGTTACTTGTTTATGAAATCTTTCTTAGTGTAGACCTAGCTTTTTTGCCATCCTCATTGCTTGCATTTGAAACTTTCATTGTCATCATTTTAACTCACATTTTCTAGGATATACAGTACTTGCCATGGACACTTAACTCTATTGAAATCTGACTTTCATTGTCTCGTCTGAACTCATTGCTCACATTTTTAAGCTTTGATACATCATGGCAACTAATCTACCATTTTGCCATCTTTGCATGCTTGTGCGCCATCTTTGTTTGTGAATGGGTGCATCAATGTGGGACTAAGTCTTGATGATCTACCTACCATATCGCACATTTATGTCTAGCACCGCATCACCTACCCATGTCACACTTTCTACACCTGTCGCTAGCAATCATTGACTTGCTACCATTGTCTGTCATTAGCCCTAAACCTGTTGTCGTTATGGATCAAGCTATCATCTAGCGTTGTGGCAACATGGCATACTAAGGACCTACCATCAAGCCTTTGACTTGGTCATGTCATTCATCTTTAACTTGCAAGTTTTCATTGTCATTTTTGTCATATGTATTTAACTTTTATATTTTGTCTTCAAATGCATTTGATATTACATCTATTGCACTTGCCTAAGCCCTTGTTTGCGTATGGTATTCTAGTTTCGTTTTTGTGTAATTATCTATCTAATATCAAACAATAAATTACCGTTTGAGATTTTCATGAGTTGTTTCAGTCCTCTCTTCTCTTTGGCTAATGAAAGATTTCACGCTACATTCACCATGGTGAATGTTCCTTTGGTGATGACAAGACAAGCATCATCGAGTTACTAAGACAATGGGTCACATGATCTCACGTATGTTATGAATGATCACAAGCTACTTCATCCTTTGTTCTCCTTAGCCATTCCATGGCTGAGATAGTCTACCTCTCAAAATGTGATACTTTTTTCTCCTTCTCGTGCTCTTGTTCAAAGAGGGGCACAACAAGGCTACAAGAAAGGGTGGCAATAGCTGGTATAGTGATGCTTCTATTTAGCATCTCTCTTGGTTCCCTAGCAACCACCTACATGACCTTCCAAGAGCCTCGTAAGATCTTCTAGTTTATGTGAACTTAACTTCACATGCTTTCAACCAAAGAGGGCATGTGTAGAGGCAAAAAGAGGGCATATTGAAACCAGTCTATGACTCACATAAAGCAGTAGTTCCTTCAATTAACACCTGGTCTTTTCACACACACACACACAAACAAAGACCTCACTTCCTCGCTCAACATCAAATTGGCCCCGAAGATTGGTGCCTCTCTCAATATTTCTTTATCGATTAAAAGATGAAAAGTTACAAAAATGAAATGTTCCAAAATGCATAACCTGTGAACTGCTGGTTTTCATCTTTTCTAAGTAAATCCTAGCTGCATAAGGATAGTATAGCATGACCAGAACAACATCCCTTTTAGGAAAGCATTTTTTATGACCATAACTTAATAATTCATGTGCAAAATTGCGGTTTGCAGAACTCTGTATTTACTATTCTTGCTGTCCAACATATCTAAAACAACATCCCTTTTAAGAAAGCATTTTCTGTGACCATAACTCAATGATTCATATGCAGAATTGCAGTCTAGAGAACTATGTATTTACTGTTCTTACTGTCCAGCATATCCAGAACAACATCCCTTTAAGGAAAGCATTTTCTGTGACCATAACTGAATGATTCATGTGCACGATTGCACTCTGCAAAACTCTGTATTTACTATTCTTTATTGTCCAGCATATCCAGAACAACATCCCTTTTACCCTCGCATCATTCCAACAGTAAAACAGTCCCACAAACAACACTAAATCAAAGCCGAAAAATCATGTTCTTGTGTGGCATGGTCATCACTTTCTTTAATTCCTGCATTGGATAAGCCAACAGCTGTACCTGAACCTGGACAGTGAGGCTCTTGTCTCAACAGAAGTGCAAAGAAAACACAGTATTGTATCTTCGATGGAATCAACCATCATGCAGAGCATTTCCTCTAAGAATAGAGAGAGAGTTTATCAGAGGGAGCAAGCTCTACCTCCGTACATGAGTCAGTGACGAAGAAGTACTCTTCATAGCTGATGAACTTGCTGCAATCTGCCCTCAACTCCTCAAAACTTCATTCTCAAATCTGCCCCTCATGCCTATTACGTTTTTTTTAAATGCTCTCTCTATCTCTTTAGGGAATTTGTGCCACATGGCATACATGTAACAATTTTTCCGTTTAAACCTTCCAATCTTAAATTCTCCATGATTGGTGCAAAATTTAACCTTGGCAGAAACCAGAAAATTAATCCTCGTGCAAAAATGAAGATAATAGCACGAACAGATTCTAGGGTCCAAAAATAGTAACTCCCCCTGCATTTCTCAAGTTGTTTTGAGCAACTTTTATCATTGCAACCACATCAAAAAGTGTGATGTGGCTCAGTTACGGTGACTTTTATTCCGTGAGCATTCTCACATGTGCATCTTCTGTCTTGGCCGGGCTCATTGTCCTACACCATCTCCAATGACTAAGCACACAGTCCCAAACCACTGGCATTCTATTCTTCAATGCCCATTCAATATGGAACTGGTCCTAAGGCCCACGCAAACCATTAGTCCAATTTTTCCCAATGGCTATCTCTTCTGAACATGCAAAGATCCTGGCTTAATCCAAGAGAACTCTAGGGGTAAAAAGCAACAGTAACTAAAAAGAAAAATAAAATATTTATATAAGTAAATAAAAAAAGCAACTACAAAAAGTATCACCACCTGGTGACACATATTAATGCTATTGTCACAGTTAGAGAGGGTCTTTCCTTGTTGGCTCCTCTTATAGTGATAGTTCTTGGGATTGTGGACTCGATGGAAGTCATATTCCACTATCTATGGCTATTCTTTGAGCCTCTTCTACAGAGAGGCCTCGTGAGAGAAATCTTGAATCATCTATTGTCTCCAAGTTCATGTATGCTTGTACTTTATGCTTCCTATACTTATGCATAGGAGGGAATGGCATGCTAATGCTCACGAGAGCGATTCCAAATTCGTTATATGATGAGCTTTCTTGATGGCTCATATAACTTTGATATGGAACTGCTAAGTGTTTGTACATCTTCTTCCTATACTTGGCATATCAATGATGCTTCAAACTCATTGCGCCTCTCTTAAATGTATCCAATAGAGACCTATGTTGTATGTCTACGATGCACTTTTTCTCTTCCATGGACCATGCTCCACCTATGAATTGAGAGACGGTGATAGAGGTCATGATTGTGTCTCATGTGTGTCCACCTTAGGAGACCCAAGTGGCCACTCTTTTGGGCCACTTGCATTTCTCTCGTGCAACACTCATACTTGGATTGTGCCTATATGTATGTGCCCTTTCCCCTTTGTGGGATCACTTGTACTTCTGCATTCCATTGCAAATGTCCTTGGGGCTGAGATCCTTGCTCTTAGATTCAAAGAGACGTTGTCGCATTCTTGCCTCCTAGCTATGGTGATGGTTGTTGTACTTGCTTTGGTTGCACACTAGTGAATTCAATTTCATTTGCCCTCGTTCATTCTCATGAATTTATGTGTTTTATGTTCCATCTCTATGCTCTTCAATCTCGTGTTTTGCTTCTGTGTTTTGTCATTCTGACACACTCTTCATAGTCATTCTAAGGACAGCTGCAACCTCAATGCACAAATGTGGCATAGTTCATGTGTCAGAACACGTTTGGAGGACACTGAAATAAGTCCCCACATTCTTCTCTTAATTCATCAGCATGCCTTTGCTCTTCATCCTCTAGCCCTGAGGTGTTCTGCCTTCCCTTTGAAGATTTTCCCTTATTCTGCAGTTTATGTTGCTCGTAATATCAGCTAAGGCAGTAAAGAGTGACTAGGTTTGCTCTAAAGTAAACAAACATAAACCCATCCATTACCATGAGCCTGGATCTCTAAAGTTGTCCGGTGACCAACAGCTGGCCAGCCTAGTTACTGTAGGAGAGATTACTTACAAGCTTGGTTCAATGAAACCAGTGGATCCATCTCCCAACATACTCACAGGGGACTTTTTTGGGCAAAAGAAACCCTTTCACATAGGTATGCACAGTTGACCGTTTTCAGACTTACTGAAACTCTCTTAGGAAATCGGGAAACAATTCCTGTGAGTTACTCGAGAAGGAAACTAAGATTACCAAAAACATAGATCCCTTCGTGCCACAAACAGGCTTCCCAGCTTTGAAAGTTGAACCTTACAAACTAATAGCATGCTTACCTTGGATAATTGTGTAAGACCGTCTCTGTGTTTGGGAATAATCAAGATGTGAATAGGAGCGGCAGGAGCAATATCTCTGAAAGCATATACCTGCAGAATCAAAAAGCCCCTTTCAGACGCATTATGTTAAACTACCAGACCAAACTTGCCACATCCAAAGAAACGGTAACAAAGAATTAAAGAGAAGATTAGTTAGCACTTACCAGCTCATCTTCGTACACACACGTAGAGGGTATCTCCTTCTTCAAAACTTTATCGAATCTGGAGAAGTATAGACCATAAGTTAACTAGTACTAATCTGACTGAATACAGTGTACAGAAAAGTCTAAAAACCATAGACAGATTTCAGCGATTGTTCACCCTGCCTCCAAAAAAATGCGGATATACTTAAAGCCTTGATGGCTTGATAGTGCTGTAACATAATATCCTCTGCATATGATACAAGCCTTTTGAAAATGTTGACTTAGATCACACCGTATAGCATTGCAGCACACTGATGGCAGCATTTGAATCATACAGCCCACTGAGCTGAGAGCCTTGCATACTCTGGGACACGAACTGTAAGGGAGTGAGACGTCTCACATGGTTGGAGCGCCGGTGTCTTTGAGAGGAGCGGCAGCTGCTGCAGCCGCTTCCTCGTCCGCCATCGAAGCTCCTTCGACTCCTCCGCGAAGGTGATCCTGCAGAATTCTCAGCCTACTGCCCGTCGCGTAAGGTTGCAGAAACCCTGGTTCGACGTGGGGAGAGAGAGAGAGAGAGAGAGAGAGATACTATTTCGAAACCAACGTGATAAGAGCGCCTTCAACGCATAAACATTTCCGATATTTCGACACATTTACTGATGTCTCACTCTAATCTTCCCATAGAAAACTATGCCCCGAGCCCTCATATCTCAAACTATTCCCCATTGGCCATAAAATTTGTCTTAATGCAGAGTTTCAAGATTATAGATATACAACTCAACTATGCTATGTGTGAACCTTTCTAATATATTATCATAGCGCCTGCCTACTTAAATACACAATATATATGAGGTCGTATGGTAAATTTAACATATGTATTTTGAAAAATACATATCAAAGAAAAAATTAGTGTCTAAATAAAAAAATCCATAATTAGCACATTGCTCTTATGGGAGAGAGAGAAAGAGATGACAAAGGACTAGATTCTAAAAATATGACCATAAGAATAAACACACGAGTGTGTTGGCATTAAACTTGCCTTCGAAACAAATATATTACAAAGAAATCAAGCTCCTAGATTGCATGCTACCTTAGTCTTCCACCACCAAACCAAGCTTAGGAGATCACATATTCCGAGTGCATCCAAGATGCCTTGACAAATCAAATCAAGAATCAAGGTGCAGTGATAGAGGAGCCTAAAACGAATTCATTTCCTAAATGCAAAGTGCAACTCACATGGTAAAAGCTTCACCTCTTCATTCAAAATGGTAAATCTATGTTATGCATAGGCACCCAATAACATGGCATTCATTCAAGATTTACTAGTGTAGCTGTTAATCATGCATCCATAATAGAGATACTTCAAAGAAAATGATTTTCAAGAAACCATGCTTTCTCAACCTTTGGAGTATCAACCACCTCATTATGTGTAGGAGGTTGCATATTGAGGACATTCAATATATCTATGGATGCAGATCAAGAGTCAAAGAGGAGCCTGGCACAATTCCCTGACTTCATTTGTAAAGCGCAGCTCAACTAATAAAGGATTCGCCTCTTCTATCGTAATGCTATGATAGGGGACACCATGGCAAAGCGCAGATAAATGTAGATTACCTAATAAGAAGTGAGGTACTCAAAATTTTAAGCTTATGCCTTGAAAAGGTGCCAATAGCCTTGAAAGTAGCACAAGAAAAGCACGGGTGGGTTTCATCATGAAGAGGCAACAAGTATGTAGCCTAACTTGAGGCACTTGTAATCATAAATGGTGGTGTTGATAGGGCCATCCCTATGAATTGGTATAGTGTCCCAGTAATGGTTCATCAAAAGTCCTCTATTGAAGAGCTTTGTGTTGTGTGCTAACTACCAATATTTCGAGCCTTAGGCATTGCAATGGATTGTAAGTTTGGTTACAGAGACAAATAGTAGCTAGTTATGTAGCTTTACCATGGGCCATCTATCCAAACTTAATTATGTAAAAAGAGCACAAATGTGGGCATTAGGAATCTATGAATATTTATGGTTAATATGCACAAAAGTGTATCACTAGTTCGAGTCATAGTTCCACAAATCCGAACATAATAAAGTATGGCAAAATACACCAATTTTGTGTGTGTGTGTGTGTGTGTGTAATATTCATCTCCTTAAATCTAACAATTATAAGGTACACAATCCTAGAATTGATGGGTAACCTTTTAGTAATCAACTAGATCCATTGAAGGCCCAATCATTTGCCATCTTAAACCCATCTTGAATTATTGGAACAATTGATTCATCACAAGGTGTAGCATAGCTTACTTGAGTCCAATATAGTGTAAATGTACATGGAGATTGCATTGACAAAGGCCTTCTAGTTAAGGATGCCATCCCTATCCATCTCTTCTCCCTCATATCGAGGTTCAATTAGTTGAAAAGTCCATTTTAGGCTCTTGTGCTTTGTCATCAAGAACTAGAACTTACAATTTGGAGATAATGTCACCATAAATTGAGATAAGTTGTGGTAGCAAGTTGAGGAGTCAACCTACAACAACTTATCTCAAGTTATGGTGATATTAGCTCAAGATAACGGTACCACAACTTATAGGTCTTTAATTTATGAGATATAATATAGACTACAGGCCTTCCTCTTGTACAAGGATACCACTAATTGTAAGTTTACTAGCATCACATATGACTTTGAACTCCTTAATGAAGTTTGAATGCCTAAGAAGTAATGTGTTTGTGAGGATAAAATCGGGGTTGATGAAAGCTATCATGTTGTACTAGTGTTTAGATTATCTTAAGGGTGTTGCTATAAGAGCCTAACCTTTGATCAAGATTATGCACAAACCTATTGAAATAAGATTCATCAAAATCTTATAAAAATCAATATGGTATCAAACTGAAAACAAAGAATCATAGAATAGAGAGAGAAGAGAAAAGGAGTATGTATTATATATGACAAAGTTACAAGCAACAACGACTAGCAACACATTTAAATATGCACTCTAATGTGGAGCTCAATTCACCAAACCACTGCCAAGATATATTCATTTGCATGACGGATCACAATTGCAATCACAATCTTGCTCTTAATCTCACTCTCATTCACAATCTCAATTAAAGAGATCATAGTAGAAGATGATGGCATGTCTTGATTAGTTGTCTTTTGAATGGCTTCATGCATCAGAAGAAGCTTTTTCTTGAAGGACATAGTTTTCCAAGAAAGAATGGATGAAAACCTCTAAAACTAGCATGCCCATGCAACTTGAAGACTCTATTGGGGGTTAAAGACCGCTTGTACCTAGCCTTCCACATTTACATTGCACTTAGTGCCAACACACCTATACATTACAAGTGGTGGCCACCCATCACAGTCACTTTATTCTTTATTCTTACTATGACAATAGAATAGGGAAGATAAGTCACACATTGTGACTATTGGAGTTCCCACGTATGGTCTTACTCTCTCTTCTTGCCCCTATCTCCATAGCTCTTGCTTCATTCTTTCACTTGTGCTCTCATTCTTACTTAGCCTTTCCACCTTTCAACTCGTATTAGAGTGGGCCTTCAAGGAGCTTTATCTACATTCACTTTAGCCTAGGAAGAGAGCTTCACTTACAGCTTCCATGGGAGCCCCACATTCATCCATTTGAGGTAAAGCAGGCTTCCCCTCCATCTTTCCTTATTCCATGCTTATTCAAGGACTTACAAAGGACCTCCCAAGTAGGTGCTTGTCAAGTGCTCATTGAGCTCCATAGTAGCCAACACACCCTTCAGGACAACTCACATTGTTGGCACATATTTGGGCAACACCTATCCCTGTGACATCACACATCATCCTTTGGCCATTGCTTGGCTCTTGGCACTTGGGGCAAACCTTTGGCATTTCTTCCCAAAAAGTAAATTTTTTGAGCATCATTTGAAGTGATTGAGATCTGCCATTGATTCAATAGTTTAGGGGGTAGACCTACTGTTCACTCTTTGGGGCAATATAACTTTGATTGTTTAATGCTCCAATGATGCTTACGTGAAGAGATTTTGATACTACATGATGATACATTGATGGTCAAGAAAGCTTATTGAATCAATTAGAGCTTGTTTATCTCAACATTTGGAAGGTTTTTTGTTGTTATACCCTATGGGCAATAAGGATACACAATGAATACTTATGCATTTGATGCTTATAGGCTCTTTGGAGATGTCTATCGGTAATATGAATGCTTTTCCCTCATTGGTGTACATGCATGGTTATGCTCTTATTGTACTTCAAGCTTTGTGTTTGAGCTTGATTACATACCTATTTGCAAAGGCTACTAAGCCCATTGGTTTCTCACTTATGAGCTTGAAGACCTATTGCATGTATATGCTTCCAGATGTATGCCTGATGTATTCAGGCTTCCCAAATGCTATGAGCTTTATGTATTGAGCTTATTTTACCCCCTTAGACATTCCAAACTTGCTTCAATTAGAGCACTTTGGCATTTCTTTGCATAGCTTCATTCATTAGAGACAGTAGGAGTCTCTTATTTTATGTACGTGCTCATTTGGTTTATGCATACCCTGTCTTTGCATACATTGCCTATTGTGGGTTGATCTACTTTTACTTTGGATACCCATTACTTATTCCTTTTAGTGGGTTATTAATGGTGTAGATATTTCCTATTGTGGGCTGTCTACTTTTACTTTGGATACTCAATACTTATTCCTTTTAGTAGGTTGTCAATGGTATGTACATGCTTGTTAAGCACTTTGGTATGTATTTATGTGCCCGACACCTTTGGATGTTTGACAATATGTAGTACTTGGTGGCTTATGCTCTTTCTTGACACTCTAGTTGTGTGATATATCCTGATTGCTACCCGAACTTCCTTGGTAGTGGGAGCTTGTTAATTTGGAGTTTTGCATACGATTTGCAGCCTCTTTACTATAGTTCTATGGATAGCAACCTTGAAACTCAATTTTGAGTCATTTTGTTCGAGAGCAGATATTTGGTTTGAGCAATTCAGTGCATTCATTTTGTGGGCAACCATACATTGTACAGCACATTGCCTCTTGCATTCAATTTTGGGCTAATTTTGGGGCTGATCTACTATTATTATAGTAGCCCATTCACTTTTTACTTTGCATTCATAATGGCATTTGCTTCAAGTGCTATTTTCAACATAAATAAGCTAGATGGTAATAACTTCAACTATTTGAAGACCCACATATTGTAAGTTTTGGTTCAAAAGAAGAAAATTAGACCATTGAAGACTAAAGGGATAAATCCCAATGAGTATGGTGTCAAGGCTTGGGCTAATCTTGATGAGTTATGCAAGTCCACTATTATCTTGTCTTTGTCAAAGCAAGGTTACTTTAATGTCATTGAGACTAAGCGTGGGTGCTCAAAATTTATGGGAGAAAAATATATAGTCTTTATGATAAGCAAACCCCTTCTTTGCAATTGTATTGGCTTAAGAAACTCATGGATCTTTATATGAAGGATGGCACTACTATGTATTCTCATTTGAATGAGTTTCACTCCATTTCTAGCTAGCTTACTTTGTAGGGGATTACGTTTGAGGAGAATGTCAAGCATATGTTCTTGTTTGTCACTCTTCTTAAGTCTTGGGATATATTTGGCCACATTGCCATAAGATGTTCCAATATAGGCAAGATAGAGACAATAGAGATTTGCATGATAATGCTAAGACTTCATATGATCATAACATCACAAAGTTTACTATCAAGATTGAGGAGATAAATGCATTAGATTACAAATTTGATGAGTACATTCTAGTTGCTTCTTCATCTAATGCCTAGTTGACTGATGCTCAATCCTCTTTCTCCTAGTGCACATGTTGCTTGATTCGAGGGCTTTTTTTCATGTGACCCTGCATTTTTATATCTATCATCGTATGACAAGTTCTATGAGACTAGGAGATGATCATGTTTATGATATTGATGGCATTGGTGATGTTTGTTTATATTTGGCTAATTGTACTTTATTTGTTTTGCATGATGTATGCCATGTATCTCTTTGGCATTGCCATCTTGGGCATATTTTCCTCAAAGAAATGAAAGTTCTTGACTCATTTGCAATATCCCCCATCCTTGGATTTTTCATATTTTGATTCATGTGATCATTGTTTATATGGTAAGCACACTCGCAACATGCATAAAAAAATTTAGTACTATGCACATGAGTGAGCCTTTGGCTCTCGTTCATGTGGATGTTTGTGGTCCCATACCCTATTGGTCCTTGGGTGGTGCTAAGTATCTTGTTACATTCATTGATGATTATCCACATAAAGTTTGAGCCTATTCCATAAAGTAGAAATCTAAAGTTTTACCTACTTTTTAGCTCTTTCTTGCTATGCTTGAGGAGGACCAGTCTAGGCATAAGCTAAAATACTTAAGATTTGACAATGGGGGTGAATATATCTCACGTGCTTTTGAGCACTTTTGTGATAAGAGGGATATTAAGCATCAATTGACTGCCCCTTATACCCCACCCCATTATGATATTACAAAGCACGTGCATATAGATATTCAAGAAAGAGTTCACACTATGCTTAGTCAGGGAACCTTACCACATACATTTTGGGCTGAAATAGTTATTGGTATAGTTCACTTGATTAATAGATTATCATGCACTACTCTTGGTGGTAGAGTTGTAGAGGAGGTATGGTACAAATGCAACATGCTCAATTCCAAGTTTATCAAATGTATCTTTCTTGGATATGGTAACATAGGTGAGATGGGCTATTACCTTTGGGATCCACATGCTAAGAAGGTTATCCACCACAGCTATGATGTTGTGTTTCATGCGAGAAAGATGTATAAGCAACCATAGCTAGTGATTGAGGTACATAGTGTCTCACATACTTGGTATGCACATTATGTGCACTTGCTCTAAGGGACTCCTCTACTTGTCACACAAGGTACATATTCACCAAGTACTTCAGTGGTTCCATATGTAGGGTAGTAAGCCACTTTACCTTGTCATGTGAAGGTGAGAGTTAGGCAGATTATCCCAAGTTAGATGACAAGAGAGTCAAGATGGCTAAGATCCCATATGCATCCATAGTGGATAGCTTGATGTATGCCATGATAGCCACCAAACGTGACATAGCATTTGCTATAGGAGTTGTGGCTCATTATATTGCAACACTTAACATGTGACATTGGGACACTATGAAGGGTACTATGAGATACCTTAAGTGCATTATAAACTTGTGCCTTTGCCATGGCAGCCATTACACTAGAGTCATGGGTTACACTAACTCGAATTATGCAGAACATGTAGATAGTAGGAAGTTCACCTTTTCCACATATGGTCTTGCTCCAACCTCCATAGCTCTTGCTTCCTTCTTCCATTTGTGCTCTCATTCTTGCTCAGCCTTTCCACCTTTTAGGCACATATCATCATAACAATTGAGGAATTAGACAGAGCCTACAAGAGGGCAAAATGTTCTTCTCAATACAATTTTCACAATCTGTGGGATGGTAGAAGACCAAATTCCACATTGTTTAACCACAATTTAAGCTCAAAGACAATACATGTTCTTATATGCTATAAAAAAATTGAGCAAAAATGTGCCATTACTGAAATTTGTCTACACTCTCAAAATGACCTAAAAATCAATTCTAAACATTATTTACATGTGTTACAAAAAAGCTCAATATGGCTTTATTAGGACATATCACACCTATGGATCATAGGAACTCATGAACTTTCTTAACTATCTTGAGTTATTGCCATCCCACAATATTTTGACCTTAGCAGAGTCTACCATAAAATACAATCCTTGGAAACAATGCATCCAAGATACTCAATATAAGAGGTGAAGAAGATGCATTTTCTCTTTTTGACAAATAGTTTATGAGGATAGAGTAATTTACTACCTTATAAATGTTCTTATTGTGCTCTTTGTTTTTTAATTTAGTGTAAATCAAGGTGTCATTGAAGAAGATAAGCATGAATACATCCAAGAGTGGTCATAAGATATATGAGATTAGTCTATTGTATGTTGCCAACCACTATTTAAGTCAAAGGACATGATGATGAACTCATAGTTGTTATAGCATGCATTTAAAGATGTCATTGTGATTCATCTTCTTTTGGCCCTAGTCTAGCATTAGATCTCAAGTCCATCTTACAAAACATGTTGGTTCCATGTGACATGTCCAAAAGTTCACATTTCAAAAGATGTTTGTCTTCAAGCTTTGGACAAGCATAATTGCCTTGCTCATAACCTTCTTGTCCATCTTAATTTAGGAAAGTGAAGCTTCTTTGTACACATGAGATCATTGCTTGGATGGTGCTACACCATGGGTTGGAGCCTTGGTCGTCAACTATGGCCTAGATGCAAGCCTGCTTTTCCTCCTCCTTGCAAGGTTGATTCTACCTTTGCATGGGTGGTAGCTACATAACCTCATCCACGTCCTCCAAAATTCTTAATGGTTGGGTGGCCTCCATTTCCACACCCTCAACATACTCAATTTCCTTTGTGTGGGTTGGTTTTTAGCCTTTGAAAATTGTTATTGAGGTGTCCTAACTCGCTACAATTGAAGCAAGTAGGCTAGCAACTTGGTATAAATTTTGGTAGTTAGCTCTATAGTGCCTTAACTTATTATACTTATGGAAATAAGCGAGTTAATATTTGAAAATTGTGAAGTATGCATGGGAATTATGGTAATTCTTTACCCTTCTTGGAACATTGGCTTGGTTCCCATACTAATAATTCTTGAGATATTGACTCTTAGCATAAGACTTAGGATTTCCCCCCTTTTTAGCCAAACTTGTACTTATCTCCTTACAAGGAAGCTTAGCCCTAACAAAATCATATTGAAGAAAAGTGGGATGCAATGCCTCCAAACATGTGTCTAATGGTGGCTTAAGTCCTTGATAGGACCAAGCCACTTGTTGCTTGGTATTCATAGTTTGTGTGCACTTTTGCAAGGTTTTTAACTTGGAGTAGTACTCCTCCAACATCGTCATGCTTAGAGAGGGAATATCTAAACTACCCTTTATACTTGATACTCATTTCTCCCCCTCCTTCTCATTACCATAATTTTGTCAATGAGTATAACTTTCATAATCCCTATGTGCTAAACTAGTATGGTCTCTCCTTAAACTTTTAAGACTATGTTAGTGCAAAGGCCATCAAAGAGAAATAACTCCACTAGCTTTAGCTTCTTGGCCCATTGCACTCCCTCAAGGTTATTCGTAAGATTATTGACCTTGTTAACATCAAAATGGAAGTAGCATCTTGGAAACCACTATGGAATACCTCTAGTCCATCCTCTCTGGATGAGAGTGGCATGGGGATTGATCCTTGTTTCTAAGATTTCTGCCATGGTTTCAAGGAATCCCTTATCCAAAAATTGATAGGTAGCTCGATGTATTGTCTTAAAAACCAAGAATTATCAAAGGGATCTCTTCCTTCCTATCGGCACAAATAAATTTTGAGGTTAGACACATAACTTGTCAACATATCATGCATCAATGGACAACTTTTCAAAGAGAAACTTGAGCTTTATTAATTGTAGAGACAAAACAATAAATATAAAAAATTTGATGACAAGAAGAGCTTAGCCGTAATTGTAGATACTTTTATTTCAATGTCTACCAAGATCATTCTCATCAATGATATAAAAAAAATTGAGTGGTTTAGAAAAATTGTAAAGTGACCTGTATTTGCTTAACAACTTAAGAAATTCCCAAAGCTTGTAATTATTTTTTTCTCTTTTGGACACAATTACTCTATTAGTAGGAAGCACATTGACAACTTGTTTATACATTCACGAGTATGTGGATTCCACTTGAGCATTTAATCTAAATATTGGATTAGTAAGGCTTCTCCAAAAGATAAGTAAACACACAAGATAGAGCTCCTTAACCCATTTAAGCCTCTTTAGGTTGTGCTCTAAGAACCTAATTTGACTCACATCAATGAAGCTTTTAAAAGTCAAATAGATCTAGTGAAGGCCCAATCATCAACATCATAACACTACATTAGATTAATGAAACTAGTAATGATTGGAGAATCTAGCTCTATATCTATAACCTAGAGTAATCCCTGCCAAACTAATTCCACACTTGGTTCATAGAGACTATGAAAATAGGGAAAGCAATTTTCAACCCCTCTATCAAAACATGGCCATACACCATTCCCCTAAAATGGGAATTAGGCCTAGTTCTAAACTCTATTGGATGCTTTACGAGTCTCAGATGGGACAACCACTTGATTGATCGAGTTGTCATGTCCTAGGACTCCATCTCTCATTTTTCACCCACTCACCTATATTTAAGTTGTTTAATTACTACCACAATATGTTTAATATGCACACTCCTTCATTCCACCCTTGGCACATGTTCCTCAAAGCAAATTTCCTTATTAATCAATAGTGCAAAAACAATTCTTTTCTAATGATTAAATAAACTTGTTCCAAACTATTAATTACATTTGGCAAAAAAGCAATCCACGCATAATGTAGGACTAGCATTCCTGGCGTGCTTCGCGCGCAAGGAATGCTATCTCGCGAAGCGAGGGAAGTGAAGCTGCCGTATCGCACGGCAGCTTCACTTCCCTTTCGCACAGTGGGTAATGCTATCACAAAAACATCACATGCTTTACTCTCATCTACTCACAATCCCTCTATCTCTCATCCCATTTACACCTCCCCCCTCTGTATCCACACTCACTCAATCACTCACACACACACACACACATACACATACTCTCTCTCTCTCTCTCTCTCTCTCTCTCTCTCTCTCTCTCTCTCCCCCCAATTCTCTCTAAGCACCCTCTCTCTGTCTCATGCACACACACCAAACTTAAAACTAAAAGTAGTTTAAAACCAATGTAACACAAAATGCCAGACATAGAAACAATCTCTTCCATGCACCATACTTACAAACATTCCTCTCGACATCAATGTAAGCAATCATATGCTTGCACACACAATAATTAGAAACAACAACGTAATATTGAAAACGAAGCCACAAAGGCCAAGTATAAGGTACGCAAGTGTTTTTAAACACCATAGGCAAATGGCCGATGCCAACAAAAAAAGACAATGTCTCGAAGATGCCTAATAGAAACAAAGCTTTTTGAGTAATCATTAACAAAATCTTTCCCGTTGAGAAAAACATGAGAAGGCGAAGCCGGGAATGATCCCATAGTTTCCATTGGTAATCGCATGGGCAATGCAACGGTCCTACCACCTGCATCGGAACAAAAATCACAATATAAGTACGTGGAACAACAACGTTACACTAAAGCAGGTCATAATTGAGACAAAGACCAAGCACCACAAAAAGAAATTCTGTAAGAGCCTAGTCAAAATGAAGCCACAAAGGCCAAGCATAAGGCACCGACGTGTTTCCAAGTACCATAGGCAAATGGCCGATACCAACAAAAAAAGACAATGTCTCGAAGATGCCTAATGGAAAGAAATCTTCCTTTTCTTCGAGGAATCATTAACAAAATCCTCCTCCTTGAGCAAAATATGTGAAGGTGAAGCAGGGAACGATCCCACAGTTTCCATTGGTAATTGCATGGGCGATGAAATGGTCCTACCTCTCTCTTTACCACCTGCATTAGAACAAAAATTACAATATAAGTACATGGAACAACTAACAAAGATCATTCCATCCCGAACTATAATAATACATGGTCGAACATTTGTGAACCACTCCGCAGGTACTGACAAACGTCGATGCAGCGTCACAAAACAACCCAAATCTTTGAATCCATACTTGAACCAATGCCTCGTTATCTTATCTGTATGAGAGCGTTGAAATCTCTTCTTATGGTCAACCTCATACATATGCACCCGAAAACATTGCGTGTATCCACAATGTACAACTTCAATAAAAACTGAAAGCTTGATGTCGAAATTAACATCATCATATAAACGCTCAATGACCCTTGCAAGTGTCCTTCTTATGATATCATCAGGAGCTATAGTGAGTAATGTGCACTGTAGCTCCTTTTGATAGTCAGAAGCTGGGTAATAGTGCCACCCTAGGGTAGGCATTTGTAAAAGTTAAATGAATAGTGAAATATAAAAAAAAAATACTTCCAAGAGAGTATATACCAACCAAACAGGGCATAGAGAGCAATTCACACATATCCAAAACCAACGTCCCTGCATGGTCATCAATAACTGTATCTCCACAAAGAAAGGAATAGAGAGTAATTCACATATATGCAAAACCAATGTCTCTACATGGTCGTCAATAACTACATATTCGCAAAGAAAGTAATGCACATTACTGCACCTTTCAGAGAATATCCTTGTATACAATGTTTGTGGTCATATCCCCATCCTCTTCACCCAATAGCACTTTCACACCATGCGAAGATTTTACCCTTGAAAATGCAACATACAGTTGACTATGTGTAAATACTGGTGTCTTTAGATAAAGCCCAACAATGAACAAAGTCTGCCCCTGTGACTTGTTGATTGTCATTGCGAATGCCAATCGGATGGGAAACTGTCTCTGCTTCATAGTAAATGGCAATTGTGTAGCATTCGAAACAAAAGTAATTCGGGGAATAAAAACTCGTTCGTCCACATTTGCCCCTATTATTATCTGAGCATCTATCACTTTCCTATTGAAAGCTCTACATATCAATTGCATACCATTACACATACCCCTTCCTGGATTTAGGTTTCTAAGAATAATAATAGGTGCATTTATCTTCAGCAGCAATAAATGAGGAGGAAATCCACCTCCAAGGTCTAATATATTTAAATACTCAACAGAGTACAAAAATGAGTCGTCGGTCTCTGCAATTGAATCTGCACTATAATATTGCATGACCTCCCCTGGCATTAGTTGCAATGCACGATCATTCAAAGTAGCCACCTCTGTATTGTCAGAGTGCAGCGGTGCGGAAGCGTAGGACTGAGAGAGAGAGAACGCAGAGAGAAAAGGGAGAGAAAGAGACAGTGTACAATGAAGATCTGCTGTATAAAGAATGCTGAATACAAAGATATACACGGGCGCAGTGCGCTGGGCTGCGTGTCTCCACCTCGACGATGCGACCTGCTGTCCACCTCGAAGTCTGCTGCAGTCTGCACTGTCTGCTGTCTGAAATCTGTGAACAGAGACAGAAATCTGCACGGCACCGGTCTGTAATCTGCGACAGAGAAGAATGGCCAGACTGCTGAAAACGTCAGCAATAAATATGCAAAAAATCACCTAGAACGGGGCTCAAAAATGGGGCGCAGCCTGATAAAAATGGCTGCAGGCAGTCGGACTGCCACGTGGCAGTCCGACTGCACAGTCCGACTGTGCAGCTGGTCCGACTGCTGGACCAGCTGTGCTGCTGCCTAAAAAACAGGCTATGAACTCTAACACCCCCTCTCAGAGCCTGGACAGGGCAGAAGCCTGAGGGATCTGGAATGTTGCCGAAGTAGAGCCTGAGGAAGCGCCTTCGTAAACAAATCCGCAAGATTGTCCTCCGTCTTGCAATACTCCACAGTGATGGTCTCATCCAGAAGCTTTTCTCGGATGAAGTGGTACTGGATCTCAATGTGCTTCGTCCGGGCATGAAAAACAGGATTCCTTACCAAGGCAATGTAACTCTCATTGTCACATCGCAGCAATGTAGGACGAGTCTGGGGGCACCCAAGCTCCTCCAACAATCTCCGAAGCCACACAACCTCGCATGTGGTGGAAGATGCGGCCCGATACTCCACCTCAGTAGACGAAAGGGCTACCGTGGGCTGCTTCTTGCTACTCCATGAAATAACACCTGCACCCAAAGTAAAGTAGTAACCTGTGGTCCACGTCACCGGCCCAATCCGAGTCGCTCCAACCTGCAAGGACAAGATCTGACCCATCTGTCCCTGTGGGGTAATGAATCCCCAAATCAGACGTCCCCCTCAGATACCGAAGTATCCTCTGAGCAGCCTGCCAATGCACCGTCTTAGGTTCACTCATGAACCCTGCCAAGAGCCCAACAGCAAAACATAGATCAACCCTGGTGTTGAGAAGCCAAATCAAAGACCCTATCAACTGTCGATAGCGGGAAGCATCCACCAAAGGAGAAGCTGAGTGGGAAGTGGCCTTCCAGTTCGGATCCATAGGAGTAGAGAGGGCCCGACAATCTTCCATCTCAAAAGACACCAAGAGCTCCTGTACATATCTCTATTGGGAGAGAAAAATCCCCCTCTGAGACTGATAAATCTCATGTCCTAAAAAGAAATGGAGTAGCCCCAAATCCGTCATCTCGAACGTCCGATGTAAAGCTGACTTTGTCTCCTGGACCTGCTGTGCATCATCACCTGTGACAATCAAATCATCAACATATAATACAAACAGCACACAACCTTCCCCGGAAGTGTGAACATACAGCTGCGGATCGGCCTTGGACCGCCGATATCAATTGAGTCTGGAGGAACGAATCAATCTTCTCATTCCAAGCTCGCGGGGCCTGCTTGAGACCATACAGGGCCTTCTTCAACCTGTAGACTTTCCCATCTGAAGAACCAAAGCCAGGAGGCTGCTCAACGTAGATCTCCTCCTTCAAATCACCATTCAGGAAGGCCGACTTCACATCCAGCTGATAAACAGGCCATCTCCTATGGCCAGCCAAAGCAAGAACAGCTCTAACGGTTGCCATACGAGCTGTAGGGGCAAAGGTGTCATGACAGTCAATCCCTGGGCGCTAGGCAAAACCCTTAGCAACAAGGCGAGCCTTGTGCTTATCCAAAGTACCATCACTGAGATATTTGGTCTTGAAGACCCACTTGACTCCAATCATCTTCTTATTCGGGGGGCGTGGCACAAGTGACCAAGTGCCATTCCTCTCAATAGCCTCCAACTCAGCTTCCATAGCTTTCTTCCATGGGGCGGACTGTAAAGCCTCCTTCACGGAGGTGGGCTCTCGATCCTGCATAACTCGGGACATCAAACAATAATTGGAGCAAACAAGCTCCGAAGAATGCGCTTGGTGCCTCCGTGACCGCCGCGGACCATCCTGCGGTCCCCACTCCTCAGGAACCCCCTGGATCCCTGAATCACGGAGTGTGTCACGGGCCCAGCGAGGAGGAGGCCGAACCTCCCCTCGTCGTTCTCCATCAGTAGAAGACTCTGGAATGTCCACCGGTGGTAACTCCTCAGAAGGATCCGGTGGAACAGTAGACTCTGTGTCAGAAACAGAATCATAATCAAAAGGCACAGGCTCCAATGGAACTGTAGAAGGAGCCAAACTCTCCCCTGGATCTCCAAGAACGGGATGCTCCTCACCCGTTGAAGAAGCCGGAACCTCCACAAACCGCACATCACGGCTAGTATATACATCCCGCTTGACGGGATCATACAGTCGGTAGCCTTGGGACTGGGAGTTGTAGCCAACAAATACCTGTTTTCGGGAAGCCGCTTCAAATTTGTCACGGTGAGCCTTGGGAATGTGAACATAGGCATCACACCCAAAGACCCGAAAGTAAGAAACATCTGGCTTCGTTCCAAAATATGCCTCAAATGGAGTCATCCCTTCCACGGCCGAAGTAGGGGATCGATTAAGGATGTGGACTGCAGTAGCCACAGCCTCGGCCCACAGAACCTGAGGGGTCTGTCGGTGCTCCATCATGGTGCGCGCCATCTCGATCACACTGCGGTTCTTCCGTTCTAGAATACCATTTTCTTGAGGAGTATTGGTATTGGCAAACTCCTGGTGAATTCCTCTATCTGCACAAAACCGAGCAAATTCATTAGACACAAATTCACCTCCCTTGTCGGATCGCAAGGTCTTCAACTGCCGGCCTGATCGGTTCTCCTCAAAGAGAAGCCAATCCTTGAAGTGCGAGAAAGCTTCTGACTTTAGTGCCAAAAAGTAGGCCCATGTCATCCTGCTATAGTCATCCACGATCACCATGAAGTACGAGCTCCCACGCAGGGACTCATTCCTCATAGGGCCACATAGATCCGTAGATACTAACTCCATCGGTGAAGTAGACCGCCGCGAAGCGGTGTGGGGAATGGCATCCCTATGCTGCTTCCCCCTTATGCAGGAGACACATGGCTGCTGGCTCACCACTATATCCGGCAACCCTCGAACAAGCTGTCCCCGTGACGCCTTCCGAAGATAGTCATAGTTCAGGTGACCAAAACGAGCATGCTATAATTCAGACTGTGACTGTGAGGTAAGAAGAAGAGTAGAGAGGGCAGTGGAAGACTTCAGTTTGTAAATGCCGTTCTCCTCATATCCAGATGATAGAACCTTCCTCGATTCACGATCAAGGACTTGCACTGTAGAACTGTCAAACTCCACCAGAAGACCAAGGGAGCAAATCTTATGGACTGAAAGGAGATGGTACCCTAATCCTGGTACATGCAAAACCTCTGAGGTATGGGTGCCACCTCGTCCATCCGGAATAAGCTGCATCTTACCCCGACCTGCAATAGAAACTGAAGAGCTGTCTCCAATGAGAACCTGCCCACGCGAAGGTCGCAGCTGGGCAACACCATCTGATGAAGGAGTCATGTGCCGTGAGGCACCACTATTAATAATCCACTCTCGAGATTGGGGAGCCGCCATCGCAGCATCAGAAGCATTCGGTGAAGCGTCCTCAATGACAACTAAATGTAGAAATGCAGCTGATGAGGGTGCAGCCACCGCTCCAGAATCCTTGGTTTCCTTCTTCTTGGTGTCCTTCGAGTCTTTGTCAGGGCAATCCTTCTTCCAATGGCCAGTCTTTCCACAAATATGGCATGTGGAGTCTTTGTCCTTGTCCTTCTCCTTGTCCTTCTTGGACTTGTTATCCCCCTTCTTCTTCTTTTGGTCCTTCCCCTTCTTCTGAGAGGCTTGACCTGTCAACGCCTCCGTCTTGGAAGCATTCTGTCCCTTTAACTGTTCCTCTTGGTCCAAGACCATAGGAACCAACTCTTCCCACCGAAGAGTAGACTCTCGCCCCGAAGCAATAAGGGCAGAGTAAAATGTACCGAATCGTGGCGGCAACTGGGACAAGAGTGTGATCGCCATGTCTTCGGAGGAAATTGGCTTCCCCGCATTCTGAACCTGCATCTGTAGCTGCCTTAGCTTGTTAATGTGTTCCCTTAGCGAAGAAGACTTATTGACGGACAAGGTCCGCATCTGTACCTCCAAAGAAACCCTCTTCATCAGGGTCATCCGATTGTACATTTGATCAAGCTCCAGCCATATCTCACGAGCCACCGTCAGGTGCTCGATGTGAGCGATCACGGCTGTAGTGCATGATAGAAAGAGAAAGGATCGAATCCTGGCATTCAGTTTGTCCCAATGAGACTGGGCCCTGGCCAACTCCACACGAGCATCGGAAGAGAGTTTAGACTCATCTCTTACCGAAGGCCGGTCAATATCTTCTTGTACCAACTCCGCCAAATCATAGGACTCAAGAATGGCCAACATCATAACGCGCCAAATGCGGTAGTTGTCGCCGTCGAGCTTCTGATCTGTAGGAAGAGCCGGTAGGACAGGCACCTTCCGGTCCATAATCGCCTGGAACTCCAAGTCCATCTCTGTAGACATCTTCACCTGCAATGCCTTCTCAAATGCAAAAGCAGCCCCCTCTGACTGGGTAAACTCAGCCTGCTAAGGCTCTTCCGCGTCCCGAAGCTTCTTCACCCGCCGGAGGCGATGAAAAAGCAAAACCTGCACTTTTAGGTTGAAAACTCAAACTTTCTCCGCGTAAAACAGCAGTAAACAGCAGCAAATCCACCACCTGTACTCCTTTCCTGTGCGCCCACACTCGTTTCAGCCTTGTTCCAAGGCGCAGCCCTCCTGTCTGCCCTTAAACGCAAAAAACGCAAATTTGTGTCGCAATGGAAACTCCTTTTCAGGTTGATTCTGCGCTCAGTCAGCCCTCAAACACTGCTCTGATACCATGTCAGAGTGCAGCGGTGCGGAAGCGTAGGACTGAGAGAGAGAGAACGTAGAGAGAAAAGGGAGAGAAAGAGACAGTGTACAATGAAGATCTGCTGTATAAAGAATGCTGAATACAAAGATATACACGGGCGCAGTGCGCTGGGCTGCGTGTCTCCACCTCGACGATGCGACCTGCTGTCCACCTCGAAGTCTGCTGCAGTCTGCACTGTCTGCTGTCTGAAATCTGTGAACAGAGACAGAAATCTGCACGGCACCGGTCTGTAATCTGCGACAGAGAAGAATGGCCAGACTGTTGAAAACGTCAGCAATAAATAGGTGAAAAATCACCTAGAACGAGGCTAAAAAATGGGGCGCAGCCTGATAAAAATGGCTGCAGGCAGTCGGATTGCCACGTGGCAGTCCGACTGTGCAGCTGGTCCGACTGCTGGACCAGCTGTGCTGCTGCCTAAAAAACAGGCTATGAACTCTAACATGTATTCCGCGAGGCAAGTATAGCCCGCTCACTAAAATACGATGTGTAGTCACCCACATTGGACACGTCACTGTAGACACTATCAATCAGTGTTTCGATAGAGTGCCCTTTTAATATCATGCCAGGTGGGACACACAACTTTTCGTAACACCCACTCCATCCCCTATTCCTTGAATCCAACAGATGAACCCATTGTCCACCACACTACCAGTTGTCGACACTCGCATATTGCAAGATAGCCTTAGCACCCTTATGTAACGCCACAAATGAGAGTAACACAATGCATCATTAACAATATCCTCACGTGTTCCCTTTACCACAACTGGCAAGACCTGTCTAAAATCCCCCCCAAACAAAACAACTTTTTCACCAAATGGCTTATCACAGCTCATAACATCTCTCAGAGTTCTATCAACCGCTTCGAAGGCATATCGATGGGTCATAGGAGCCTCATCCCACAAAATAAGGCTTGTTTGTCTCAATAACTGAGCAAGGTCACTTTGAACAGGAATATTGTAAGTGGATCGATTATTTAATTCTAGCAGCAATGCCACATGATGTTGTTGCCAACGCAATGCGACCACCACTGCACACCTTCGCAAGTAAACATTTGTATAGGAAAGTCTTCCCAGACCCACCAAGACCATCCAAAAAGAATACATCCCCAGTATATGTATCAACTGCATCCATGACTACACCAAAGGTAATTCTTTGTCCTTCATTCAACATTTCCTCCATGGATTCAGAAACCCTATGTTGTTCTGATATGTTGTATGCATATTTATCTTGCAAAAGAGGGTTAGCATGCAGTTGTGATTTTGGTTGATGAGGTTCATGCAACCCATCAAAATCACAGAATCTTCACCCTATATGACGTAAAAGGTCTTGTAGATGCAACAAAGCCATGTTAGATGCCTCATGTTGCAGAACACCAAGAGAGGCATGCACATGCTGTAGCTGCAATCTATACATGATATCCTCTACCATTGGCACCAAAAATCTTTCCCATAGATGGCTAGGCTGGGCTGGCTCACAAAAGACCAAAATTGCAACAAATAAAGTTCGGAGTTGAGCACCAATTTGCACAGAGGCAGCTACTTCTAAGCACACAACATATTCATCATCGCTCTTCAACATGCCCCTTGCAATGCAAGCATCCCTAAAAGTATCACATATCACATTATCAACAGTACGCAAATCTTCAAAAGAAGTACATCCCTGACACTCTGTTAAAAGCATCCGCAAATAGTAGAGCTCACCACAGGTAGGTGCCACAAAATACATCCGACCACATGTATTCCCACGCTTCCTTCTAGTCCACATCTTATGTTGTGCATTCCAATCCAATACACTGGAAAGTCTTGATAGCGAATAGTCCTAGCCTCTGGATGAATGCGGTTTGCACAAAAACCATTCAGTAAGAGTAGTTTCTCGAGGTCTTCATTCCGCACAACATCTGGTATACTCTCTGTATCCCGAAACACCACATAGTTCTCACCAGGTAAGTGTACCTGCAAAAGTTGTATATCAGGCTTTTCATCGTGCAATGCATAATCATAGATCCGCCAACACTCCTCAGAGGTAGAAACATATCCTGCATCCAAATAACTTTGTATCTCATCCACCTTGTGAGCATCGCCACCATTTCGGACTGAATCAACCCCAATAGAAAATTTGACGATTGCATGATCATGCCCCTTGTACACATACTTATACAAATACTTCACAGCCGCAATTGTCGAGCAAACCTCCACATTTATATGTGCATTGTATTTTTTACTCAAGAATGGATTATATGGAACAATCCATCGATTATCAATAACATTACCATTTATGATCACAGAGTTTCCATCATCTCGTCTTCGATAAATGGGATAGCCAGAACTATCAACAGTTGTCATGCCCACTAATTTTCGCGAGTAATCTTTAGTACATCTACCCTTGTCCATACAGGGACTCTTGGGGTTCAATCCTCCGCAAGGGCCATTGGATGTTGCACTTTGAAAGTGTCTCAAATAAGGCTAGAAACTTAACTCTATTGGGTAACTCAGCACAAACCAGTCTATCGTAGTGACATGCTCCAAAAGGTTTGAAACACGGCTCTAAAATTAGCAAAGTATGAGAATGCGGTAGCCCCCTCTTTTGGAATTCAATCACAGTAACATGGCCAGCAACCTTTTCAAACAGATCCTTCTGCAACAACATATACATTAAATCAGCATGCTTTTTATGAAACACGCGAGTAGTCAAATCCGGACGGTCATAAGCACTTTGCCCAGGCAATAAAGCATTAGTTATCTCCAACCACTTTGGATTGCATGTCATTGTTATAAAAAGGTCAGGTTTTCCCTTACATCACACTATAGCCATGGCATCCTGATATAATTGATACATGTGCATTGGTCCACCTGTGAATGACGACAGTAAAACTATCCTCTTGCCAACAGAGGCACCAACAATCGGCATTGTCCCATTATCGTTTGCTCCCACCATGTCTGCCAAGCCTTTGTAGGCCTCCGATCATAACGCTGATTGATTCTGGCGACACCAAGTTAACCTGCACTGCTCTATACTACAATAAGCATCAACAATAAATTGCTGCAATAGTCGACCATCATGCAATATGCACACCTCAGTATCTTCGCACACTTGAAGACGAAATGCATAAAACTGCATCTGGGTAACACAATTTTTATTGGACAATTCATATATGTTAACATGAACACTAACATTACTGTAGGGAACCTTTACATGCCAACCATCATCCCCCATAGGAAAAAGGAGGACATATAGCATTGGCATATATGCCCTATGCAAGTTTGAAATAGCAACACATCGACCACCCCGAGTGTAAACATGAATATCCCAACGGTCAAGAGTACACTCGTCACCCTGCCCTGGCATGATAGTTGTTGCAGGAGCAGAGTATTGTTTACTGGTTCTTTGAATACCAAAAATACTAATTCTTAGTTCCTGCACGGGATTATTGTGCAATTGCAAACCCAATGATCTAAAAGCACGTGCATATATGTTGTGTCAATGCATCATACATTGAAGCTCCCGTAGCAAGTTTGGTAATAAATCATGCATAACCCCCAGCCTATTAAGCAACTCATGCTCGGTATCATAAACATACAGTTGAGCAAATCTTGGCCTTTCTTGACGCTGCACATCAGGAAGCAAAGTACCTATACGGTGATAAACAGAGCCATGCACTCTAAAGGTGTAACCATTCCCGATAACAGGTAGCTCGTCAACATTAGCTCCGAGTGATACAAATGCAAGAGCACTGTTGTATGCTCGTATGTTGTTTTTAAATATCCTACTCTGAGGGTGCATACCATGCAATAAATCATGCAATGGCTGTGGTGGATGTTGCAATGGTGGCAAAATTACTTTTCCATTTCGACAACAGTGTCTTCCAAACAAAATCGACCCTTGAACCCGAGTCTCGTATCTCCACAACTTAGCTGAACACCTTTCACACATCACACAAAGACTTTCCATGGAATGCACATCCGGCTCTTGAAATAGTAGTATTGACATTGTTGGGTGAACATCCGTTGCAGGCAAAGCATTTAAAATGGAGCACAATCCACCACTTTGGGATCAAAAACAACAATATTATGAACACGTGACTCATTAGCCACAGAATTTTCCACATTGTGGTGATTTCCAAAATCTAAACCAACATGCTGTTTAACTGGCTCATTATCCCCATTTACAAATTCAACACGGTGAGACACACTCTCACAAACCACTCCACTAAGATTTCCCCCATGTTGGCACTTAGACATTGAAGCATTATTAACATGTGACTCGAAAGTCACATGATTAAGACCATTGCAACCACCCACTGATGGCAAAGCATTCGTCAAATCCATACCAAACTGTCGTAGGGCTTGAAATCCCCTAATGGTTCTATCCGGTGATGGCAAAACATTAGCCACATCTATACCAAACTGTGGTTGGCCTAGTTCACGATGACCATTTAGAATCTCCCCATGGAACGTCAGGTTTTCAATGTCTCTTTGAATGGATCTACCACGATCTAAAATCTCTTTTCGAGCCTTGAATCTAGCAACCTGTCGTCGCTTGTACCTCGTGGAAGTAAGCATGTCCCTACGAACACGCAACACATAGTCTCTGCTAGTTGCTCGATGCGAACACCCCATATTGATCAGTTGGCCACAAAACCTATTATCAACGTATACACACATTTAATATTTAAATATCTAAATATATTAAGATTAAATATCAAGACACAAAACCACTACAACCCAGTCAATGTATCTGTCTATAAAGACGCTGCACCCACCAATTAGAGAGAGAGAGAGAGAGAGAGAGAGAGAGAGAGAGAGAGAGAGAGAGAGAGAGAGAGAGAGAGAGAGAGAGAGAGAGAGAGAGAGAGAGAGAGAGAGAGAGAGCCTGGTTGCTAAGATAGAAGTAACCTTGGTAATAAACACATGCACAATTAATCCATATCAATTAATTAACAAAAGAAATTAAACATGCAACTGTAGAAACGACTATCAATACACTTTATCAAAGGCATGGTTTGATTTCTAAACTAAATGTATTGTGTACATTCGATGTACACAATATATCAAATCTAAATATACCAACCATCATTGGACTATCAAATCTGCTCCATGTAAATATCAAGAAAGAGACATCACGTCATACACACTCAATACAGTTTACTCAAACACGCTTTGTTATATCAAAAGTGTTACACATCTTAGCACTTTCCATGTAGGCTTTACAAAAAAGAAGCAAATATTATCATAAAAAGTGCTAGCCCATGCACTTTAAAATACACAACACAATCTGAACCTATAAGTTTCAACCTAAGCAATTTTTGCATTATACAAAGAGATCCTTCCGCAACACATACACATAGTCTCCTTAGATGCGACCGTTCATCTGACGGCTCAATTGTTGCAACAAAGCATTAAACCTACTAACATTCATTTGAAACTGCAAGAACGGCAACCAACAACCCCTTTGGCAGATCACAGGTTCATGGTCATCTCCAAGCCCCCAAACTGAAGCCCACATATCGTTCACCAGCAGGATTCATTAATATGCTTGTCTCAGAAATAATTGCTGAAAGTGCCCTTACTTCACCACCCAAATCAGTTGACACTTGCTGGAGAACACCCTGCGTGTGCTTTGTCTCGCACACAACACCATACAGACCTTTAGCGTGTTCTTGTAACTCCATTGAGTACACGGCAAGTGCACTATCAACACGTGTACATAAACTTGTCTGCATTTCCATCAACTCATTCATCTTGGCCTCAAGTTTTTTTAAGTCTGAAGCACCCGAAGTAGCCCTTGTGTTTCTTCGAATCTTTGCAGCTCTTGTACATTTAGCAACATGCATCTCTTGTCCCCTTGCCACCTCTTTCATTTTTCGCACATTCATTCTATTAGAGCCCATACGTTGGCTGCAATGAAACATATAAACAATCATCTCCAAAAGTATAAATAGTAGCACTTTGATGCAATCACAATTATCAAAACTATCTTCCATACCCATGCGAATGAACCCAAGCTAGCAAGTGTCGAAGAGATGATGTCGTTGCCATTTTGTTTAATTCAATTGAATCCACTACATTCAATGGAGTCGAAAGCACTACGTCGGGAATATCTCCTATGGCTTCGCTTTGTTCCATCGCTACACCAAACATCAAGACATAAGTGATAGATACATTCACAACCACAAAACCTATATGCATGAAACAATATATGTACACTATGCATGAGTGCTATCATGCACACATGGCACTCGCCAAGTACCAGCCACGCATTGCCTAAAGGCCCTGCGAATGGATCTTCATTCATGTACATCCGCACAATCTTCTTGAGAGTAAAGAACATGTCCTTTACATGAAGGTATCCCAAGTCTCGAAATACTTATTGGTGCCAATCCCACATGACACACAATAACTTACCAACTCACATTTGCAACCACAAACCCTAAATGCACGAATGAATATATGTATGCTACACATGAGTACTATCATGCACACATGGCACTAGTTTGCAGTACTTACCGCCCCTCGATTATGCATGTTTTGATTAATGTGAGCATTGTCCTTATGGCAGGCAGACTAGGTCTACACATAAGAAGTCTGGTAGGCCATGCATGAGTGAGCACTTGGTATTGGTACATTCGGATGTCTGTGGGACCATGCCTTGTCAGTCTATGGGTGGTGCAAAGTATTTTGTTATGTTCATAGATGGTTTTTCACGGAAAGTTTGGGCTTATCCCATTAAGTTGAAATCCGATGTCTTGGCTGTGTTTTAGAGATGGCTTACATTGGTTGAGAACCAGTCTGGGTATAGGCTAAAATGCCTAAGGATAGATAATGGGGGTGAGTATGTCTCATGTGCTTTTGAGCAGTTATGTGATGAGAGGGGTATTAAGCATTAGTTGACCGCCCCCTACACCCCCCAGAATGGTTTGGCTGAGCGGATGAATAGAACCATCCAAGAGTGTGTATGTAGTATGCTTAGTCATGCATGCCTACCACAAAGCTTTTGGGCTGAGATAGTTAGTATAGCTGTACATGTCATAAACAGATCACCTTCTGGTGGTTTGGATTTCCAGGTTACAGAGGAGGTATGGACTAGAAAACCCCCCTCTTATGCGCATCTCCGTGTCTTTGGATGTGAGGCATTTTGCCATGTGCCCAGGGACTCAATCAATATGCTGAGAGAGAGAGAGAGAGAGAGAGAGAGAGAGAGAGAGAGAGAGAGAGAGAGAGAGAGCATCATCTTGGTCTCTCATTGTGCATGTCTTTGCTAAGTTGACATCATGTTGTTGAAATATTTCATAGGCTATAAAACATAGTTATACTTCTTTGAAGTAATTATATGTGTGTACATGTGTGTGCATGTGTTAAGACTTCTAATATATACACAAAAATACATGTGCATATACATATGTATATATATTAATGAGAGAGAGGGAGAGAAAGAGAGATTTTTAGTGACAATAGTTTTTGAATAAGAGAGAGAGAGATAGAAACAAGTTCTTAATCACACACACACACACACACACACACACACACACACACACACACACACACATGTGCATGCATACACACACACATACACATAGAGAGAACAATCAAGGTAGGCTTGTCTAGTGTATATTACATAACTAAAGACATAGCTTTAAATATTATTGACCATATAAACTCTAATCCACCTTAATTAAGTAATTCATCAATGGTTTTCCAAGTGTTTAAAATAAAAAATATATTCTAGATACTGTGAATGTAAGGAATTTCAATTGAAAGGGTTTTAAGACTCAACGGAGAAGAGAGGGAGGAGAGAAAGATAAAAATAACTTTTGGAGAGAGAGAGAGAGAGAGAGAGAGAGAGAGAGAGAGAGAGAGAGAAATAATTATTGATGAGAGACAAGAAAGATGTGTCTTTTTAAAAATTATTGATAAGAGAGAAGAGAAAGAAATGTGAAAAATGGTTTAGATAGAGGTACCTTTTTCAAATTAATGTAGGAGAGGCCCAAAGATAGTATTGTAGTATTATAGGAGAGAGTGCTATAAAAATTTGAAGCCAAAGACGGGGGCGCCCCTTTCTTTGGCTTCAAAATTTTCTAGCACTCTCTCCTATAATACTACCTTAGACCCTCTCCTACATTAATAGCCTTGGATCTTTACACACACACACACACACACACACACACTCTCTCTCTCTCTCTCTCTCTCTCTCTCTCTCTCTCTCTCTCTTAAAATAATTATAGCAACTCTCTCCTATAATAATATAATACTACCTCTAGGCTTCTCTTACATTAATAACTTTGGACCTTTATCAAATATAGATACACATTCTCTCTCTCTCTCTCTCTCTCTCTCTCTCTCTCTCTCTCTCTCTCCAACTTAGATCAAATTCCTCTATTTAAAAGTTTTTAGCCCAAGTACAATTAGATTAAAAAGTCACATTTTGCCTATAATTTCAATAGTATAATACTTTTTTAAAATATTTGATAAGGTCTTTATTTTTCCAAATACACAATGCAAAAGACAATAGGCATTATACGTTATGTTAATTATTAGTTTTTCTATGTTATGAGAAAAAAGTTTCCCAAAAGAAAGGACAATTTTTTGTTCATAAGGTCTAAACTTTTCAATATAGTTCATTCAAAAAATCTCAATTTACTATGTCTCACATTAAAACATATCATAAATATACATAGCTAGTAATTATTTTTTATCTCTTCTCTCTCATCAAATATTATTTTAAAACTTTCTTATATTCTTCTCTCTCATTAAAAGTTATATATATATATATATATATATATATATTCTCTTCTCTCTTGACTCTATTGAGTTCTAATGACGAGAGAGAGAGAGAGAGAGAGAGAGAGAGAGAGAGAGAGAGAGAGAGAGAGAGAGAGAGAGAGAGAGAGAGAGGGAGAGAGTCGCAAGAGATACACATAATGAGAAATGAAGATAAGGGACATACACAAACACATAGACATACACATAGAGAGAGAGAAGCACATACACACATGCACCTCTTAATTTATTACTTACTTAATAACTAAATTACTAATCAATTTTTAGTTAATTACTAAATAGAAATATAAAGAGAGGGGAGAGAGAGACAAAGATGAATCTGAGAGAGAGAGAGAGAGAGAGAGAGAGAGAGAGAGAGAGAGAGAGAGAGATTATGTGACTTGCTTTGAATTATTATTTTTGTTAAGAAGGGGGTTACTAGCAACTTGTCGAGAAGTGGATTGCTTGCAATCCCTTTTTGAAATGAAAAAAAATTCACAAGTCTCCTCCATCATTTCTTTGAGGGGACTTGTGAATTTTTTTTCGCCGAACAGGGGTTGCTAGCAACCCCTTCTTGGTGATTTTTCTTTTCACAAGCCCTCTCTAATTTTTTTTTCACTAAACACGAAGCTATTAACAACCCTTCCTAGCCCAAAAAAAATTCATAAATCCCCTTAGAGAGATGGATGCAACTTTTGAATTTTTTTCACCAAGAAGGGGTCGCTAGCAACCCTTGTCTGGCAACAAAAAAATTCATGTACCCTTAGAGAGATGATATAGGGGAGTCGTGATTCAAAGCTCTCTCTCTCTCTCTCTCTCTCTCTCTTTGAGAAAGGGTTGTTAACAACCCCTGTTCGATAAAAAAAAATTTCACGTCCCCTTAGAGAGATGATGATAAAGTCACATAATCTCTCTCCCTCGGTGTCTATCTCTGTCTCTGTCTCTCTCTCTTTCTCAATGATAAAACTACTACAATATTCAAGTGGACAAAGATTTGTTCTTCTAGTTCACATAGGAGATAAAGAGAATTTCAAACCAAAGATGATGATATTGAGTCTCATAAGTCGTGCAAGTTAGTAGCATGGAAACTTCTCTACAAGTATAACTTGGTATCCTTCTATAGAAGTATATTAACAATGGTATCTTGTCAATGTGTTCTCTATATCTAATACAATTATGAATGGTAGGTTCATGTATAGGCAATTGGAGAAGGGGATGTTGCAAACTTTGCCAAGGAAATACAAGGATTAGGTGCACTTGAAGGAGGAGCAGCTCACATATAAGGATCACCAAATTGAACAGTAGATGAAAAGGAGGTGTATCGGAGATGTCATATCTTTCTCGACTATGTAAAGGTGAATTTTCCTTCAACGAGAAGGCATTATACAAAAAATACTTGAAGAAAAAAAGGTGCAAGAGTCATAAGGACCTAGATTTATGATAAGCAATTCCACATGTATTCTTTAGAATACGTCACACTTTTATGTCTTCTTCAAAAGAGAATATGACTGATCATATAGGAAAGTGATACCTACAATGCATTTGTTCTCGTAACTCATTCTTCGGTAATGAGTCAAGGTGAAGTCACAATTTCTAAAATGTTTTGATGATATTGATTGGCCACACTTTAGTCCTACAATGATACTATTTATAGATGATAGCATAAAGAAGATGCAATGTAACCCACCTAACTCCTTTTCATATCCATTTATATTTCAAGAAATCCCGTGGATACCATCCTCTTTAGATGGATGCTTCCCTATTTGACTAAGGAAAATCCCTTGCATATTATCTTGTTGAAATACATGCTTCCATATTTTAAGTGAGCTAGTAAGTTTTCACAGGGGAGTCTAGGAGTTTGTTAGAGAATACCCATTTCACCCGCTGCAATGGACTGGATTGATATTTAATGTTTGCAATAAATATGTTTATTTGTTTTACATATGGTATTTCACTAACTTACGAATGTATTTGTGGATTTAGAAATATTTTTTGTAGTTAGTCCATGCAGTATAATGTGAAATATATCAGTATATTAAAATATTTGATTGTTGAAGTTTGGAGTTTCAAATGAAGAATTCTTGAAAGGAATAGCAGCTATAAGTAATGAAGTATGTTCATTTGCTTTGCATATAGTAGTTCGCTAACTTGCAAATGCATTTGTAGATTTAGAAAAAAAAATTGTAGTTTTTGTAGTAAGTTCATGCAATATAATGTGAAATATATTAGTATATTAAAATATTTGATAGTTGAAGTTTGGAGTTTAAAATGAGAAATTCTTGAAAGGAATAATAGCTACAAGTAATGAAGTAACATAGAGCTATATTTTATAGAGATTGTGAAGCAATTACTTGCAAGGGTCTATTGTAATGGAAGTTGAATACACAGAGTGGACTTATCAATCCTTGCATGTAGCGCCCAAAGTGTTAGTGATGGCATTAGATTATGCTGATGACAAATGATTATATCGGAGATAGAGAAGAGGTTGAAGTTAAAGTGTGTTAGAACAATTTATAGCAAAACCCTATGAATAATAGTAGGCTATGGCCACATAAAATTATGATCACAAAAAAGAAATGTTGATAATATCTACTAGGTGTAAACAAGTCCTCCAATTGCTAAAAAAGAAATGCAAAGGAATTGGAAATTGGTCTTTGGTAGTATGAACATACTTGAAACTCATTGAAAAAGAAATGTGCATGAATGAGATGGGATAAAATAGTCAAAGCTCCTATGTCTCCATGAAACTTTGATGAAGCTCACAAGCATGAGATGAAAAATTAACAAAATGTAGGCTAACATCTCCTCTCAGGTCATGAGAGTGTTAAAGACGCAAATACCTTACGTAATGAAGCATAGAAGCTTGAGACAAAGGCTTCATGAAAAGGTCCATTGCATTGTCCTTTAGAGGATAAGAGGCCACCACTTACTTGAATGGCACAATCTTCTCTTGAGCAAAATGATATTGAACCTCAATGTGCTGATGAAACATTGGGTTCTTTGCTAGAACTAAGTCACTCTAGCTATCCACCTATGGCTGAGTGGGTCTTGTTTCTGGAAAGGCAATCTCCACCAACAATTGGTGGAGCCAAATTTCCTCTTATATGTAGAATAAAGAGTGGTAGAATCCTTCATGAAAGAAGATACCAATGACACCATAAAAGAAATTTTTGGTTGATTGTGGATAAGCTAGATAAAGGAGCCAATAAGGCACCTTACCACATGGCATTTGGAAGGGGATCTCCGATAGTAACCAACTTGGACTCTAGGTCCACAAGGTAAGAAATAGGCTTACACTTGGCAATACCAAACTCTTAAAGAAGCTTGGAAATATACATGTGCTAGGAAATAAAAACTTGTTTAAACTAATAGATCTCAAGATCGAGGAAAAAGTGAAGGATACCAAGGTTTTTCATATCAAACTCCTATTGCAAGATCTATCTAGGCCAATCCAACTGCTTTGAGTCACTCCCAACAATAATGAGGTCATCCATATTCAAGATGAATAGAATACCTTTGTCACCTACAACCTTATAGTAAAAGTTGGGGTCATGCTTTGATTGATGGAAGCAAACTAGTGCATTCCTTGTGATGGAAAGTTCAAATGCCAAGGGGAACTCTCATGAGCAAGGTCAGTCAAGGTGTAAGCCTTGTAACAAGAAGGATGTGGAATACTTCTTTTGTAACAAGAAAGGACACATAAAGAAGGATTGCTATAAGTGGAAGAATAAGCAAAAAGGTAAAATAAAAAATGAAGATGGTGGCAAAGGAAGAGAAGGGCAAGGCAAAGATAGAGGAGATTAATGAATGTAGTGATGTTGAAGATGTCTTGTATGCATCCTCTTTTTGTGATTACATGCATACCTCTTATGTCAATAGTATCATCTTAGTGAATAGAAGGTTCATGCTTGCAACCTCGCATGGCTACAAGACTTTCTACCCTTTTTGAGATATTTTACAATTTGCATAGGAGTGATCTTGGCTTTGAAATGATATTACAATGATATTGTAGCCCAAAGTTGTTGACACTCATGTGAATAAAGGCACCTAAAATATTCCAATATGAACCAAAGAATATAAACCTTTCCAAAATTAACTCTGGCATGCTGTGCTCTTGCTCGACTCACATCCTTATTGCTATCTACAATTAACATGTTGCTTGGCAAGTTGTTCAAATGCCAAAAAAGTTGCAATGTCAACTACACAATAAATTGAATCCATTTGAGCCTCCTAAGTGCATGAATCATTGTAGTCTTCAATGGTGAGAGCCAGATCAACCAAAGAAAACCCCTTTAATTTCTAAACTTAGTGCTTTAATTAGTGACGGAGGTAGATAACTATTGGGGGTTAAAGGCCATTTGTGCCTGGTCTCATATATTTACTTGTACTTATAGCTTACATTACAGGTGACAAATCGCAGGTGACAACCACTCATCAATGTCACTTTATTCTCTATTATTTCTATGATGATAGAATAAGGGAAGGCAAGTCACACATTGTGATTGTTGAAGTTCCCACATACCATCTTGCTCTCTCTTCCTTGGACCTCCTAGCTATTGCTTCTCTGTTACTTTGGCTTGTGCTTTCACTCTTGCTCCACTTTTCAACTAGTATCAGAGCAGGCATTCGAGGAGCTTCACCAACATTCACTCAGCTTAGGAAGAGAGCTTCATTCATAGCTTCTATGGCATCCACTCAATGAGGTATGCATCCGTCTCGTTACTTCCTCAACACCCTCTGAGCACCCTCTCTAGCATTGACTAGGACCTCCAAGGATTGCTTTGAGCCCTAGCAAGTGATCAACAAGCTTAGTCACAGCTTGTAGGAGCCCAAGAGTAGCCAGCATGATTTGTGTCAATTTGGGCTGCTCTCGTCTTTGACCTTTTATATCTTCTCTAGCTCTTGCTGAGCTCCAACATCATAGTTCACCTACTTGACATCCTCCCATAACTTGTGGCTTTAACCTTGAGCATTATTCAAAGCATATGAGGTCACCATTGACCTACAATTCAAGATAGGTCTAATGTTCATTATTTAGATAGCAACCATTCACTTGTTTTATACTCTATTGATGCTTACGGGGCCCATTTGTTGTGCATGGATGATATATTAATGCTCGAGAAGGCTTTTGCACTTATTAGAGCTTGTTTAGCTCAATTCTTGAAATGCTATTTTCTGGAATACTTAGTGGGAAGCAAGCATTCGCTATTAAGGCTTATGTATTGAATGCCTACACATACTTTGGGGATGCTACATTGATGTATTGACGCTTGCCATTGGTTATTAAGCCTAGATATGCTTACATTGAACTCTAGGCTTTGGTTTTGAGCTCCAATGGTTGCATACTTGTAGTAGATACTTGCATTGAAGTTTTATTAGTTATGGACTTGAAGGTATATTGTGCATACATGCTCTCGGATGTATTGCTTTATGTCATTGGGCACCTTGATGAGATGAGGCATATGTATTGAGCTTCGATTGGCTCTTGGACATTTTGGTTTGCTTCCATGGAAGCACTTTGATATTTTATTTGTAGATCTTGGACTCTTGAGTCAATGGGAGACTCTTACTTGCTTATGTATATATGCTCAATTGGTTATGGTCTACATTTTTCATGCAAATATCAATGATTGTGGGTTGATATAACTTTGGTTTGTACACCCGATACTTCCTCCTATTAGACAAGTTTGTCAGCTTGGATGCATTCTTGGTTATGTACTTGAGCTTCATTGTTCGTATGTAGTGAGTTAGTTATAGATTGACATATCTTTGTTGAGTTTGGGAGACCTCATATGCACAATTGGCTTATGTACATGCTACTTCTCTATTTGGGATTCCATCTATGTCTCTAACATCTTTGGGTCTCCAACAATATTTGGTAATCTGATTGTTTATGCTCTTTTTTACATTGCTAGTTGCATTGTATATCCTAGTTTCTATTTAGATATTATTGGTAGTAGAAGCTTTTTTTTTGCTCATTTTCCTATAGTTGTACATTCATTTATTACAATTTTATGAGTAGCCATGCTGAAATTTCAATTTTGAGCAATTCTTTGAGAGCAAAGATTTGTTACAAACACTCTATGCATCTATTTTGTGCATAGCTACATCTTACATTATAACCCGCCTCTTGTAGTTGATTTTGGATTGATTTTACTATTATTGCACTGGTTCATTTACTCTTTGCTTTGCAATTATCATCGCATTTGCTACTTTAGCATAGACAAGTTGGATATCTAAAAAATGCAATTTTTGTAGCTACAGGTGCAAAAGAAGCAAATTTGACTGTTCAAATGCAAAGGGATAAAGCCCAAGGAGTTGATGCACAGTTGACTCATGTAGATGCCACTTCTTTGTTTAGGATTGTACCTTTGTATGTGATATCCTTTGACATTATTGGGTACCTTGGTGGTTCATACTATATTTTGCACTATTAGTCACATTATATATCCCAGTTGCTACTCGGATATTTCTGGCAATGGAAGCTTTGTCTTTTGCTCATTTTCCTGTAATTGTATATTCATTTACTAAAATTTTGTAAGCAGCCATGCTGAAATTTCAATTTTGAGCAGTCCTTTGAGAGTACACACTTGTTACATGCACTCTATGACATCTAATTTATGAACAACTATATCTTGCATTACACCCTACCTATTGAAGTCGATTTTGGGCTGATTTTGGGGTTGTTTCACTATTATTATAGCAATCCACATACTCTTTGCTTTGCAGTTATCATGGCATCCACTAAGGTTGATAGTATCATCTTTGATGTAGACAAGTTGGATGTCACCAACTTCAATTATTGGAGGACTCATATTTGGTAGGTATTGGTGCAAAAGAAGCAAATCCAATCATTGAAATGCAAAGGCATAAAGCCCAAGGAGTTTGATGTAGAGGCATGGGATGATTCGAATGAGCTATGCAAGTCCACCATTATCTTGTCATTGCCCAAGCAAGTTTATTTTGATATTATTGAGACAGGAGGTGGCGTTTATGATTTTTGGCAAAAGATATATGATCTTTATGACAAGCAAAGTCTTGCATCTCTATTGTATTAGTTAAAGAGGCTTGTGGACCTTCCCATGAAGGAGGGCATTCCTATGTCCACTCATTTGAATGAGTTCCACTCCATTGTTAGTGAGCTTATCTTGTAGGGCATCAAGTTTGAGGATAACATAAAAACTCTATTCTTGCTTGTTATACTACCTAAGTCTTGGGATATATTTCATACTATTAAGAGTACTAATCCCCTTGAAGATGGGTTTATGCTCCGCTGTAGAGGGAGCTTTGCTTATAGAAGAAGAGAATAGGAAGAACGTTGATGTAGCTCGTACTTCTCATGCCCTTACTATTAGAGGTAGATATGATGGAAAATGAAATAATAATCATAGCTGAGACTTGGAATCCAACAAGGGCAAATCTAAGTTTTGTGGGCAATCACACAGTAAGTCTTGTGGTCCTTAGTCCTCTCTTATTTGTCATTATTTTGGAAAGAAAGATCACATAGGGCCACAATGCTATAAGATGTACAATTATAGGTGCAAAAAAGGTAAAGGAAAAGTGTAAGATAATGCTAAGTCTTCAAATGATCGCACTATTGTTCCTAAGTCCAATGTTAAGATAGAAGAGATAAATGCCTTGGAGTATAGCTCAAATGATTACATACTTGCTTCTTCATCAGTTATGCTACTCAGTTACATGATGTTTACTCATCCTACTCTCAATGTTGTCTTCTTGATTTGGGGGTTTCCTTCTATATTACCTTGCATCGTCATTGGTTATCAAACAAGTTTAGTCAAATTGGGTGATGATCATGTATGTGACATTGTTGGCATAGGTGATGTGAGATTATAGTTTGATATTGGTGCTCCACTTGTGTTGTATGATGTAGGCCATGTCTTGGCGTTGAATAAAAGCCCTATCTCAGTTGTATATGATGATAGATATCATGTGCCTTTTGGTGGCTCTGCATCGAAGATTATATGTGGCAACCTCATTTTTGCTAGAGGCAACACGGTTGGCAGCTTGTATCCCTTACTTATAGTTGGGTATCTTGATCATTTTTTGGCCGTGATTGATCTTCCATGTGTATCTCTTTGGTATTTCCGTCTTGGGCATATGTCCCTTAAAGGAATGAAAGTCCTTACTCATTTGCAATACTTGCTACCTCTTGATGACTACTCCTGTTTTGAATTTTGTGATCATTGTTTATATGGTAGACAAACTCATAACTTGCATAAAAAGTGTAGTTCTATGTGTGTGGATAAGCCATTGGCTCTTATGCATTCAAATATTTATGGTCCCATGCCCTGTGAGGCATTAGGTGGTGCGAAGTATTTTGTTACCTTCATTGATGGTTATTTGCATAAGTTTTGGGCCTATCTAATAAAGCAGAAGTCAAAAGTCTTACCTATGATCCATTTCTTTCGTGCTATGTTTGATAACCAATCTACTAAGCATAGACTGAAATGCCTATGATTTGACAATGGGGGTGAATATGTCTTCATTGATGATTATTCGCATAAAGTTCATGCCTATCCCATAAAGTGGAAGTCAAAGGTCTTACCTATGTTTTAACACTTTCTTGCTATGGTTGAAAACTTGTCTAGGCATAGCTTGAAATATGATAATGGGGGTGAATATGTCTCTAAGGCATTTGAGCAGTTCTATGATGAGAGGGGTATTGAGCATCAGTTGACCACCCTGTACGTCCCACCCCCCAGAATGGTGTTGTAGAGCATATGAATAGGACATTTTAGAAAAGATTTTGTAGTATGCTTAGTCAGGTACGCTTAACACAATAGTTTAGGCTATGATAGTTTATGACTACAATTCATTTGACTACTAGATCCCCATTCACTGCTCTTGGTGGTAGAGTTGCAAAGGAGGTATGGTATGGTAAACCTCCCTCGTATTCACACTTGTGTGTCTTTGGATGTGAGGCTTTTTGCCATATTCCTAAAGACAAATGTAATAAGTAGGATCTGAAGTCCATAATATACATCTATCTTCGATATGGTGATAATGTGAGGTGGACAATTGCCTTTGGGATCCACATACTCAGAAGGTTATCTGTAGCCACGATGTTGTGTTCCATGAGAAAAAGATATGTATGAGACCAAAGAAAGTAGTTGAGGTATGTAGGGTGATCTTTTAGGAGAAGCCTCCTATTGTAGTATATTCAACCATAATTAAATAGCCTAGTACAACTATTGACTATGATATACTGGTCCATGATCCACCTATTGTGCAAGATCATGATGTCCAACAGAGAGGATAGGTAGTACATGCCCCACATTCATCTTTGAGATGCTCAACTAGAGCCTCACAACCTCTTGATTGTTTTGAGCCCTCTATGCATTATGTCATGATGACATATTCTGGTGAGCCCCTTATGAGGAGGCTATGTGCAAAAATGATAGTCACTCTTGGGAGAGGGCACTGCAATTTGAGTTAGGTTCACTACAAAAAATTGTACATGGAATTTGGTTTCCTTGCTAGATAGTAAACATGCATTGCTAGGCAAGTGGGTGTATAAGTTGAAGAATACCCTTGGTTGCCTTAAGCCAGCATACAAGGCATGCTTGGTTGCTAAGGACTTTCAACAAGAAAAGGGAGTTGACTTTAATGGGATACTCTTCCCTATGGTCAAGATGACACCCCTTCTCTTAGTATTGAACTTGGTTGTGCAAATGGATTCAAACTTATACCAAATGGATGATAAGACCGCTTTATTACACAGGGACTTGCATGAGGATATCTATATACAACAACGTAAGGGCTTTGAGTAAAAGGGCAATGAATACCTAGTATAAAAGTTGAGAAAAAATCTTTATGGACTTAAGCAAGCACCTAGGGAATTCTACCATAAGTTTGAAGCCTTTATCCATTCACAAGATTATTCATGTAGTGATATGGATCCATGTCTTTACACAAAGAAGGCGTGTGATGGTAGTCTTATCATTCTAGTGCTATATGTTGATGACATGTTGATTTTTGAGAGTGCTCATGATGGATGCTTTAAAGGCTTAGCTCAAGAAGAGCTTTGAGATGAAGAACATGGGTGTTAACCCCAACATGAAGAAAGCAAAATAAAGCAAAAAAGACACAGGGCAAAGGCGGGAAAAAAGGTAGCCCGACTGAAGGAAGAAGAGGGAAAAAGACCAAAAGCGCAAGGGCAACCTTAAAAGTCCAAGGCGAATGCCGAAGGGGAAAGGCCCATTTTAAAATGGAAAAGGCGCACCCTGAAATATTGTAAAAGAGCACCGGGCTCTCACCCGTGCAATTTGTAAATGCAGATGGGCGGTGGAAAGGAAGCTAGGAAGATAGAAGGACAATGGGAAAAAGGGCCTAGGCTACGGCCGGCCATGTAAAAAAGGGGAAAAGGGGATGACCGCCCAAAAGAGATTTAGGGTTTTGTATATAAAGTTGAAAAATGAATGAGAAGCTCATTCTTGTGTGTGGCCAAAAGTAGCTCTCGTATTCTTCTTCTTCTTCTTGTTCTTGCTTGCTTGAGCTTGTGCTTGAGAGAGGGAGTGTGAGAGTGTGAGGGAGTGAGTGTGTGAGGTTGAGGGACCAAGGAGGAGAAGCTCTCCATCTTCTCCTCTCTTCTTCTCTTCTCTTCTCTTCTCTTCTCTTGCTCGCGGCTATGGAGCTTGGAGTGTGGAGCTTGAGGATGGAGCTTGCTTGAAGCTTGCACTTGGATCGTGGAGCTACCGGAGTGCGTGGGAGAGGAGGTAACTCGAACGGCACGGAGGTAAGCTCACTACACCCGTAGATATGGATGGCGCGTCGGTTATGTGAGAGGTAGCCATTAGTGCTCGGCTTGGAACGCTTGAAACAATAAGCAGTCCATGGGTCTTGGCGGTTGAGTGAAAGCTCCCACATTTTGGTTCCGTTGCCGGGACCAACGGATTCAAGCCTTGAGTGCTTGCACTCTTCGAATCGAGCATCGAAGTAAGGTTCCCCCCCGAACCGGTGCTTGAGGTAGATAGGTAGGAAGCGAGGGGGTTAAAGATGGTATTCGATCTCCTTGGCAAGTAGGTTTTTGCTTTTTTGAGATTTATGTTGTGAGATGGAGTAGTGTAGGTATTTACTTTGTGATTTGGATGCATTAGGCTAGGAAAAAACAAAGAAAAAGAAGAAAAACAAGCATCAGGGTTTCTGTTGTCATAACAGGGCATGAGGGTTTGATTCATTTGCCGCTTTGCATTTTGGAGTTTGTTGGCTATTCCAGGTATATACAACTCTTCCCCTCCATCCATAGCTTTGATCTGGAGGTGTGTATGACAGGTCGTAACCTGAATCGTGTGATTCGGGCAATTTATCGTTGCGCCGGAAAAAAACGCGCCGCGCTCGGCGTGTCCGAGTGACGGCAATTCTGGGCCGAGTCCCAGAATCGGCCCTTAGCCCACTACCACTCGGACCACTGACTCGGCCCAGACTCCAAGCCATAGGATTCGGCCCTCGGCCCAAGTGCCTCGGCCTGTCCGAGTGACCTCGTCCGAATTGACCATTCAGCCCGTCCGAGTCTGCCCTGTCCGAGTTCACAAATTCAGCCCTCGGCCCATGCGCCTCGGCCCGTCTGAGTGACCCACTCGGACCCTGCAATTCGGACTTATTAGGCCAAATTTAGATTTTTCCGAATTTTAATCTGTAGACCTGGAAACTGACCAGGAGACCATATAGAGCCGAAACCACCTCATAGATCCATCACTGGGCTGAAATCTAGGAGCAAGTAGTTCAAATTTTGGCTATAAATGGTCCTCCAAATTGCGCATGGTGTTTACCGTAACGGCCCTGCGGGCCGGGGGGGACTGCCCCCCCGGACCCCCGTAGAGGGGGCTCCTCCGCATCTCCCTCGAGTAGGTTGGAGAGAAAACGCGTGCCATGACAGGTCTTCCAAATTGGACCCTGGTGAAGTAATGGCTCTACACAAGCATGGATTCTCACTTGCAAAAGAGCAGCCAAAAGCCCATACCCGAATAGAGACAAACAGAGACCCTATAACCTCAATGGGCCAATCTAGCCATCAAGGGCAAAAAGGCCACACCACGAGAACACAAAGACATTGTGTTCAGACCATGTCTAGTCAGAGCAAAATGCAACATCAGCAAGCTACAAATGCCAAGATGACGAGACATGACCCTCTTGACGAGAGATGTACCTTGAGCAACACTGCACAGACGACCCAAGACATTGGTGGAAAATCCACGTCTGGTCATGCATGTGGGGAATCGAGGGCATCTATCAGAAGGCTTAAATTTACGAGCCGAGACCCGGACGATGAAGACATAGTACCACCTGCTTATCTTAGGGTCAAACTCACCGCAAAAAGAGAGCATAGTGTTGATGCTCTCATTGATGAAGGAGCAGATTTCAATATCTTGACTTACAAAGCATGGACTCTACTAGGTCAACCAGAGCTCAAACCGATTGATGCAACTCTTAATCCTTACGGGGAACACCCACAAGCACTTCTAGGGAAGTGCAGAATCCTTGTAACTATTGAAACAGAAAGCTTGCCACTCCTATTCTATGTTCCTCCCAATAGCGAGAATGGTGGAAAGGAAATCCTCCTAGGAAGGCCCTTCAAAAAGGCTACCAAGTGTGAGGCTGACTATGTAGCTCAGAGGATACACTTGACACTACCGGGGGTGAGAATAGTCGCGACCTTTAGCAAGGGTGACCTCAGCGAACCTCGAGGGAAAGGCAAGGAAGGTGCTGACATAACAGTCAAGCCTACTAACGAGGGCAAGGACTTGTTGGAAGAGTTGATACAAGCACAGGTCGAACAACGAGGACCAGTGAGTGAGGCCATGCTTGAAACAAAAAGGTCAGGAGACAAGGCCAAGGATGGAGTTGGGACTTACAGATATCGTAGAAGACCACGAAAGAAGTCCAAGCCTTATAGACGGAGGCGTCGATGGAGAGCTAGCACAACGCCACGATGGATATCCAAGGCGTTGCTTCGGGCTCAAGGGTATTACGCAGGAAACCGATGGATTTGGGTGCCAAAACCTCTTGTTAAACCTCCCTGGTCGACTGAAGGCCAGATCGTATCAAGAGCAAAGAAGCGCAGGAGGAGATCTAAACGAAAAACCAAGTCTCGAGTCAACAATAGTGGAGTGACCGAGCCCCTCATGGTCGAAATTAAGAAACCAAACGGGACCAATCGGAGGGTAGATCCTCAACCTAGCATGCTTAGCAAGTAGATATCAGAGGTAACTCTCAAGCGTGCACAAGGACCACGAGTGCTTAAGGAGCCTTTGATTACCCAAAAGAATAATGAGCACCACACGCACAACATGGCTCATGATAAGGCTGAATGCTCAACAAAGCAAATAACAAAATCATCTAAAAGCCAAGAGCAAATCTCCCAGCCAGAGTCAAAACCACTTAGGAGTCCCAAGTCTCCTACACCCTCTTCCCCTAAACAAACATAGGAAGCACTACAGCAGTTGTCAAGAACGACTACTCAATTCCAATCTCTATCTCCATCTAAGTTTCCAACCATCCAAGAGGTGGGACATGACGCCATCTGTAGCTCTCGACCCCAGGATATGCCTGAGCCACCTAATGTGACTAGATCAACTCATGTTTGATCTACATAGATGAGTGCTCAGAGGCCAACAAAAGACACAACCACTTCTGATCACCCTAGGGACTTGACACCGCAATCCACCAAGGGTAGCCAGCCCACTAAACCAGCTGCTACTACTTCCAATCAGGGATCACAATGGTCATAGCCCTTGGCCGTGACAATGCCCCTTGCGGAATGTGCCCTTAGTAGCTTACCTGTGGAGGAGGTGTCGCAACCAAATCCCTCAACAACTCCAGCACTTTTAAAGTGTCTAAAGCCTAGGCTGGAGGAGTTAAACACAAGGGAGTTGGCTGAAGGGCCAGACTCTCCGAAAAGGGAGGTAGTTGTGCTCTCACAACCTAACGAGGCTATTCAGCAGGCCACGGCCATGTCCCGTAAGGACACACTAGAGAAAGAGAATGCTGAGGCCCAACCAAGCACATCAATGGTTGACCTAGTCCAGGGTCTTGAGTCGTTGAGAGATGCACCTTCATTGACCAAGAAAAAGAGGAGAAAACATCAAAAACAACAGCAGCTACAAGTGGTTGTGGACCTCAAGAACATTGAGACGAAGGATGCTGGAAAGCTGATGAATAAAGCATCGAGTCCATCCACCAATGAGCCCACTGATGCCTCTCCTAATAGCGGTGAACCCTCAGACACATCCGTGTGCTCTGAAAAGCCAAAGCAACAGTTGCCATCAACAGTTGCTTGCAACACTCTATCCACTGACAATAGAACTCGCATTAACCAATCAAGAGTGGATACAACGTCAACACAACAGGGTGACAAATCTATACCAATCACATCCGAGAAGAACCATGACAAAATAGCAGTAAAACCTCAGGAGAAACGTGAGAACCCCAAGAGCATAAGAAATCCTAGCGTTGACCAATTTTGCTCATCTAGGCCTGAGCCCCCAGCCACGCTAAAGCCTAAGGAAACTCTTAGAACTTTGCATGAGATAGCAATCGAGCAAGCCCTCGTTGAACATAGAAGTGTCACAGAATGCTTAACTGAGTTGGATGTTAAGCTCAAAGTGGTCGCATGTGTCTACGTCCTTGCATACATGGGCACAATCCCCAAGGAGCAGCTTGGAGATTACTTGACCTTTCCTCTATCATGGGAAGAGCAAGAACATCTTGACGAGCACTATGACAGGCTCCTGCATGAACGCATGCGACTCATCTCTGACGAGGAGGCTGACGAACTGCGCTTAACCGTCTCGTTCAATGAAGTGCTCTGTCGACCGAATCTCGTAGACATAGAGTAACTAAAGCGACTGTCAGCAGGCCAGAGTCAATTTGAGCAGCGTTGGTGCGAAAGCCGCATTGTAATGGCCGAAGTAGGGGCTCAGATCATGACAGTCTCAAAGGAGTGATTGGCCAAATGGCGGTCTCAAAGAGACCCAACCTATGTGGCACCAACTTCCCTTCGAGTGCTGACTGCCATTCGGGGTATGGACTTGGCTAGACCTAGCCAAGAAAACGCTCTGGTTAATAAGGTTCTCATTGAGGAGGAGTTACATATAGCCAGTAGACTCGGACAAGGTTCCATGCTACTCGATGTGGCAAAATATCTATCGGTATTAAGTAAGGTGCCAACGAATACTAGATGTGTGCACCACGCTCCGGTACAACCCCAAGTTCTACACTTGGCTCTTATCCTCGTGAAGTGACATGGGTTCATAAATATGTATATAAATAAACACTGATTTTTTTGTCACCATGTATAAACAATGTCAACACACACAAGCAATGATAGTCAAGCGCAGGGAGAAGAGTTGGGTCTGACAAACTAAGCTCCTCAAGTCCTCCTCTCATCACGCATTTAAAAGCCGTGTGACCATCCCCACCTCCAAGTGAAGGACATGCAACCCACATTACTGCCAGAGGAAGCCTTGACCAACAACTCTGATGGTGTAGACAGGGTGTAGTCCCTTTCTATACACCTTCTTCCCTTTTTGGTCTATCCTTTCGAGGATGTGCCTTGTCCCACTTCATGACAACCAGTCCACACAACTTAGCATAAGCCAATATCTGCTAATGACTGGAGGCAAAACGAACATCATCATGGGGGCCATCCCTCTACAACAAACACTGCATGCCTCACCCCTCCCCTTCTTGTCATATGCGCTTGATAAACCACACTAAAATCCCTTCCATGCGAACAATTGTATCCTATATCAAGGTCTAACTCTTGGTTTGCACCTAGCAGGTCCCCCTACGAGGAAAACATGGAGAGCCTAGGGCAGCTGGCTTGAAAAGACGCTCTCCGCTTCCGACGGGAACATGCGGCGCGCGCCCCTCCACCGGAGCGCTATGTGCCCGCCCTCAAGAGGTATGCCAAGAAGCAAGGCCCTAAGCGACACTATCCTGGGTCGAGTCAAGAAAGTCGAGACTCAAAGAAACGCGCAGCAGGTGGCAATGCCAGTGGCACAAACCCCCAACGTACGCTCGGGCACCAGATGCTCAAGGGCAGAAAAGGTAGCCCGGGACAGGGAAGAATTTAATGAACTATTTAAGGACATTTTGGAAACGGTCGCGGCCCGGGACTACACCATTCATGTCCCGGCCGACATGTTCCCTGCCCAGCCTCACGGGAGCCCCGCACTAGCATCGCCTCGGTCGCCTAGCCAACCGGACTCACCCCGCCTCGTACCTATCGACTAAACCCTTATGATGTACAAGTAGCTCGACAAGTCAGCATGCCAGAACATTTTGTTTTTTGATGAGTAAAGGGGCAAGATCCCCACTTGTACACATTCCCGTTACCTCTCGTTAATGTATGTGACCTTAACATGTAATGAAATAGGCATCCCAATAGACATCATAGCATTCTGAAAAATTATGTCTTAACATGATTGCATTGGTCCGATGTACTTAATGCAAGCGATCATGTACTCTCACGAAGTGACAAGTTGATGCAAGATGACACAGGTCAATGTCTAGAAGCGTTTAATATCTAACGTCTCTTCATCATCCAGGATTCAATTCGCAAGATGCTCTGCCCTTGATCATGCACAGCTCACTCCAAGTGCTACCTCAATTGTTCGATATCTCACATGTTACAAAGAGGTTTGCAAAATCTCAAGTGTTTCTCTTCACCTCAACAATAGTTCCTCTAGCATCAAGGCTGGTGACACAATCATCTCTGTAATATCAATTCTTCATAGCCTTTGAATCCCAACATTTCTCAATTCAAATGAAAGGCTGACAGCCTCAATGTATGGCATTGATTGTATTCATTTTTCCCACCAAGAAAAAAAAAAGAGAAAGAAACAAACAAACAAACAAAAAAAAGGGCGAAAAAAGAAAAAGAAAAAGAAAAAGAAAAGAAAAGAAAAGAAAAGAAAAGAAAAAAGCACACACGATCACAGCACCGCACCTAGGGGTCCTCAAATTAGGTACATCTAGTGACCTTGGTCGGCTGGCTCCGTCCCTAATCACCTAGCCCTTTGTACATCCCCCACAATTGTTCAGGGCACATTAAGGGCAGGACATACCTAGGGAGCTCGCCTCGCCTATGGTTAGACCTGTCACCTTGAACCACTTGCACAATTCTTTTGCACTCATCTCAATGCCATTACAATCCACAGTGGTAAGCAAGGCATGAAAGACAATGGAAAAGTACACCATACCTTTCAAGCACTATAGGTAGTCACTAGCTACCAAGAGCTAGACATCAAGGAGCTCAATTATGCTACATGGCCTTGACAAGACCATAATGATGTCTCAAGCAATCTTCAAGTGTACTTTTCCCGTCTTCATCGACAAATTTTTCCATCAACTTAGCCCCTTGCTACACTAACCCATTGCTATACAAGGAACCCGGTCGACAATCTTCTAACTACGTAATATCTAAGTATGCACGAGCACTCACATAATATCTGCACCGAAGTATATACACAGTTTGGGTCCTCAAGTGCAGGACAATACTCTCAGCTTGCTTAGAGTTCGACCTGTCTCCCAAACTAATTGCACTCTGTCTTGTGCACAATAGAGAAGACTAACACTACCCTTAGGAAGAGATCATAGGAGAGGTTTTCAATTGCAGGTGTTGGAGACTCCAACGAAAGTGTCGTTCGCTCTTCATCAACACCCAACTCTGAATGCTTATCCCTTACCATCCGATAAGCCCACAAAGAATCGTCATGTGCAGAATCCCCAACAAACCACCACTTGTGCTAGCCCTCAATGCAATCCCCAACACAGAATAGCCCTACCACCAACTCCAACAACCATCCACCAGCCACCCTGGCCACCAACAGGCCCCCAGGACCTTCTTCCACACCACCACCAACACTCCTCCACGGAAACCACCGGCGTCCTTTTCACCCACGTCTTCAGTGCATGTTACAGCCTGCTACCTATGATGTTGAGTGCCATGGGACTGGCACTCGTCTAGAAGGGGGGTAATGTTAACCCCAACACAAAGAAAGCAAAATAAAGCAGAAAAGATGCAGGGCAAAGGTGGGAAAAAAGGTAGCCCGACTGAAGGAAGAAGAGGAAAAAAGACCAAAAGCGCAAGGGCAACCTTAAAAGTCCAAGGCGAATGCCGAAGGGGAAAGGCGCATTTTAAAATGGAAAAGGCGCACCCTGAAATATTGTAAAAGAGCACCGGGCTCTCACCCGTGCAATTTGTAAATGCAGACGGGCGGTGGAAAGGAAGCTAGGAAGATAGAAGGACAATGGGAAAAAGGGCCTAGGCTACGGCCAGCCATGTAAAAAAGGGAAAAAGGGGATGACCGCCCAAAAGGGATTTAGGGTTTTGTATATAAAGTTGAAAAGTGAATGAGAAGCTCATTCTTGTGTATGGCCAAAAGTAGCTCTCCTCTTCTTCTTCTTCTTCTTCTTCTTCTTCTTGCTTGCTTGAGCTTGTGCTTGAGAGAGGGAGTGTGAGAGTGTGAGGGAGTGAGTGTGTGAGGGTGAGGGACGGAGGAGGAGAAGCTCTCCACCTTCTCCTCTCTTCTTCTCTTCTCTTCTCTTCTCTTGTCTTGCTCGCGGCAATGGAGCTTGGAGCTTGGAGCGGGAGGATCGAGCTTGCTTGAAGCTTGCACTTGGATCGTGGAGCTACCGGAGTGCGCGGGAGAGGAGGTAACTCGAACGGCATGGAGGTAAGCTCACTACACCCGTAGATATGGATGGCGCGTCGGTTATGTGAGAGGTAGCCATTAGTGCTCGGCTTAGAGCGCTTGAAACAATAAGCGGTCCGTGGGTCTTGGCGGTTGAGTGAAAGCTCCCACAATGGGGTATGCTTCTCACATACTTGGTATACACATTATGCACAATCACTTCAAGGGCCTCATCTACTTTTCATAGAAGGAGTACATTCATAAAGTCCTTAAGAGGTTTTATATGTAATGTGGTAAGCCTATTGGTCCACCTAACATAGCATTTACAATGGGAGTTGTAGCTCATTATATAGCGACACATGGAAGACGACATTGGGATACCATGAAGGGTATCATGAGATACCTTAAGGGCACTGTGGATATGTGCATTTGTTATGGTGACTATGATACTAGAGTTGTGGGCTACACATACCTTGATTATGTAGAACATGCAAATAATAGAAGTTCCACTTAAGGCTATATCTTCACTTTTGCTAGTGGTGTTGTTTCTTGAATGTCAAGGGTGCAAAAATGCATGGCCTTGTCCACTACTAAGGTTGAGTACATTGCAGCCACGTCTACATTGCGTTCAAACTCTATGAGAGTCATTCAATTGGCACATAATCTAGTCTTCTGTGCAAAGACAATGCACATCGAGGTCCATTATCACTTCATCAAAGAGGTAATTGAGGACAAGCAAATAGAGCTTGTCAAGTGCTTGACTGGCAAGAATCCTGTAGATTTGCTACTCAGAGTCTCCCAGTGGAACATTATGCCTTCCTTTAGGAAGATGATAGGCCTAGGATGAGATGATGTCTATACCTCATCCTATTGTCCTTATATGTACATCTTATTCTTTGTCATTGCTTTCTAGTTTTTCTCCACACTCAGATACATTTTCCTTCAAGTGGGAGGTTATTGAGGGTTAAAGTTCACCTTGCCTAGCCACCTACATTTACTTATACTTACTGCTCGCACACTTGTACACTACAAGTGGCGATTGCTCATTGTCATTATCATTTGTTTCTTTATTCTTTCTATGCCCATAGAATAAGGGAAGGCAAGTCACACATTGTGATCGTTAAAGTTCCTACACATTATCTTGCTTACTTTTGCTTGGACCTCCATAGCTCTTGCTTCCACTCCTCGTCCAACTTTCAAGAACTAGTGAAGACTCTATAAGACTCATTAGGGAAGCATAAGACACATATGAGTTGAGAAGTAAGCCCAATGAACTTGATGCATATGTTTGTATATGTCTATTAGCATTTAAACAAGGTAGGACATGTGCAACTCAAAGCGACAATAAAGGAAAATTTTTCAAAACTTGTCCTAGTAGAACTCACTATGCAATATCAAGCCTTATGTGTCACTTGCTTGAGTTCATTTTAGTATTAGTATATTATTTAATGGGAGATATGTAACATACTTTATATTCCTTTTTGAAACTACAAATTTAAATGAATTTTCAACCATTTATTCGCAATTGTAGTCTTCTTTTAATTCTACCAATGCGATTGAATTTGTATAGTTTCCCATACTATGTATAAGCAACCTAGAAATTTTTAATAAGCCAACAAGAACTCAAGCAGACAAACATACCCAAGTCATGTGAATTCCCCAAGCAAAGCTAGGTAGATGCATTGAATGTGTGGGCAAACAATCTCTCTAACCATTAAAAGATATCCTCTCTCTAAATGTCAAAATATATTATTGATAACAAACATGACAATCGTATTAGAGGCCTACTCTTGACTTATGAGCATTAATAATGGCAAAAATTTGGCCTCTATGATTCATGATGGGATTGAATTAGATAGGTTATGGTAGAATGTCAATTGCACAAATAAAAAGGATTTGGCATAGGATCCAATATGATATGGATTGGCCTTATTATGGCACAAAGAGAGTTGGAGAGAGAGAGAGAGAGAGAGAGAGAGAGAGAGAGAGAGAGAGAGAGAGAGAGAGAGAGAGAGAGAGAGAGGGGGGAGGGGGGAGAATAGTGCTAGACACACCCACCACAAATGCAAAGATGAAGGTCAAGAATACTACCGATTGAGATCCAAAGACCTCCCAAATGCATGACTTTAGAGTACCACCTATGCAACCCATATATATATATATATATATATATATATATATATATATATATATATATATATATATATATATATATATATAAGTATGCGCATATGAATACATGTCGAAAGGCATGTTAATATACTTGTTGGTATAACAATGAGCATATTGGCAAAATTTCAAAAATATACCAATGTGCATATCAGCAAAAATATTTACACATGTAAAAAATACCTATAGTCAAAGAATTCTCTTTTGTGCACCATAGTTTGAGGTAAGTGCATAAAGCATGCTCCACGTTGTACATGTTTGGTTCCATGTCTTGCTTGTTTCTTCCACAAGTATGTTGACTTCTTGGGCAATGTACCTTGTTTAGACTATGGTTTGGTTGTTTTTTCAACTTTTTATTGTCATGAAAATAGTTATAGAGATCTTATGCATACAGTGCACACACACACACACACACACTCATAAAGAAAGAGAGTGTGTATATTGTATGCATTAATTCATTTGTTTTTATGATTGTGTGTGCCCTCCTAGAGCACATAATACCAAGATTGGATGCAAGTAGTGTGAGTAGGAGATGTTTGACTTCGAGCTTTTCATCAAGCCTACACCAAGTATGTGATCTATTTGTCATTGTACTTATTTTCTTGTTAAAGTATGTATAACAATACATTTCAGTACGTGAATTTAGTATGAAGGGTTTGGTATTGAAGATAGAAAGTTAGTAGGATAGTTAGTACATTATTAGAGTAAGGTTATTCTTTGGTAGACTAGTTAGTAGTAGGTGGGTTCGTATATTAGGCATATTATTTAGTGGATTAATATGATCATTAGTAAATTAGGTATATTATTTAGTAGATTAGTAGAGTAATATTATTGTGGTAGACTAGTAGTTCATAGGTTATGGTTAGCAGTTCGTGGATTATGGTTTTATTAGATATTAGAATAGCAGATTGGCTTGAAATTGCTAAAAGAAAGGAATTATTGAACCTTCTCAAAGCAATTGGGCTACAAAACCACACCTATCCACAAAGACAAATTGGCAATGCAAAATTTGTATCGATTTTTGACATCTCAATAGCATCGCACAACATGATGTTTACCTACTACTACCAAGCCTCAATACAATCTTAGATGAACTTGGGCAATCAAGGTATTTCACATCCTTAGATCTTGCATTGGAATATTGGCAAATCTCTCTCGAACTAAAAGTCACCCACAATACAACTTTTAGAACACCAACCATCCTATATCAATTCAAAAGAGTATCATTTGTCTTAACATTGACTTAACAAATGCAAATAACACATTCCAATGTGGATAGCCAATAACATCTTTACAAATTTGATTGAAAATAAAAACATCCTAGCATACTTAGATGACAGCACACACAAAAACATGGGTAGACCATAAAGAGATACTTATTGAAGTCCTCAATAGAATAGTAAGATACAACTTGCAACTACAATTAAAGGAGTGCAAATGGGTAGCAACAAAACTTAAATTCTTAGGTTTCATTATATCAACTTCCGACATTCAAATGGAACCAACAAAAGTGATGGCAATAAAACAATACCTAGCCCAACGAATCCAAATAGGTACAAGCTTTCTTGGAATGATCACATTTTTACCAAGATTTATACCTAATCCTGCAGATATAGCACGCCCCTTAATACAATTGTTGAAGAAAAATACAAAGCTCAAATGGACAAAGGAATGTGAAGAAGATTTTGAAAAATTCAAGCAACACATGAATGCTCAAAAGCCCTTAAGTACCGGATTACATAAAGCCATTTACAATGTACTGACAAAATTAGCTCAAATACATTCATGGCACAAAGGCCAATTCAAATGAGAGGCTAACTTGGCTAGTCCTTTCTTCCCTAATTTCCCTCATATACTTGAAATATACCAGTAATTTAATGCTTTGACTTTGATGACCTCCCATGCAACCTCTTGTCTAACCCCTTGAAATAGGAATGTGTTCCTAGCCTCCCAAATTTCTTCGAGGGTTAGAACTCTAAGTTGATTGAAAATAAGTACCATTACCCAAAAATACATGTCAACAACCTAACAATTTCCCATATATTAATTCCTAGGTGAGGCATGATATCTTGCCATGCATTGGCAGCTAGATGGCCATCTCGTAGAAGGTGCTTAATAGTTTCCTCCTCTCCACAAGCACATTCAAGATGCCTCTTATTTTCAATTCATTAGCTATTAGAAGTGCTTCGATGAGGACCATATCCATGAAAAATCCCTATCTTTCAGGGGGAACTTAATGACCATAGTTGCTGAAGTTTGTCTTCCTCTTGACTTCTAGATAGATTCACCCCAAAATTTTATTAGCTCTTTCCACCACTGAGTCTTTGTGTTACAGGATTTTCTTTATCTTAGTTGTGTACATATCATGCTCATTATAGCTTTACCTTCCAACGTAAGAGAGAAGATCTCCTGATTGGCTCCATTAATTGGGCCTCCCAATTCATTGAGCAATTGCTTTGCTACAAACTCTCACACAAGTTGGGAGCTTTTGTAAAGGCCTCTTGGAGCTGCTTCTTGATTAGTAACCTTGGAATTTTGGTCTGCAATTAACTAGTCCTCAATTTTGCACAAACCTTTTATGACCAATGAATAGCCTTTTTGACCTAGGACATTTTCTGAAACCCCTAAAGCCAAAAGGCATTATCATCTTTGTTGACTTCTTGTCCATGATCGCCTTGTTTTAACTTTGAAAGAGCCTTTCTCCAAGATGAAACTAAACTAAGTGTGAAGCCATGGGCTTTAGCTCCAAAAAAGGGCTATGAGACAACTAGGTTGACACGTGCAGCTCAGTAAAGGAGTATGAAGTTCTATATGCAATTCTTGCCACCTATTTGCACAAAATTATGACTACATGTTTCTTGGCATTCTTTCTTTGGTCAGTTTGGTATTAGCCTTGGGCTCTTTTGATGAAGAAGCTACACGATCCTATGTTTGGAGAATCGTGTCTCCAAAATATATCATTTCTAGGCTTTGATTGAAGCTCTTGAATAAATGGCCTTGTCTACATGCAAGGATGATGATTTTTTTCTTCTTAATAATAATTCTAATAAAATAAATAAATAAAAACAATAAACAATAACAGTACTTCAAAAACTTTAAAAAAGCTAAATGAAATGAAAAAACATGCTATATAGCATGTCGAAGAGTTAGCACAAATCTCTTCGTAATTAAATAATTATGGGAGAATGTGCCATTCTCGCGTCCATTCAAAATATCCGCTTTGTTGAAGTTTTACATTTTTATTTTTTTAGTACATTCGAAAGTTCGTTATGCTTTCGTTTTCACCATACGTTCAAAAGATTGTTTTCTTTCATGTTCATTTCACTACTATTTAACTATTAACTAACATAAGTCTATCTACTAATATTGCAACTATTAATTATACACTAACTATTACAAATACTATTGATATTACAAAAGTGTATCTAATTTACTAATTACACTAGAACTATTAAAAGTATGAATGAAAACTAAATAAATAATCATGTTGACTAATTATGGTGAACTAAGCTTGACAAAACTAACTATTTTAAGGATGAATGAAGACCAACTGATGATATTGACTAATTATAATAAACTAAAAAGACGAAGAAAATTGTTTAAACTAATCCTAAAAAGAACGAATGACGAAAATTTGAATCTAACCTTAATAAACTAAAAAAACAAAGGACGAAATTGTTTAAACTAATCCTAAAAAGAACGAATGACAAAGATTTGAATCTAACCTTTTATCTTGCAAACACCCAAGGAATTGATGTACGCTTCTCCACACACTTGTGTATGACCTTCCTCACACCTCAAATAAGAGATGAATGTCGTAGTGAAGAGGAATGACCCATACTAGTTTACTCTCCCCCTTTTATATAGGCCTAAGGCTTCCTAACGTTCAAAGCTTTTGTAGTTTACAAACTTGAAAAGCCTAAAAGTTTTCAAACGTTTAAGCTTTTCTTAAAATGCTTTTCTTCAATTTTGGGTGTGCGCTTATTTTTTTAACCCAAAAAATAACCAAAAAAAGATACTTATAAAACGTCACGTAACTGCACCTGTAAAAATATTGGAGTGCATGAGGTCTCGAGCCTCACAAAATTTCTTGTTGTTGGGGAATACAATTTCACCAAGTAGCGATGTCAAAGGCCCACTCTCGGCCCAACGCTTTAGTAATTTTAGTTGCAGAAGCATGTGCTCGTAAACCAATCCTCATGAGGTGCATGAGGTCCACCATATACTTTGGGTAATCGTTTCTTTGCTAACTTGCAAGCACATTGAATTGCAATGTACGAGTATTATACTTTACTCTTCTATCAAAGGCGGTGGAGTTTTGTAAAGCGGCCGACAAGGTTTGTGACTTTGAAGTTTAGGAGCAAATCAAAGGCGAGCTTGGGAGTTTAGGAGCAGATTGAAGGCGAGCTTATCAGCATTTAAAAAAGTAAATCGTTAGTAGTTATCGTTATTTGTTCTAAGGTGCTTATCTTTACTATTGTGTTTATACTATTTTTGGGCTGCAAAGCTGCAGCACGAAGGTGGCTATGGCCGCCTCCGCCGCCGCCGCCGCCGCCGCCGCCACCAAGAACAACGATAACAACAAAGCAACCACCAACAAGCCCTCCCTCTTGTCCCTGTCCTTGAACCAGGACCACTCCTGCATCGCCTGCGGCACCTCCTCCGGCTTCCGCATCCTCAATTCCGACCCCCTCCGTGAAGTCTTCCGCCGTGAATTCGACGCCGGCCCCCGCCCCTCGTCCTCGTCTCTGGAAGGCCCCGGCGCTTCCCGCCTCTCCGACCTCCGCCGCTACACCGCCCCCCCTTCCACCCTCGCCCAAGGTCTTCAAGAACTTACACAGTCACCATTGCCGCATGCGAACCCTGCTTCTGCAGCATCCCGCGGCGACCCCTTCTCCTGCCGCAGCAGCACTGCGACTCAATCAGGACTTGCCAGCGCAGCAAGGTCAGGCCTCCCCAGAGAACAACACCCAGGGTCCACCCCTGGGCCGGACATCCGCTCCTCGGATCGCAGCCAATCATGCCCACCCTTGCCCTTGTCTTCGCCCTCGCCCTTGCCCGCGACCGCCTGGGACCCTGGCTCTCCTGCCAGCGATGGCTTCACCATAGTGGAGATGCTCTTCCGCTCCAACATCATTGCCCTTGTCTCCCCCCGGTACTCCCTAAACAAGGTCCTTGTCTGGGATGATCACCTGAGCGCCTGCATCGGGGAGCTCCTCTTTCGGACCCGTGTGCGTGCCCTGCGCCTCTGTCATGACCGCCTTGCTGTGGTCCTGGAACACAAAATCTTCACTTATAGCCTTGCTGACCTCCGCCTCATCCACCAGGTTGAGACCCTCGCAAATTGGAGGGGGCTTTGTGCTCTTGTTTCTGCGGCAGGATACTGCATCATGGCTTGCCCTGGGGTGAAATGCGGGGAGGTCCGTGTGGAGCATTACAGTAGCAAGAAGACCCTATTTATACAGGCTCATACATCTGCAATAGCCTGCATATCTCTCTGCCGGTATGGGATGCTCTTGGCCACAGCAAGCACAAAAGGAACTTTGGTCCGGATATTCAATGCATCAGATGGCACAAAACTCCAAGAGGTAGGAATTCTATCAGCCAAAGAATGCTTTTAACCTCCCAAAAATCAGTGATTTCTGTGTCCTGTTTCTAGGTTCTCGATGTCAGTTCAGTTCAAATTGTTGAGGCTTAACTAGCTTTTAGAGTCCGAATCGCTGTGTCGTTCACCAAAGAAAACAAGATCTGCTTTCTGTTTAGCAAATTGAAGCAGCCAGTAGCTTGGTTTTCTGAGTGGTATCATGGGTTTTCTCTGTATTCAATATTTTGAATCTGTAGAGTAAAGCTTCAATTGGTGCAGTTCTTCTGTTTTAATTGAAAGCTTTCTATCATGGTGGCAGTTTCGGCGAGGTGCAGATCGAGCAGATATACATAGCTTAGCATTTTCGCCCAACAACACTTGGCTGGTGGTTTCTAGTGATAAGGGTACAATTCATGTTTTCTGTATCAAGGAGTCTTCATCTGGAGATGGGAGGCATGCAGATGGGCATAGGATAACAGCTAGCAGCGGTTATGTGAATCTACCTTCGAGCCTTTCAGCTAGTATAACAAACGGAATACAGCTTGCTCGTTCATCATTCTTGTCACTTGCTCGTCCCAACACAGGCTCTTCTTTGGCATTTATGAAAGGTATACTTGGCCAACTTCTGCTATATGCTGTCAGCTGTTTTGTTACCTGGGACTGGATGATATGGTCTGATAGTCATATTTTGCTACCTTTGTTGGACTGTATGGTGTGACACTTTCCATATTGGTTGAATTCTAGGTGTTCTACCCAGGTATTTCAGCTCTGAGTGGTCATTTGCTCAGTTTCGACTTCCTGAAGACAGTCATACAATGGTAGCCTTTGGATCTGAGAGAAATAGCATTATTGTTCTTTGTTCCAATGGAAGGTAAGACCTGAAGAAGCCATGTCTATATCTTTGCATTTTTTGTCTTGATGGTTACTTTTACACATTGTTAAATAAGTTTTGTTATATGCAGTTATTACAAGTGCTCATTTGATGTTAATCGAGGTGGTGAAATGGTCTTGGAGGAGAACATAAACATTCTCAATGCTCCTTTTGTATCATAAACTGGCCTGTAGCTCAATCATGGCTTAATTGGAGAAACCTGTACATATACAGTAACCAAAAGATCTAATTTGTTTCTGAACTTTAGCATGTGCCATATTGTATATAGAGATCACTGGAGGCTGAACACTGAAGTAGAAATAGTTTCTTTGTAGAGTCAACTGGGTAATGCCAGAAAAGGCTCAAAATCAAAGTACAGGAAACAATATGGATAGGGACAGGAAGTGAGAGACACCTAATATTCAGAGTTTTTATGCCGCATCATGTATGTGACCTCATTGGAAGGGGCAAACACATTCTTGATGCTCAGGAAGTTTCTGTCAAATCAATGTATCAACATTGTACAAGAAGGTGCCATGAAGGAGTGCAAACATCTCTCCTAATGAACAATTTGCAAATGGGTCCTCTGAATGCAGCTGTTGAAATTGCCCCTGTAATGTGAACTTGTGATCTAGTAGTAAATTCTGAATATCATAGTCTACTGGTGCCCACATAAAGCACTATTTAGTTTTTTGCGTGTAGTCAGACCAAAGCTTCAGAACCAGGACAAACAGAGCACCGGGTTTTCCCTGACTGTGTGTGGTGGTATCACAATATTTGAGTGCTTGCATCCTTTTGATTGCAGCTTTCTCAATGCAAATATATTTGGGGAATAGTTACAGGCAGGAAAATTTATCACTGGCTTCTGATGGCTAAGATGCAGCTGACTTCAAGGAGCGAGCACAGGTGCAGTTATGGTCAATGATACAGGTGATACTGGCTTGAATTTTGTATGTTAGTTTACAGAACATCTAGTGTGCTGTGAAGAGGCCTTGATAGCTTTGATTCTATCTTTGAGCTTATCACGGTAGTAAATCCAGATGCTGATGTAGTAAATCCATTGCCACACCTGAATGAGAGAAAAAATTTACTTGTACTCTCAAGGCAAGCTGAGGCGAGCAAGTAATTACTGGCAGTAGCACTAGAATTGACCCGAATGTGCATGCCTTTTGGACACATCTGAGGGATTATTATTGTTGGAATAAAATGTAGGAAGCAAGAGATTAAGGTCAATAGTTACAAGGAGTCCAATTTAGATTGTCCCAACTCCAGATAATCTGTTTAGCTCAATGCACATGTCCCTACTTTGATGTCAGCCACCTTTTGAATGGAACTCTCATTTTTTAGGTTCATGTTTTGAAGTCTTTGTGGTTTGGAAATTGTTCTTTTGCCGTCCATTACTACAATGGTCCATAACATGAACTTTTCAGTTGACTCATCTTAGTTATTTGTACAAGCTTCAATAAATTAGCAGTAAAGCTATATTAAATTGTCAATTCACATAATTTTAAGTTTATTTTACTTTCATTCTTTTGATTGGCTTAGCAGCAATTTTAATTAGGTGGAAGCGTTTTAAAGGCTGAAAGATTGTATTTCCAAAGAGTGGTTGAAGGAGTGTAGCCCGGTGGGCCTTGTGCAAGATGATCAAAGATGAGACTTAAGGTTGGAGGGCCTTGGACATATTGTTGTTTAAAGGTAGCCAAGATATCTTGAATCCTACTAAGCTCTATGTTGCTTTTGCTAGGTTGGGATTCTTGAATCCCTCCTCCCTTCTTATCTTTACTCCTCTCCCTAATTGCTTCATGTACCACGGTAATGATTGATATTGGACCAATCTAGGATCATGTTGTTAGCCATATCCTCATAGATTTTCTTTTGAATGCCCTTTGATGAAAGCCTTGATTATTGCCTTGGTGTTTAGCCTTTCTATTTTCAAGATTCTCTTATATAGACCCATGACCTTAGAGACATAATCTCACATATTCTGTTCTTCCTCCCGCTCCGCATTCATTAGCCTTACATGAGGTTATCCCCATCTCTAGCTTCTATAAAACATGCGATGAAGAGATCTCTGAGAGTTGAGAATTACGTTTCTTATAGTGTCTAGGCCCATGAACTACACTAATTCCTTCTTGCCTAAGCAAAGCCTAAAGGCTTCAGCTCTTTTCAAGTCCAAGGTGAGATTGTTAGCCGTATATACTTTTTTGAGTTGCTCCATAAAGAGATAGGGGTCATCCCCTATTCCATATTTGTCTAGCTATTTGGTGATTAAAGGGATCTTAGATTGCTCCTTGGTTCCTTAAACACCCCAATCCCATGAGTGTGTTAGCCATCTATGATCTTACTTCTATCATGATTAAGTGTAAAGGTTTTGAACTATGTTTGACAAGGAATCATTAAAAGATCGTGTCAACCTTGTGCTTACAATGAGTCTCTTGATGTCCTCAATCTCTTTTTGCACTCAACTCTCTCTTGTTGTGTTGCTATTGTTAGATCCGTAATTTTGATGAGGACGCTCTTACTAATGGTCTTTTAGGGTCTAGAGTCATTGTCTTATGGCTTTCTATGTCATTCCACTCAAGTCAAAGTCCAATATAGTCTCAATCTATAAGTTTCATGATCCTATCAATTATCAAAGGAATGGGAGTGTTTTTCAATCTCTAGCTCCTCTAAGGTGCATTTGGAATTGGGAGTCCTACTTTCCTTGGGAGTTGGTTGTAGAGCTTAGCATTTTGATGGAGTAGGAGAAAGCCAACACAACCACTTTAAACAAAGATCTACAAGAAAATTGCCAAGCCCATGAACAGCCAAGGGCGACCTTTATTGAGTTGCACAACACTATAGATACAACTTTAACAAGAGTAGCTAAGAGTGTGGAAGAGGAATCACTATAGGTCCATGAGGCGAGGGAGGAGTTCCTTAGGAAGATAGCTATAGATTTAGCGAGCACTTTGCACAATGATAGAGCCATTATGAGGAGAAGATTTCAACTTGTAAGCATATCAGCTCTATGCAACAAGAACTCTATAGAAATGCAATCCTCTATTATTGTGTCATGAATTAAAGATGTGAAGAAGCTAAAAGTAAAACTTTGAGTAGTTGTATACTCTCTCTAGTATGGTTTTCGCCAAGAAATTAAAGTACCTAGAGTAGGTCAAGAAAAGTTTGTTGGAGCATCTTAGACACATTTAAATGGGCAAGATCTCAAAGCTATAGAATTCTAGATGATGATGTCCTCATGGATGTCTATTTTGTTTTATTTTAACGTCTCTCAAGAGGTGACTTTTGACTTCAACATCTCTCAAAATCGAAGGTTTAAGAGAATTGTACCAATATATACCACTCAAACTCTCATCAAGATATTGGCAATATAAAAAGAAAGTGGTTGGAGAAATAAGCTGCAATTGCCTTTGAGAAAGCATGCAACAAGGTAGTATGAAGCCCGAGAGGTGTGGAAGATGTAATCCAAGTGGCACTACACTATCTTAGAGCCAAAGGAGTAGACTTGATTCACATCCTGTTACACCCTCCTAAGAGAAAGGGGCAATGTGCCTGTTAACCCTCTCGAGCGTGTAATGAGTGGAAGCATATTATTACTTTTTTGATAGAAGACATTGATCAGTGGAAATGATGGTCGGCTTACTCTCTTCTTGCACTATTTTCAAAAAATTGAAGCGAGTGTATGTGAGCACTAGAGTGCATGCGATTTTGGCGGTCGTGAGCTACTAAAGTGGGCACGGTGCACCAAAAGGGTAGAAACCCTAAAATGGGTGTGTAAAAAGGATGAGCACTAATGAAATTTCTATTGATGGTGGAGAGAAAAAGAGTGTTGTGTGAGAGAGCGAGATGTGAGCGACTGTCGTCTCTGTCTTAAAACGTTTAAGCGGAAGCCACCTGAAGCATTTGTAGCAGTGTCATTTCAGAGTCCCGACGTCTATGGGACGTTGTCTTCCTTGCCTTCGCTCCACCTTCACCCTCCACCTGCTGTGACCCGGCCTGCCTTCGTCTTCCCTCCCCAGCCACTACCACGCTTGCCTACCTGGTGTTGCGACCTCCCTAGCCCCCCCTCTCTACTCTACATCCCACCACCACCCCTCCATCTCCTCTGCACCCTGCCTTCACCAAAACTTGATAAGTGAAAACTCATCCACCATTAGCAACTTGTCAATGTGTCAATTCCAAACCCATCAAGGTCGAGACAAAACTTATCAATCCAATTTAGAAACTTGTCAACATTGAACTCGTCAACATCAAAACAAGACTTATAAATGCAAATCTTGTCAATCTAGTTTCTAACATTGAACTCCTCAACATCAAAACAAGACTTATCAATGCAAAACTTGTCAACGTCATCAAACAAAACTTATCAATGCAAAACTCATCAACAAGGTCCAAATTCATCGATGGATGGAAAACGCACCAACTTTTTGAAGCTTATCAACATGTCAGTATTGAACCCATGAAGACCAAAACAAAACTTATCAATGTAAAGCTCATCAATGTCAAACAAAACTTATCAACACAAACCTCATCAATGGTGTGTAAACCCATTGATCGATGAAAACTAGTCAATTGTTAGAAACCTGTCAACATGTCAACACCAAACCTATCAACGTCAAAACGAAGCTTGACAATGTTGAATATGTCAACGTCAAACAAAACTTATCAACATAAAACTCATCAATGGGGTGTAAACTCATAGGTGGGTGGAAACTCATCAACTATTCAACAAGGGGGAAACATATCAACATAATCTCACACGGCAACATCAACATCAAGTTGTCAATGTCAAACAAACCAAGTATGTCCACCAAACTCGTCAACATCAAACCAAACCTATCAACGTCAAACCTGTCAACATCAAGCTTACCTATTTAGCACTGACTTGTCAACATCATATGATACTTATCAACCCAGAAGTTACCAACATCAAACTTGTCACAATGAAGGGGAAACTTATCAACATGAAGAAACTATCAATGTGAAAGGTTGTAAATATTGTCAACATCAACATCAACATATCACCTCCAAACTTAATTGCCCAAAACTTATCAATGCCAAGCTAAAACTTTTCAACATCAAATTTGTGGAAGTGACAAACTTGTCAACGTTCAAAACACATCAAGGATGAGAAACAAACTTGTCAACATAACAAACCCAACACAAAAACTTGTCAACATACCAACTTAAAAAAACTTGTCAATATTAGAAAGTTGTCAATTGTTAAAAACTCATCAACAACAACTAGAAACTTGTCAACGTAAAATTCAATCTACATTAAACACAACTCATCATAGAAACTTGCCAACACAAGCGACTTGTCAAGGAGGGGAAACCTGTCAATGTTGCATTCTTGCCAATAGATACAAACTTGGTGATGGAACGACCATCATGATTGGGATTTATCTAGCAAAAGGAACTCTCAAGACCATCACAGTGGAATCTTACAACACCATAAACGGAAAGCACAAAACAAGGAAACTCAAAGAACAATAAATAGACCAATTTTGAAAGTGACACAATTGAGACTTTAAAACGTAGCACTAGCCAGGACTAGCACAATGGATAAGGAATCATTCTTGAGAGATGCACATGAGGAGTTGAAAGTAGCACTTGTAAATTTTAGGGCTATGGCCAATAAAGATGTGAAAAATGTGTCATTTTTCGGGTTAAGAGATCATTATAACACCTTGGACAAACAAAGCAAGGATATGCTTAATAAGTTGTTAGACCTGACCCATTACAGTGCCTGCACACATGTACACTATAGGTGGAGGCTGCCCATCATTGTTACTTTATTCTTGTTCTTTCTATGAAAGTAGAATAAGGGATGGCAGGTCACATATTGTGACTATTGGAGTTCCCACACATCCTCTTGCTCTCTCTTGATCGAACCTCCTCCATAGCTCTTGCTTCCGCTTGTACTCTCACCTCTTGCTCCATCTTTCAATTGGTATCAAAGAAAGCATTTGAGGAGCTTCATCGGCATTCACTTCAACTCAAAAGAGAGCTTCAACTCAGGATCCATGGTAACCCCACTTTAGTTAGTTTAAGGTAGCACCAAGTCCCCTTCTTTCCTGGCCTTCAAAGCACCTCCCCCCATTGCCAAGTGACCTAGAGGATCAGCCACAATAGGTAGAGCCCCAAGAGTAGTCCCCCTCAAATTTTGGCACATTTTTAGGGGGCTACATTGCTACTTCCTCCCTTGCCATTCTCCCTAATGCTTTGCCCAATCTTTGGGAGTCTTTCTAACTTCATATTTAGCATTGATTGAAGAGCATTGGATCATCCATTGCTCTACATTTCATGAGACCTCTTGTTCACTATTTGGACAGGAAGTATTCGTTTGGTTTATGCTCTATTGATGCTTATAGGGCCCATTTGTTGTGCCCCGGTGATGTATTAATGCTCGAGAAAGGCTCTTGGATCATTTAGAGCTTGTTTATTTGAGTTCTTGAAGGGATTTTTGCTATAATACCATGTGGGCAACAAGCACTCATTGTGAAGGCTTATGTATTAAATGCCTATAGATTTTTTGGGGATGCACATTGATGTATTGATGATTGGCATTGGTTATTATGCCCAAATATGCTTATCTTGAGTTCTAGGCTTTGGATTTGAACTCTAGTGGTTGCATGCTTGACGTGGCTATTTGGTTCAATGGTTTCCCATTTACAGACTTGAAGGTTTATTATGGATATATGCTCCCGAATGTATTGCTTCATGTCTTTGAGCACTTGGATGTTATAACACATGTATTGAGCTTTGCTTTGGTCTTAGACATGTTTCCTTCTTTGGGAGCACTTTGATATTTTGTTCTAGAGCTTGGAATCTTAATTGCTTCCCTTTGCTCACAAAAAAGAAAAGAAACAACACAATTCACATGCAATAATGTGCTTCAAATGTAATAATACATATTTTGAAGCTCTTTCAATGTATAACACAATTATTAGATATTGAATGTAGATGATATGTGAGTCGAACAATGCATACTTTCTATATCTTCATTTTTGTTAAAACCTTAAAAGTTGCTAAGTAGAAATGAATTTATTGTTATGAGATAGAGAAAGAGAAAGAAGCCTTCTCAATGCCTACAAGACTCATGCAACATACTTAGTCAACAACGATGGGGACAAAAAGGTTAAGATCCCATCCTCCACCTAATCTCTCTCTCTCTCTCTCTCTCTCTCTCTCTCTCTCTCTCTCTCTCTCTCTCTCTCTCTCTCTCTCTCTCTCTCTCTCTCTCTCTCTCTCTCTCTCTCTCTCTCTCTCTCTCTCTCTCATCCAACACTATAGATTTTTTTCATTGCTTGAGAATCCCTTAGTGCCCGACATGAACCCTTGTATCACACTCAATTTGTCAATGATGATGCCACCAAAAACTATGTTGCTTCATCTACTAGTGAATCCTAGATTGAGTGTAGATTTATGGCCAACCTTTGTCAATGTGAATACCCCTATGATGTCTTGATTTCAAATATGTCTCACTTGGATTGATCCATCATTAAGGATGAGATAGAATATATTTGAGAAAAGAGTAAATTCTTGTGTGTGTGTGTGTGTGTGTGTGTGTGTGTGTGTGTGTGTGTGTGTGTGTGTGTGTGTGTGTGTGTGTGTGTGTGTGTGTGTGTGTGTGTGTGTGTGTGTGTGTGTGTGTGTGTGTACTCGATTTCTTAACATCCCCTTAATTACTTCTCCTTCTATTTTCTTTTCCTCTTCTTCCATAGAATTTGGAAAAGTGGAGAATTAGTTGTGATATAAGAGAGAAAGGGAGGAGAGCCTTTCTGTGATGGAGTTTTGTGTGACAAAGTCCCGTGGTTGTATTTTTTGTGTCAACCAATCCAATAAATTGATTTGTCTTAATCCGACCCTTTCTAAACTAGCCATGCAATGTTTTGGAGTACCTCCATCATTGACAAGTCTCCTAATCCATAGCACAATGAGAGCATACATGACTCACAATTCAAATTCATTACACATGCATCTTGGCTTTCTAGCCAATGAGACAAAAATCCCTTACAATGCAATTTGGGTGATTGATCAGATTCATCGTACATGCATTTTAGCTCAAGAAGTAAAATCCATCTATTTGGTAGCCATAGGGGCCACCATTTTAATTACCTAAACTTTAATAACATCAATTTAATAATAAAACTTGAAGGAATAACCAATAAATTTGATCTAGAAAAAAACTTTAGATATTTACACTATAATTCGATGCCAAAGTGTAACACTCAAATTACAATTAAATCTTGCAAACATATCATAAACTCTTCGAAAGTAATAGTTTTTTTTTTAAGAAAAGAAGATTCTATTAATAACTCCTCGATGAAAACCTAAGATAAATACAAAGTAAAAGGAAATCTCTAAAGAGTAACTACATACATCATAAACAAAATGACTACATGAACAACCAATTCTATGGGTTACATGCCAAAACATTTTAGGTGCAGTATGGAGGAGAGTTTCAAAAGCAATAATTTATGACTTATGTGAAAGGTGACAATGTATGACAATAAGTTGGCAAAGAATATGATTGATGAACTAAGCAAAATCAAACTCAAGGACATCCGATAGACATATGCCCAAAGGTAGGTCCATCAAGGAGTCCAAACGTAAATCTGTGCATGTGCGTGTCCACGCACATGTGCATGCATGCATACCCACGTGTGCATCACATATTTATAACCTAGCCTTATTTACCCTCACAGCCCACATCAACTAAAGTGGTGATAATAGACAAATCTTTCTCGTAGTTCTTCTTGATAGTTTCAGAACATACATCTCAACCTTTCTCAATGGCTCCTAACAAGTCACAACACTTTACTATACAAACATAGGTAACACTGTGTAGTGGTACGCCCTCCAAACACATCTCTTCATAGTGACTTAAGGCATCCTACCATAAATAATGTTAAGCATATCTGAAGACTAACATAATCCACAAGACATCTTAAACCTAGAACATGTAAAAAATATTTTGTGCTTCCACAAGTGTCACATATCTACAAAACATACCTACCAATGTGGTATTAATAAATATCATGTTTTCTAGTCCATGACTAACAATTGAAGAATACAACTCTTGACCCCTTGAGAGATGTCATTTAAATGGTAGCAATCTTTCAAGTTCCTACCAAACGTAGTGTATCTAGAGACACTCCTTTCAATTGCATCTATTCAAAGAAGCTAAGTGCATGACCATCTATCCTAACTTTGGTGAATCTAGCAATATCTGCACTCAGAGAGACTAAATCATGTTATGGATACGTACTGCAAATGTTGTGCCCATGGAGAAGCATATGAACTATTTCCTAGTTCAAAAAGTTGTCGTTTGGGATGCACTTACCACTAGTTATGTTGAGCACAAGCTCAATGAGGAAGCATTGGAATGTTAGAATAAATGCAACAATAGAGTGCCTCAAAATGTGGTAATGTTTGTTTGCACAATGAAACCTTGTAGTATTGGAGTATTGAGGTCTTTAAGAAGGGACTAGAAATAGACCCTATTGTTGGCAAGGTCACCAATGATAGTAGATACATTTGGAAAGTGTGGCTCAATTGCACAAGTTGCTACAATTGAGAGAGGGGGAGGAAGAAGAACATGGGCATGGGGGCCACCCTACTCCTACATCTTAACCTTCATCACCTCCATCTCCATTTCCATCTTTGTCTCCATTATCACAACCATAAAAATTGCCTCCCACTCGCACATCCACCCCTTCCAAGTGTAATAAGTCTCGCACCCTCTAATTCTACCCTTTCCATTGTGATGCTCCATTTTCATCCTAAATCACAAGCCTCAAATTTCACCTCTCGGAGAACAAAAGCCTACTTATGCACCATAGGATGGATCTTGGAGTTGTGGCACACCCAAGTATATGGACTTGTGAATGTATTGTGAGGACTTTAGGTCTACATGACTGCATGCAAGTTTTTGTAGAGAGAGTGCAAAAAGGAAGAGAGAGAACATAAAAAGGAGGAGAGAAAAGCCCTATTGACCAATATCCAATCGGCAACTCCAACAAGTTATGGGAGTTCCCTCATTTTTAGAGGGTACTCCATCAACTCTCTAAATACTTATAGCCAAGTTGCACAAGTTAAAGTGTGCTAGCCACACTTTCCATAAACCCTACTTGTTCTGTAAGAGAGAGAGCAATAGATGGCTCAACGGAAGAGAAATTGGCTCAATCTTGGTCCAATGATTTGCCATAAATGAAGAGAATAGGATCTAAAGCTTTGAAACGATAATTCCCTACAAACATGAAAGAACTTAGCTTGAAATGGCTACACGAAACACTGCAAACTATGCTTAATGTCCACGTGTGTCATACTTCAAGAAAACTTAGCCATAATTGCATGTGAACAAGAAGTTTACACAACAAAGAATTGCATGATATGAAACTCATGTTGGCAGACATGGATACACACGATGTATGGTGGAGAACATCAAGAAAATGATCTAGAGATAGATTAATGGCAAAAAGATCCACACAATGTTACATCTCCACCTTTTATACCCTAGGTCCTAGTCCACATGGTTTAAGACTAAGAAATAAGGTAAATGTTACATTACAAGGTTATGAATGACAACCCCACATTTTGATCAAGTCTTACCCACAAACCCCACATTGTTAGCCTAAGGATTGATCATTTTCCTTCTTCTTTGGAGCTATTTCCTTCATCAAAACTCTATGGATAGTAGGGTACTTCCAAGATTTGCTTGAATTTTGAGCAATCTTGAAGTAAAATCTTTGGCAAAGAAGTCTCCTATAGCAATCTTATGAAAGCATTGAGTAGGGATTAAGCCTAAGACAATTATTAGAAGTTTGAAACTTCAATGGTACCCTAATTTGGGGGTTTCAATTCTTGAGGTTAAATTCCTTCCATTTGAGAATGGAGATGACTTGAGGATCACTTGAGAAGGGATCTTCGTTAGTTCTTAATCATCCATTGTACATGACTCAATTGAAATTGAGGCATCAAATCATTGACAAATCATTGAAGAGGTAACTCATTGGTTCTTGATCCCTCCACTTTATCCAATTGGTGAGCCTTATTCCACTTGTTTCGAGGCTCAAGATTTCAATTCCCCAATGTATGTGCACCATTTTCTTTGTTAGAATGCTTGATTCTTTTAAATCAATACTAAATGGCTTTTCCAAGGTTCTATTGAGTGCTAGAATGTCTAAATATTCTCTATCATTGGACCATTCATTTCATCCCTAAACTTGACTAGTTGGCATGAGTATTGAAGACATCTAATCCATTGTAAAAGAGGTAAGTGAAAAATTAGTGAGTCATTGATTGCCCTTGTAATCCCTCTTATCCCCAACCATTTGATCTCTTAAATTTCATCATTATTGCATCTCATGGAAGAGTGAAAAGCTATTTTCAGTATATACATTTCATAAATATTTGTTTAGCCTAGCATTGAATCTACCAATACCTAATGAGGAAAGAATCACATGCCAGAGGAGGTAGTAGGATAATAGTGAGGTGACTCTCTGTTGAGCTAAAACATGCTTTCCAGCTACTTAGCATTTTTAAACAATTCCAAGATACACTTAATTAATGAAAAATGTAAATTTGATGTGCAGTTTGAGAGAGTTTCAATGGTTCCCCAAACCCTTTTTTTTTGGCACCCTTCAGCATCTATAAATAGACAGGCTCCCCACCATTTAGCCTTATCCTTTTGTGCAAGTTTCTCACTCTATTGTGCATATTTCAACCGTCCACCACCTACCATCTGTTGTTGTCTAGCCATCTTTAATTATTGCCCATCACTATCCAACCTTAGGTGGCTTGTTTTCAACCACCCCATTGCCTTGTTGTTTGGAGGTCTCCATTTGTCGTGTCATCATAGCACCTAATCAACTTGCGTTTTCAATATCAAGTGCCAGGAAACAGACTATTGCCATCTCTCCCACTAGGCGACTAATGTAGTACATGCATTCTTACTATCCAACAAGCCATCTACATAAGCAAATGCCTCTCCTATTGTGGCCTCAGTTCCTTGGCACTCTGGTGGGTGATCACAATGTTTGGTGTTTCTCATACTCCAACACTCCAACTAGTGGTTACAACACTTGGGATCCGTCTCTAGTGGACGTCACTCTTCGACACTGCATTGCTCTATCCTTCGACATTTTGTATACTCTTACATTCATTTACAACATTCATTCACTTTAGAGTTTCTTTTCTCTGTGTTTGAGTTTTGATTTTTTGTGTTTTGTGTTTTGCATTTAGAATTTGAGTTTTGCTTTGTCTCTGTCCATTTGATTCTTTGCGTTTCAGTCTTGGTCATACATGTGGTCATACATGTGTTTCCTCAATGAAAACCCTAGCATATCTTCACATGGCATTAGAGCCAATGCTCTTCTAAAGAGTATCCTACAGTGATTGTGTTGGAGGCTAGTCTTTGTGCGAGACCCACACATGACTCGATTCTAACTCATAATGTCTCAAGCACCTTCTTCTTCAAATCCTATGATGCCCTATCACTCTTCTCCATCATTGGAGGCTCTAAGAAGACATTATGCTCTCAAGGAGGAGGTAGACACGCCTTCACCTTTACCATCTTCTTCTTCTTCTTCTCATTTTGGTCATCGTACAAATAAAGAGTTTGAGGAGTACTTGTGCATCACGTATAGTTCTATTTACATTCCTTTAACAAGTGCTACTACTCCGTCTAGACCAATTGGTGAGACTAGACATCTCTTTGGTCTTGGAGGGACCACAACATTTGGTGTGCTTGACAATCCATCTCCTTTATCTCATCCAAGTCTTATGTCAGGTTCATTTAATCCTTTTGAGTCATATAAGCCAAAACCCTCTCTTGTTTCTCCTTTTGGTGTGCAAGAGCCGAATGGTTTTCAGTATGTTAACTTTAATAGAGGAGGCTCTTGAAGTAGACACCCTTCATGAGGTATGTTTCTACCATATGTTTCATTTGAGCAAGTAAACCACACTTCTCAACTCCCTCCCATCCCACCTCTTTCTTTTCCACATTTTGATCTACTCGCATCTTCATTCCAAAATCTTAGATTACATTCCACTTCTGCTAAAAGCATACTAGGGGTTAGATCTTCCATCCCTGCTCCAAACACTTTCTCTTTCTCCATCCCACCATATACTACCCTCCATTTACTCCACCTCTTGGTGCATTGTTAGGGGCAATGCCACCCTTTAACACTTCACCTTCCACCTATCCACACTTTACCCCATCCTTCCACGCTAAACGGTTGTGATGGGCATCCCCTTCACTACCCTCGGACACTCATTCACAAACCCCCCACACGACCTTTCACATGCAAGGATATCCATCATTTGCTTATGGATTGTAATCACACATCCCTTGGATCACTCCTACACAAGGATTTCCATCCATTGCTCCCCATATCCCTATCTCTCCACCTTGGGCTTGACAGGTGGTTACCATGCTTATACCCTATTCGCCCATGCCCACACTTAGATCTAATGTGCACACTTCTCGTATGCATTGTGAGCACTTTGGGATTACTTCCCAAATGAGTGTACTCCACTCCATCTCCCTATCTACCCTACCCCCATTACACACCTTCTCCATATCTTAGTACTGTCACTCCTGTTGTGACAACCAAGAATGCCTTCACGAATAAGACTCCTTTTAATGGGTCGAATTTCACCACTTGGTCGAACTTCATGTAATAAGTGCTCGAATCTTAGGGACTTTGGGGCCTTGTGTTGTTGGTAGCGAGCCTATGTGGAACCCTTGATTAGCTCACCTCGATCACATCCGTTCACCTGAGATCCCACAATGTTGTAAAGAAACATGGATCTAGAGCTAGATTAGTTATGGTGGATACCAGTCAAACACACGATACATTATCAGAATGAGGAATTGTAACTCAAGTGAATTAGGTTCCAAGATAGATTAGCTTAGACTCATAAACACAATCTTGAGTAACTCAACCTAATAGTACCATTACATTGAAATGAGTGTCAAGTACATGCTTATATAGCTTTTGGGTAGTACCATTGTTCCTCACCATGCCTATGGGATTTTGGACATCTTTTCTTAGAGCATACAAAGCCACTTATGGGTAGGCCTCTTCTAGGCACACATCCAACCTCTATGGGTATACACATCAAGCATCATTTGCTATTTTCAACACCCCCACCCCCCCTCAAAGAGTCTCTACTTGTTGGCTTTTGCCTCCCCTACATGATGATATGGCCTGGGAGACTAGCTCTTTGGCAGCCTAGTCAAGTTAAGACTTGAAACTTTACATTTTGGTAAGGATTTCTACAAAATACGCTTTGGGAAACAAGATCCACTAAGGGAGATTCATTATAGAACTCTTTGTTTGTTAGTAGCGAAAATTTATTTATCTTCTTCTTGCTTCTTTGGCAACCTTTGGTGATCACGATCTTCTTGGTCTCTTTGATCTTCTTTGACTCCTTGGTTTTCATGCCCTCGTCCCTTTTGTTGATGCATGGTACTTTTCTTTTAGTCTTCTTGACACTATCGTTTTGCTTTATGCTTTTATGGTTGCTTTGCTTGACAAGATCTCTTTTGACATACATGTCATAGATTTTGGGATACATGATTTGTTGGATTTATTTGTCTTGGACTCATGGCTCATCATTACATTCGTATTGATTGTTTGAGCGTGGTGCGAAGAACTCATTTTGAATGTGGGAAGGTCTTACCATAAGTATACTCGAGCAGTGTCTAATCCCATTTTACAAGTGCTTTGACAGATATTGAGAAAGGACACAATGCTAGTGTCTAAAGACAGTTGATGGCAAAATGGTTAATCACTTGGATGTCCAGAATAAACCACAAAACATTGCGATGTAAATGAGATTTACAGCTTCAAGTGTGAAAGAGAAGGTGTGAATGGATTGGTTTGAATGGCCTTTAAGGCTAGGTCTTTAACCTTAGTATTAGCCTAAAGGTGAGGATTGAGAGAGAGAGAGAGGGTATGGCGTTTGCTCCTGCACCGACCTCTTCAGCAGCTTTCCCCATGCGCTCCTGTAGACGCAGAGGCTGCTAGAGATCGCGGTTGACTACTGCCCATAGGTTTGCGAGCATAAGGAGGAAGGGGAGATCGCCATCATTTTATTCGAGTGGAGCGGCTCACGTTGACGGAGCCACAACCGCTTTGAAGGTGGCACTTTCTTGGTGCAGATCCGGTGCCTCTCCCTGCGGTGACACCTACAGCTTCTACGTCTCCTCTGACGAGGGCCCATGCGACCAGGACAAGATCGACTTTGAATTCCTAGGCAAGGAGAAGTGCATCATCCAAACCAACTACTACACCACTGGCACTGGCAATCGCGAGGTCATCCATGACCTTGGGTTTGATTCCTCCAGGGATTTCCATGGGTACGCCATCCGCTTGAGCCCGTCCCACATCAAATAGCTCATGGATGTTGCCTGCTCCGTGTCGCAAAGAAGCAGGACGATGAGAGCTTCCCTTCCATGCCAATGTTCTTGTATGCCTCCATCTGGAATGTTGGCGGCATCGATGAGGGTAGATGGGCTGGCAAGTACCACGGATACGATACCCCTTATGTCTGCACATACAAGCGTGTGTGTTGTGTTTCTCTCTCTCTCTCCCTCCCTCCCTTTCCTTCCTGTAAAAATCCAAAGATAGAATGACAAAAACAACTGAAGGAGAACTTTGTGGGTGATCGGCATCGATCTCGTAAGGGTAAGTAGAGAAGTAATATGGGCTTGAGATGCTAAGTAGAGAAGGATAGGTTTAAATTATGGATATGGCAAAGGACCTTAAGGTGGGTTCAACTCCTACTATCCATTTACACAAGAGTATGACTTACTAGTGATGTTAGGACTAGCTCGCCATGGCTTTGATACCATGTAAAGAAACACGGCTCTAAAGCTAGATCAACTATGGTGGATACTAGTCAAACACACGATACATTATCTAAATGAGGAATTGTAACTCAAGTTAATTAGGTTCCAAGATAGATTAGCTTGGACTCATAAACACAATCTTGAGTAACTCAACTTGATAGTACCATCACATTGAAATGAGTGTCAAGTACATGCTTATATAGCTCTTTGGTAATATCATCGTTCCTCACCATGTTTATGGGATTTTGGAAATCTTTTTCTAGGACATACAAAGCCACTTATGGGCATGCCTCTTCTAGGCACATATCTAATCTCTATGGGCATACACATCAAGCATCATTTACTATTCTCAACACACAGCTAATGTTAAGTTTATGCACGGATTGCTTCTTAAGTTTCACTCTCAATTACAATACTTTTTCATCACATCTAAGCATTGGATTCATCTCATTGACCACTATGCAGCTCGAGATCGCACTCCACATATCAATCTTGATTTTGAGCTTCAAGAGTTTTCCATTAAGGAAGGGAATGACTTGAAGGTCAAGTTGACCTAGTGTTGGTGTTTACTAGTCGAATTTGCCACTACTAGCTCCTCGAAGTCAGATGGTAATCAAGTCACTTTCTTCTTGAACAAGTTGCCCAACAAATACTTCCATTCTATCCAAGACATTATCTCACTACCTAGATTGCCAACCTTCTAAGAGTTTGAGTATCAATGTTGCTTGCGTTATGTGGTGAGGTTGCATGATCAAGTCCACACACATCCATTCAAAGAGGCAAGGGTTGGTTTCCTCTTCTTCTGGAGGGAAAACCGCCAGTGGGACAAGAGCTCGCAAGATGTGAAGGCAAGCCAAAACAAGGGTGACACCACTTCCTCCAATGGAACCAAAGAAACTTGATCCCTTTGTGGCAACAAATTCCTAAGAAAAATAGGTTTTGCACACATTACTAGAGATCGGGCCATATGAACAAGGAGTGTCATACCAAGGCCCAAGGTCTTCCTCTTAGAAAACCATAATAGACTACTACAACTATCTCCACTCTAGCGGCTCTGACCAATCCAAAGGGTCTATGCCTCCCACTACTGCACATCTACTCCATCTGCCCTAGTGAATGGGATATGTGGCATGCAAATAGCCTCAGCAACCTATCCTTCATCACTCTTGAAGGATGGGCTGACTGGTTGACTAGTGACTCATCTATTACACTTTACACATCCATTCCTAAGACATCAACTTCACCTTCTAGGACCACTTTCCCACCTCGTCGTATGGAAAGGTAGCCACACACTGAGTCTTTCTCTTTTTAGTAGACTTCTGTTGCTTCCGTTGTATACTTACATACTCCTTGCATGCACTTAGCGTTGCTTTTTTTTTATTTTAATTTTTAATTTTTTTGGAGCATCTCACTACTTACCTCACTATTCACAGATTTTGAAATCTTTTGTAGGGTTTTATATTTTATTGTAGGGTTAACATATAAGCTTGCATTAGTCCTTCTTGAGCTAGAGACAAGAAATGCACGCCATTCCTTTCATGGTTCCATCTACTTGGATTTTTTCTTTTCTACTATCATGGAGACTTTCCCTCTCGAGACGGATCATGTAGCATCTCTCTTGATGCTATCATGGTGGTAACTTCTATCCTTGCTCTTCCAATAGGGATGCTTCACTGTTTTCATCCACATGGTTCTTAACACCCACATGATGACCGACATCCTCAATCTCCTCTTCCTTCTTTGGCATCAACATCCAGGTTGAGAGGGGGTTCATACTCTTCTTGGTATTCTACAAGTTTTGGCACTTGTCTTCGATATTAACCTTTCCGCCTTATTATACATTCCCCTATGCATTGTATGATTTCATCATCTTTGTACTAGGGCACTTAGACAAGTGAATAATTTTCCAAAGAGGGGCGATATCCAAGTGGCACCTGGTGCATGAACATTCTTCAGCATGTAGCATACTATGCATCCCATTATGTAGAGCACCACGACGAATCCTAAGGTATTTTCACCGACAGATTACACCACCATTCTTCTTCACATGATACTTCATCACCTTTCCCTTGTTATCAACATCCTCAAGTGGTTGGGTAAACTTGTACTATTTTGTGATGTGTTGGGTGTACATCCCTACTCCTATCTTCTAGGTCGGTGTTACTTAATTGGCCACCACCCCTAAATTAACTTTCCACCCAAAAAAAAACAACCAGAAAAAAAGCTCATTGTGGTTCCATCCGCTTTTTTAGGGTTTGGTAGGCCACCGGACAGCCGATGAGCACCCTTTATCCAAAGCCTTGATCTCTTTGGGGTGACTACTTAGACTCCCTGGGTAAGATAACCATCGCCTCTATAGTCTTGATAGACCACTTGTGCGTAGTCGACGTGCACCCTTTGTCTGATGCACTGGTGGCTGCTTAAGGGTGGGATGCCTTGGGGTTAACATTGCCAAACTTTTCTTTTAGACTGAGTTTTGGGCCTAAGAGAGGATGTTGAGATAAAATATACTTAAAAACTTATTACCATTTTCAAACAATCCCAAAACATGCTTAATTAATGAAAAACACAAATTTGGTGTACGGTTTGAGAGAGTTTTAGTGGTTCCCCAAAACCCTAAATTTTGGGAGCACCCTTCAAAATCTATAAATAGACAAGCTACCCACCATTTAGCCTTTTCCTTTTGTGCAGGTTTCTCACTCTATCGTGCATATTTCAGCCATCAACCACCTACCATCTACTGTCCAACCATCATCAACTCTACAATCCAACACTATCCAACGACCTATTTTCAGCCATCGCCTTGTTGTTTGGAGGTCTTCATCTATTGCATCATCATCGCACTTGATCAGCCTACATTTTTAGCATCCGGTGCCAGGCGACAATCTATTATTATCTCTCCCACTATGCAATTATGCAATACCTGTATTTTTACTAGTTCAACAAGCCATCTATATCAACAAACACCTCTCTTGTTTTGTCACCTCAATTCCCTGACACTCTGGTAATCAACATTTGGTGTTTCCTGCACTTCGACACTTCAATTGGTAGTCATAGCACTTGGAATCCATCTCCGGTGAACATCACTCTCTGACACACTACATTGCTCTGCCCTTGGGCATTTTGTACTCGTAAATTCATTTACATTATTCATTCACTTCAAAGTTTCTTCTCTCTGTGTTTGTCTTTGTGTTTGAGTTTTGAGTTTTTTCATTTTGTACTTTGTGTTTAGGAGTTTTTCTTTGTCTTTGTTTCTTTTTGTTTCAATCATGGTCATACATGATGTGTTTCCTCAATGCAAGGCCTAGTGTATCTTCACACCCTCCCCTACTACTAAAGGCTCCCAAGAGGCGTGCACAACCAGGCTTGAGGTGGAACTTTGCCCGCACCGCGGTGGTCCTAATCCCATGTAGGGAGCCTTGACTACCACTATACTCCTCACTACAGGTACTTGAGTAGAATTTGAAGACATCTTGATGCTCTACATCAATTCAGGGCAATATTCCGAAGTTATAGATCTATTACATGTCTCTATATAGATTATTACATGTCTACAGGTACCCACATGTGCTTAGGGGTGTCTACATGATTTGCAAAGATTATGTAAAGAAATTCCAACATTCATTTGATCCCTATAAGTTCCTAATAGTCTCTATAGATGCCCAATATACCCCATAGGTGCCCACACTATTTCCAAGTGTTTACAAGTGTTAAACAAAGGCTATTGGTTGTTCCAAGTGTGAAATTGGATCAAAATAGGGTGTTGTTCTATTCTAGACAGTTTTAGAAAATTGGTTCTAGAATTGTGCAGGGTGATTCTAATGGAAATATGAAGCTACTAGCTCATACAGGACATCATCCCCTCCATTTTAAATTAAAAATTTCATTATTTAGACACACAGATCAAGAGTGAAGTAGTGTCAATAGATCAAGTGGACAATAAACCTCTTATGGACAACAAACAAATAGTAGACAACCACGACAAGGAATACAAGGAAAATATCAATATTCAAAATTTTAAGGAGACAACCCATCACCGATTGATTTGGAAGAATGATTGAATAAATTAGAGATGTATTTCAACTTACATCCCAACAATGATGATACCAAAATCTATTATGATGCACTTCACCTTTGAAGGGTATGCCTATACATGGTATAGGTACATGATCAAGATTGGGCAACATTTTGCTACTTGGGAAGCATTTAAGAGTGCAATGGTTGAAGTTTTTGTGTCTCCATTGGAAAAAGAGAAGCTATAATGGAAGTGGTATGGATTGCAACAAAGGAGAATGCACATGAGGGTCTATTCAAACATGTTCTTGAATCTCTCAATGTATGTGGAAGGAATTTTAGATTCAACCAAGCTAATAAAGAATATTTTTGGGTTAGATTTAGCCCTATCTTTGAAGGTTGGAGCTATGTAAGCCCACAAATGTGCAGGAAGCCATTCAACTTGCTGAATATTATATCCAAAAGTACAAGAGAAATTTGAATAATTTTTAACTTAAAGTGATGGGATCTTCTCAATCAAACCAATCTACTAGAATAGGGCAATATTTCGGCCAATTTAGATATGGAAAACAAGGGATCAAATACCTACAATAAAATGCCTATTTATCCCATTGCTTGCTCTTGAAAATCGGGACAAATTACAAACCTAATACTAGGGTTAAAATAGAGTTTAATTGGGCTAAAATGGGTGCCAAACAATCATCAAATAGTACTAATAGCAAGCTCCTATCAAGTGACAAGCTTCGAGATATGCATGTGAAGGGTTTATACTATAAGTCTAGGAAAAAATGGACTCCAAAGACCACAAGCTAAAATGTAAAGCTAAAAATGCAAAAGTGAGCAAGATTCTTATTGAGAGTATTGGGAAGATAAAGACATTCATGAAGGCAATTTTTTGTAAGTTGATGCCAACTCCACTTATGAAGAGTAGCATGAGGTTGATGAAGAGACTAATGATGAGTTCTTTGATCATGGATGGTTTTCCATTTGACTCGAATGGGTCTCTTTGCACTATTTCACATGATGGTTGAATGGGATCAAGAGGAGAAAGAACGCTTTGGTTCAAATGAAATATTAATGGAAAGGTTTCCCCTATTCTTGTTGATACAGCCACATCACACATCGCTTTGTTCGATGCCAAATCTTTATACAAGCTAAAGTTGTTACCAAAGGATATGGATGTACCATTAAGGGGGTACAATTGGCAAATGGAGACTTTGAATCAAGTAAAGAGATATGTCCACAAAATTCCTTAAAATTGTCATTGATTCACACTATCCAAGTTGATCTTATAGCCTTGGCCCAATAGTTGATGTTGTTGGCTATGATTGGTTAAAGAATCTTGGGAAGTTCTATATGGACTTAGAGCACATGCAAATGGAGTTTGTTTGGAATGGGCAACAAGTAGTTGTTAATGGCATTAAGCAAAAGCAAATGAAGTTGATCACTAACGAAAAATTAAAACGAGAAAGTAATGCTATGTCTTGCATTTTTACTCCTCTGAGGAAGATTAGCCAACTTCTACAATGAAGAAGGATCCAAACTTGACCAAATTGTTGGAAGAGTATAAAGACATTTTTCAACCTACTTCTTCTTTGCCTCCTAAAAGAGAAGTGGACCACACAACTGACTTAGCACCAAATACAAAACCCATCAAAAAATCACCCTATCAACTATCAAAGTGCAAGTGTAAAGAGGTGAAAAGGCATGTCAAAGAATTGGTGCAAATGGGGATAATTTACCATAGTCAATCACAATTTTCCTCTCTAGTATTGCTTGTCAAGAAGAAGGATGGGTCATTTAGGATGTGCATTGATTACCAAAACCTCAACCTCAACAAGTTTACCATCAAAAATAAATACCCGATCCCTCGCATTGATGATCTTATAAATGAGCTCAAGGATGCCAAGATATCTACAAAGATAGATCTTCGATGGGTTTATCATCATATACACATGGGGGAGGGAGATAAGTACAAAATAGCATTTCAAATGGAAAGGGGTCTCTATCGCTTCTTAGTCATGCCATTTGGTCTCTCAAATGCACCCGCCACATTTCAAGCATTATGAACAAAGTGTTATAGCCCTTCTTATACAAAATAGTTTTGGGTTTCTTTGATGATATTCTTATCTATAGCAAGACTCCAAGAGAACATTTATAGCATGTGAGGCAAGTATTTGACACTTTGAGGAAGCATAAGCTCTTTGCCAAGGAGAGAAAATGTACTTTTATGGTGAATGAGGTAGAATACTTCAATCACTCAGTTGGTTAAAAGGGCATCAAAGTGAATCCCAAGAAAGTGCAATGTGTCAAAGATTGGTCTACCCTAATGAACTCTACTACTTTGCAAGGATTTCTTGGACTCTCTACATTCTATTGGTGGTTTATCAAGAATTATGCTCATGTAGCCCCTCCTTTGACCAACCAATTGAAGTATGAGGCATTCTTTTGGGATGCAACCACCACTAAAAGCTTCAATGATTTGAGAGAACTCCTTATTTCAATGCCTATCTTGGTATGTCTGGATTTCTACAAAGAGTTTAACATTTATGCATATGCTAGTGGTTGTAGGATTGGAGCTATTTAAGATCAAGACCATGGAGTTATTGCCTACAAGAGCAGGAAACTTGATGAAAGGAGTGCCAACTTCATGTGTTTGAGCAAAAAATGTTTGCCATCTTTCATGCCATTAAAAAATGACATCATTACATTTATGGCACCCATTTCAAAGTGAAGATTGACCATCGAATACTCAAATATTTCCTCTCTCAACCGAATCTATCTCCAAAGCAATAGTGGTGGTTGGCCACATTACAAAGCTACAATTTTGAAATATCATATATGGCAGGAAAAGACAATATTTTGGCCGATGCATTATGATTGAAGAAACTATAGCAAGGTGAAGATGAAGAGTGTCCAAACTTTTGATGGCATAATGGACTTCTTTGGTACAAAGAAAGAGTGTATCTGATACCAAAAACAACTCTCATGGACACTATTCGCCATTGGTGGGTCATCATGGATTGTTCAAGACTTTTGATAACATTCATAAGAGCTTTTATTGGAAGGATGTCAAAGAGAATGTTTGCCTTGTCAAAAAAACAAGGATTTTGTTATTTTGCCTAGTGGTTTGCTCCCATATTTACCTATTCCAAAAGGAAAGTGGATGGATATTTCTATGGATTTCATAACGTGGCTACCAAACCACTAAGTACAAATGGAATAGTATCTTTGTTGTGGTGGATAGATTGACTAAAGTAGCTCACTTTATCTCTACCAAAGTCCAATTTTCAGCAAACTACGTTGCGGAGCACTTCATGAAATGTGTATTTAAGCTTCATGGACTCCCATTGGAGATTGTATCTGATAGAGATGCCAAATTGCTCAAACAGATAGTCAAATTGAGAATGTCAAACAATGGCAAGAAGTCCATTTGTGACAATTTTTTCATGATACTCAAACATCATGGGATCAATGGTTCCACCTTGCCAAATTTTGTTATAATGATACTTCCCATGTGAGTATTGGAATGTCTCCATTATTCGATGCACTTTATGGATACAAGGTACAAGTACCCTTAGCCCTCTTCCATGAAGATGTGAATCCCCAAGCTAAGGCTGAGTTAGAGAAGATGGAAGCATTGATGGCTCAATGTAAAGAGAATATCCACAAAGCCCAAGCGTCATGAAGACGTATGCTGATGAGAAGTGAAGGCCTTTGGACTTTGAAAATAGAGAGCAAGTTTTTCTCACGGTTTCTAAATCCCAATATGCTTCTCTTAAGGGCAGGCAACATAACAAGTTGGCTCACACACTTTATGGACCTTATCAGATCATTAAGAAAGCTAGGGACCTTACCTACAAACTTGAATTGTCTTCTACTACCCACATTCATGATGTTTTCCATGTATCTTAGATCAAGAAGTATGTAGGTCTAGAAATCAAAGTTCTTGAGGAGCTACCTCCAATGGATAAGGACCGTCTTATCATCTATGAATTAGAGGTGATCATCGAAAAGCAAGAGAAGTTTTTAAGAAATCAAATAGTGTTAGAATATCTTATTAAGTGGCTTGGTTTACCTATGGAGGAGTCCTCTCAAAAACCCTCATACTATCTTGACTCTTTCCCATGGCTTTTGCATGAAGAAGATTGAATACAATGAATAGAACATGTTGTTGTATAAAATTTATGCATCAAAATAAAAATACTATAACTTTCTCAAACTTGGATTTCTATGCTTCAAGGAGATGCCTCTTATTGTCTACTTTCCAGAGTACATCATTTGCATCATTCAAAGCTCTTTGTGCAAAGTTATGGCTATTTTTCTACCATCAGTCTTGTTCACAAAATTTTGCAAAAAATTCATTGGATGACCTTCTATTTGTGCTTTCAATGAGCAATCTTCATCAAATTCATTTATATCTTTCTTCAATAAAATATACATATTTTGAAGGTAATTCTTCAAGCTTCCATTGTCTAGCCTATATGTCTCAGTTTTGAGGATAAAACATTTTCAGGCCGAGATGGCTTGTCGTGTAGCAGTTACCTTAGTTTTTAGTCTTAAACCATGTGGACTAGGACCTAGGCTATAGAAGGTGGAGATATAACATTGTGCGAATCTTTTTGTCATTAATCAATCTCTAGATCGCCTTCTTGATATTCTCCATTATACATAGAGGTGTGTATCCATGTCCACCAACATGAGGTTCATATAATGCAATTCTTGATTGCAAGCTTCTTGTTCACGTGCAATTATGGCTTCCATGTGTCATGGTTTACTAGAATATAATAATCATGACATGGCTATGGCTACATATTCTCATGTTTTCTTAAAGTATTTCTAGTTTCTTTGTGTTAAAATTGTGCACCATTACATTATTGTCCCTAGAACCCTGGCTGAGTCCTCTCTTCATTCGTACCTTACTAATAGATGGAAGACAATAGCAACTTTTTAATTTAATTTTCTGATAGAAAAGATATAATCAAGGGTGGATTATCATATGGATGCCACATAGGATCAATCCTAGCTTTGGGATATCCATCAATTATAAGATAATATAGATGTAGATAGCATACATGGTTTGTGGTTCTCAACTGAGAGGATACTCGTGCTAATAGATTGTTTAAGAGGTAAGACAAAACTATATATTAAGTTTTGAGCTAACATATCTCAAAGGTATTTTTTTTTCATAATGATCATGAAGTTCTAGGGCACTTTTTGTAGTTAATATATAGGATAATTAGTTATAATTCTAATTTATATATGATCAAATGTAAATTTCATTATAGTCAATTAGCGAATAGTTTATGGAGGAAATTGAAATTATATAGCTGTGGGTTTATTAAGAAAACCAATTAGATGGGCATGCATGAGAGTTTATTGTGCATAAACAATAGTAGGTCATTTGATGTAGGATTAATCTCTCAACAACACAATCCTAGACAAGTCGTGGTTGCTTTACAATTGTGATGGATTCTTATCTGGATGTCTAGGACACAATTGCTAAACACTCAAGAACATCAATATTATTTTCTTGCTAGTAAGTTGAATGAGGATTCTACAATAGAGTATTTGAATTCTTTGGCCATAAAGTAAGCAACAATTCTTAACTTTAACCCATCATTGTGAATCATGCTCTAGCACTTGGAGATGGTGGCAATGTTAACAACAAAGTGAGCAATCACAACTTCTAAAGGTGGATGTACATGCAACACAGAGAGAACTATGGTAGAAAAGTTGTACCCACACATATATATTTTGCTTTTACTTAACGATTCATGTAAATGAGATAGTTGGTCATGCAAACTATAATTAGAGCATAACTTGGAGATGGTGGCAATGTTCACGACAAAGTGAGCAGTCACAACTTCTAAAGGTGGATGTACGTTCAACACATAAGAGGACTATGGTAGAAAAGTTGTATCGACAACATATATATATTGCTTTTACTTAATGATTCATGTGAATGAGATAGTTGGTCATGCAAACTATAATTAGAGCATTACATACCATCTTGACCCTCAAATGTATCAAATAAATCCTTTCCTGTGGCCTAATATGTTGTTCGAGCCTCAAACATGGCTAGTGTGCCAATGCCCATAATTAGAGCCAACAAACCAATTCAAAGTCTAAGCTAGAACAAACGAGCCCAAGCCATAACTAGAGCTAGAGCTCATGCATTCATCAAGTAGAAACTCTTATCCTTTGAAACTTGACCTCAATTTCATCATGCAACAACCACCATATTCTTACCAAGTTTGGGCCTCTAAAACTTGATGTGTTGGATTCATCATTGATAATTGCTCCCTTATAGGGTTAATAATATAGACACAAAAGTTATCATGTAAGTGTAGAGGTTAATGTTATTGCCTACATCTTAACATGCAAATAACCTTGTCTTCTTAATTGCACGTCTCTCATTTTCTTATTGCATCATACAATCTACTTTGAGAATTATATTTGCACCTAGATTAACCTTTAAGTAGATAGATGAGCCAACATCCATAGAAATACTTTGAAGAGCAAATAATAAAACCATACCTCTACTCTTGAGGGTTGACTTTTCCAAATACCACAAAACGCTCCATACACATTAGCAAAGTATGACTCAATATCACTAATAATGGTAGGTTCAAGTACCATATATTACAAGCTTTTAGACTTTAAAACCTAACCTCATATTCCAAACAATGTCATCCTACTCATCCTTCATGAAATGGCTTTGCTGGTGCATTGTAGATATCAATGTTACTCATCTTTACTGGTGCAGTTTAGACATGAAACTTAGGATCTATCTGTCCCTTGAACCATGCTTAATCAATTGTACAAATTCTTCACAACCTCCATCTATGCTCGATCTTGATCCTCCCTCATCCAAACATCCCACAATTTTGGATTCACAGGAAGAGCCTACTTCTTGATATGCCAAGGTAGTCAAAAGAGTCATCTGAACCTGTAAACAATTCGTCTCAATTTTCAGGGCTAGAAACCCTACTTGCCACCGTTCAAGATGCAAAAGATGAAACGCGTCCCAACTCAAAACAGCTGTAGAGGGCAAAACCCTCTTTGCCACCATTCAAGATGCAAAAGATGAAATGCATCCCAACTCAAAACAGATGTAGAGGGCAAAACATACTAGATCATGTGCTTTATTTACAGACTTTGAATTAGTGCTCTGTTAGTGCTACTAAGCAATACACATTATTGAATTAGATTGCCACTCCTGCTCTACATAGAATGATAGGGCATTTGCAAAAGGAATATAAAAACAAGGATTCCAAGAAGATCCTTAATCTTGGTAATCAAATTATTCATCTCAACCTGTACAATTCATCTCAACTTGTAAGGACTGGAAACCCTTTATCTAGCCCATATTCATGAAAAAAAAACAAATCTTAACTCAAACATAAGTAGATGGCAAAACGTTCTACATACTTCATGGACGTGCTAAGGGCCAGACTAAACTTGTATAATAGATGGTGCTCCTAATTTTCTCTCACAAATTTTGAGGAACTGTGTGCTCTTTAAGTGCTACTTGGCAATAGCAATGGACATTTCTTTTTTTTTTAATAATGTGTAGAAGATTGCATTAATATCTAAAGAACAGTTGAATTGCAGTTTCTAATCTAGACAGAACAATAGGGCAGTTGCTAAGGGAAGTGACCTTACTCAACAAACAACCTATTCTTCTTTGTAACTTCTAGATATTTAACATGTCCTTTTCATATCATTAACGAACATGAAAACACAGGTCCCACCTCTCCACTACAACCTGACTGGTACACTCAACATTCAGCCCACCTAGAGAGACCTTAACATTCACATGTATTATCAACATCAAGTTCGATGCTGCTCATTATGGTGAGCATTCGCACTTGAATGGTACACATGCTCTCCCCATGTCCTCCAATACCCTCCTCGACATTCAGCACACTATGGAGTAAGTAATTAGAGTTACAAGCCATCATCCACAATGCCCCATGATTGCTTTCATACCAATTACCTTTCGTTCAATTTTGTCAGGTTCTGAAGACACACTTCAATAACTGATTCACTCAAAATCCAGTTTCAAATTATTTTCTTCAAAAAATTCAGATCCATGACAGCCACACAGAGTTATGACCCATGGCAGCCTTCACAAATTAGAGCCATATACGCCAATCTCCCACCTCACGACAGTCCAGCAAAGCTCACAATCAACAAAGTCACCCTGATGCACTGAGCATTCAAAACAAGAGCACCTTCGGGCAGACTACGATGAGGTAACATCCCTACTGGGACCAGCTATTAACTTCACCAGTGCCGTGCAGATTTGCCTCTACTAACAGCTGAATTGTTGAAAGACTACTTAAAGATTGGACAAAGTTAAGAATCATCTGGAATGAGGTTGGGAGATCCATAAAGAGTCAGCACAATATTTTGAAATCAAGCTCCACCCAAATATATCCAATAAAGAGATTATCACCTGACATTTTCAGTAGATTTTTTTGAAGCAAAAGAGAGGAAGATAAGGAGAGAATGTTTTTAGGGTGAGTGTTCCTACAGCTGTCAAATACATCAACCATGTCAAATATCTATGGACAAAAACCAAGACCATCACATACAAGAATGTGACAGAGTATACCACCTAATCTTTTCAACAGATTATAATACAAGTGAGCAATTTTAAAAAGACACTCGTTAACATTTACCTTCAGTTACTTGGATAGGCAAGAAGCCTTGACTTAGCTCAAAGGTTGATGTACGCCTCATGGCACATGAGCTAGGAAATCGTAAAAACCCACCATGTCAACACAGCTTTCCGACCTTCCATAAGCAAAGATCTTTACATGCACTTACTCAAAAAGGTCTGTGACTCACAATGTAGGAAGCTTGACCACTAGTTTACTCTGGTTAAGTCTGCCACCGCACAATCAACTTCTTATTTCTCAGAGCCATAGATCACAAAAACATTGGCTGCAGCTTGTAGAGGAAAAAGACAAAGATCTGACTAATAACAATATGTTTGCCATTGGGGGTGTGTGTGCCATGGGAAGGCAGGGAGACTGCAGCTGCCAATTAGATTCATTCAGTCGAATCTCTCTGAAGAAACGTCATCACATGTAAGAGAACAAGAGAGGTCATCACCTGATCTTCTCACCAAATTCCAAGAGTAGAGGAGCAGTATATGAGACATTTCTTTCACATATATAATATTCATTCACATATACTACCAATCAATAACTTGGATAGCCAACAATTAAAATGAAGCCTTGCTGATGCACTTAGAAGCTCAAAACCAACCTGCATCATGATGCACAAACTAGAACCCATGACCTGCAAAAGCTGAGTTGCATTCCTTCAACTGCCTGAGACAACAGCATCCATGACCTTACTCCAATAAATTTGTGACACTAACATGCAGAAAGCCTGACCACTAATACTGAGATATAGAAGCTTAACCATTAGTTTACTCTGGTTAAATTTACCACCTCAGTACAATCAACTTCTAATTCCTCGCAACAGGTGATCACCAAAACATTGGCTGCAGCTTGTAGATAATAAAGGCAATTCTAAAATTGACAAACAAACAATATGATTCCCATTGAATGACATAGGAAATGATCACAAAAAACATGGGGATACCGAATACAGCTATCCAGATCAGTAACTTGCGGAAACATGCTAATGAGTTGCCAGATCACTGGATTTTGCTCTCTAGCAGATGCTAAAACATCAGCAGTAAAATCAACCGCAGTGAATCACTTGTTACATGTCTGGTGACATGGTCTGCACTTTATGTTTAACTCCCTGCAGCAGAGCCATCTATGCTATCCAGACCACAAGTGTATACACAGTTCCTCCTTCGAAAACAGTTAAAAAACAAAAGTTAACCACCTCTATGCTCATGCACCAGAGTAGATTGCACCTTAGCAAGATTATCAATCTTCTGTCCATCACAGCAGCGGAATCCAACCATTTTTGTTGGCATGAAGTTCCCACAAAACCCTCAGGCAACAGGCTCATTAAATACTTGAACACATTACAGTAAAGACTCAACTCTGAGCTGTCTGCACAGCTGACTGGGCCAGTCCAGCAGCAACATTTGATGAGTCAAAAGTCCCATTGCCTGCACTGGCTGTTGCATCACTGGATGAAGGATAGTGTGATTGAGCAGCATAGGCTGGCTGAGCACCTTGGGATGTCTGCGGTGCATAGGCAGGCTGAGCCCCTTGGACCCCCTGTTGAGCATAGGCCTGTTGAGCACCTTGGGCACCCTGTTGAGCATAAGCCTGCTGAGAACCTTGGACCCCTTGTTGGGGGTCAAATGTGTATCCATCGCTATAGGTGGCATATCCACTCTGATATCCGTAGTTGTTCACAGGTGCTTGCTGAGAGTAGCCTTGCTGTGCAACAGTTTCTTGAGATCCGGGTTGCCCAGAGGTAGGCTGGGCAGTGCTCTGCTGGGTATATCCAGGCTGCATGGATCTGTATGCAGGTGAGACAGATGGTGGCTGCTGCTGCTGCTGCTGCTGCTGCAAAGGCACCTGAGCTGCATAACTACCAGAAGTGGGGGTTCCTTGCTGTGGATAGCCAGAGAGCACAGATTCTTGCTGCCCATAAGTTTGAACTTGACCATAGACAGGTTGAGTAGACCCTGGCTGTCCGTAAGGTTGTTGGCTGGTGTCCTGTTGGACATAGGACGACTGGATTGAGACCTGCTGCTGTGGAGTTCCTTGTGGCCTGTAGCCAGCCTGAACAGCAGCTCCCTGACCATACACTGTTTGTGGTACTTCTTGCTGCAGATAGCTTGGTTGACTAGAACTTTGCTGGCTATATCCTAGCTGCTGATTTGAACCCTGTTGACTGTAAGATTGAACTGGCCCTTGCTGTCCATATGCTGGAGAGGGTCCCTGCTGAGTATAACCAGGCTGAGTGGAAGCTTGCTGAGGAGGTGCTGTTGTACCATACCCAGATTGTGAGACACCTTGCATTCCGTAATTCGTCTGACTATAGCCTGCGCAAACAAGACAATGGTAGAAGCCCATGTCAATCTGAGTAGCTTTGTCACTTCACAATGCATCTAACCCACAACTCAAGTTCTGTCAGCATTTCTCAGAGCCCCAAGCCCCATCTCAATGAAGCCATCCCCTAACTAGCTTCAAACAACATCTACAAATGTCAAACTGAAGAAGTGAAGCAAGAACAAAAAGAGTTAACGAATCTACTCGCATAGGTCCCAACAATTGTACAAAGAAACTACAGCCAAAAAACTAGCATCAAATTGTCATTAAAAAACAAAGAGATAGAAAGCAAATGTCATAACTCAATAAATTCAAGGGCATTGGTAGCTGCAAACACTAAACCAAGAGGAGCCTTGACTGCGATTCCAAAAACCAAGAAGAAAGCAATGGGACCAGAAATTAGTCCAGTAAAACAATCTTCAGCCCACCATGCATATACAGGCTGGGATGATGATGTAATTGGGACATTGAAAAACTGAAATCTTTGTGGACCTATAATGGTGAAATACAGTGAGACAAAGTGAAAGACTCTAACCAGCACTCTCTTAGAAGAACCTAAAATGGTTATTGGACTGTTTTATGTGAATAGGTTCTATCCTCTGTAATGGGAAAACTTGGCCCTTAACCATCCCCACATACTATTTGAGTCATGGATTAAAAACGGCCAGAAGAGTGAACTACACACGCAACATCAAAACACTCCTTTGACACCGTGCTCTCTAAAAAAAGGCAGTACTCACTATAAACCAGTTTTTTTCAAGTCCAGATTGAAACCTTGAGAGGGAGCTGGCTGGCCATAGCTTTGCTGCTGCGTAGATACCGGCTGACCATAAGCTTGCCCGTATGGCTGTTGAGCTGGCGTCGACATCCCAGTGCTTTGTGGACCAGGCATTTGTTGCTGTGGGTAAGAACCCTGTGGCCCAAAACTTCCCTGCGACTGATTGTATCCAGTTGAGCTATCTGAGGACCCTGTCAAAGGCTGATTGTAATAGTTATAAGGACCAGTCTGCTGAGGTTGTTGACCTGTAACAGGCGAGGGCTGTGAATAACTTCCATATGATTGAGAAGGGGCAGGAAACTGTTGAGATGAGCCTGCAGCAGTTGGTTGTGCATATCCTCCATAGGATTGTGGCTGGCCAGGGTACTGTTGGGGTACTCCTGAATAAGAATTCTGCTGTTGGTAGTTATAACCTTGTGGCTGCATAGGGGCTCTAGGAGCACCCCATTGTGGTGGTCCAGGTGGACGAAAACCTTGCTGATTATAACCACCTGGAGGCATTCTTGTGCGGCTCTGCAGAAAAGCAAACAACTCAGAGAGACAGGATTTTAAACAACACACCCTCCCAGAAAAAGGCATATATATTTTTACTGCGACACAAAAAAGTTCATGATTTGAAAATTCGTCTATCATAATAACAAACCAGTTAAGGAGGCAAGAGGGGACAAAAAGAAAACATCACACAAATTTTCAGAGCCTAAAATTCTATCTACAATTGCAATCATATTTGAGAGTACCAAATTCGTGCATCATTAGAAGGAGACTGAGAACCACAGATGCACTCACCTCATTGGAAGACTCGGTATATTTCAAGTTAACTCTAGTCTCAGATGGTACCTACTTAAGAGCAGTTCCCAAATGTAGGTCCAACTCATTTGAGAAAACCTGAAAACAGTCTCCAAAAGATGCCAGTGGACCTTAACAGCAGATAGTTACAGATAAGCACATGCATACAAGCCAGCTTCAATGGAGAAACTCCAAAATGCAGGACAGAATGTTTTACAAAGGCTTCTTATACATGTCAACTCCAATAAAGGAAGAAACAGTCCTCTTAGAATCAGACATTAACAGTAGTTTTATCTTAGCGATGACCTTGTCTAAATAGAAAGACAAATATGTCCCCATCAAAGCTTCTGAACCAGGTGACCTGTTCATCCTCCCTGCAGAGTTCTGAATGCAGGTGCTTACAAACTGAACAAATATATGCTGCAGCAAGTGTATAACACGAGATATTCTAATGGCGATCATACTGAAGTTACCCATAACGCTGAAAGAGAAACTACTCACATCATTGAGACCCATGAGTTTCTTTCTTCCCAGTCTAGTTTGAGATGTTACCTAAATGAAGCAGTTTCCACTTCTGGGCCCATATCATATGAAAACCTGCCAGGTATCAGGGCCCATTGGCTCCATAAAAGCACAATAAATGAAGCAGTTTCCACCGCTGGGCCCATATCATATGAAAACCTGCCAGGTATCAGGGCCCATTGGCTCCATAAAAGCACAAATAGAGATAAGCACATGTCCATGAAACAATACTCTGTACAACGCTACAGGTTACATGCCCTCTTCTTTCCATCAATCATGTAAGAAGGAAAAAGACCCTTCTTACATGACCACATCAAACTTAAAACTTGAGTAGTGAATCTCAGCAAATTTCCTGCAGATTTCTCAAATACTGGAGTGGCAATGGACAATATTACACCCATAGTTCAAACGCTCTAAAAGCTGATACTACTTTTCAGAACAAGTCTCATCATGTAAGATGAGGAATCCAGACTACAACAATGCACAATACTAGTTGAAGGACAACATGATATTAGAGGCTCTTGAGCTTAAATAAACCTGAAAGATTTATCTCCATCAAGAGTTTTCAAACAAGTCTATGGGTGAATCATGGTAACAGAGATCCAGGCTGCAAATAACTAATTGACCATCTGCACCACACAAAAAACCGGACATAGCACAGCATTCATCACAATTACAACTTATACAAAGATCATGCTAGCTAAGAAGCTCTAAGCCTAAGACATATCTGCTCTTTCAAAACTCTGAAGGTCTGGCCTAATTAGCCATTCATACACACCAACACTTCTGAGACAGTTCTTACAATAGCAAAGAAAGGTCAGGTCTATCTGTCTGAGGCCTGAAAGATCAGAAGCACTATAGCTGATACAGACATAAAATTCTGAGTACAAGAAAGACTGAGTTCCATCACATCACAATATAAACTATGTAGGCTGCAAGTTTATTAAGCAAACTCACCATGCAATAGAAAAGAGAACCAATGACAGTTTACATGGATACTTAACACTGCTAGCACAATCCAATGCAAAAACTACATAAAGACTTGCCTCACAGAAGGGCCTTTCCAAGTCACTTCCAAACAATTATATCGATACAAGAGAACCAATTTAATAGCCTGTTATACACCAACTGAGCTTATTAAGGACCAACAGAACAAGCTTGTATGGTAAAGCTGCTCCACATTCTGATTTGAATTCAAGCTTTCAATTTTCATCTCTTTTGAAAAAGTAGTAACTCCAAAACCTTTAATACTACAACAGTCACAGCTGTGCTACAATGAGAGGGTCATATGCATCAGCATTGAACTTCTTGTGATAACCTAACAAACTGCCACGTACAAGGTTTGAGGTGCCATAGAATAACAGCCTGTCATAAAATCGGACACTTTGCTTTGACCTTCATGATAACAGGACAGTGCAAGGATACTAACAGACTACATTAGATGACCAATTTAGTGTTTAATAAAGCACCTCCACTTTTATTTTTAAAAAGCAGAATTTTAGTTTCTCAGCTAAGATGAAAAAAAAAAAACTTCATGTTAAAGCACAATAACTCAGTACTAGAGGTTCCAACTTTCAAATAATAAAACTAGACTAACACCACATTAAGCCCTAGATTTGCATGGATCTCTGAGCAAATGCTGCTAACCTTAAGATAGTAATTAGAGAAACAAGAGACTATTTAAAATACACTGTCCTGGAAACAATTCAATGAAAAAAATGACTTACAAGGCCAACAATTGAAATGGAAGAGAATTAGCACACTGTAAAGATGAGCTCAAATCACCCACAGTTAGAAGCCTACCTCACTGATCACCTCTTTGATTAACTCATTTGCCATCTCAATCTGTTGTTTATTGCCTACTAAAGTGATGATTCGTTCTAGACCAGAGTCAGGTCCCATGTCAGCAGAATGTTGAAGCGGAACAAGCTGTCAACAACAGCAGCACAACCTCAATCTTAGAAAGAGAAAAGAGCATGTTTCCCAAAACTAGCACAGACCTAGCCCACATTCCTTTCACTAATTACAGATTCTAGGGCCTTACCTGAATTCGAGCCCCGGTTTTACTTTGCAAGTTCTTTATTGTATCTCCACCTCGACCAATTATAAGACCAACCTTTAAGACAGCATTCTTGTTAACAAAAAGCATGTAAACGACTTGCAAGTACTACATATTTTAATGCTGTTGTTGAACAAATTGCACTCAGGTAAAAGGCCTACACCTTGCTATTTGGAACCCTTATTTCCATCTGTTCTGCACCAGGGCCTGAACCACCAAAACCACCACCCATGGGACCACCCCCTGAGCCAACCGCATCCGCCTAAAAGAGAGAACATTTGAGACTTGAGAATCCACTGGCATGCTAAAACAGGTCACACATCAAATGATCATACCTCTGCAATAACATCCCTGATCAGCTGTTGAGCACGACTAATCTGGTCAGGTGTCCCCATGATTTCAACCTGTCGATTTGGAATGCGTGGATCGTGATCAGCATCTCTGGTCACCTGTATTCTGGCACCTGACTGATTCTGCAAATATTTAATGGTTTCCCCTCCTTTCCCGATTATCAGACCAACCTGAGAAAACGGCATGTAGCATTACAAGGCTGAATTCAAACTCTCTTTTCACTTAAGTGCCATAAGCTCATGACCTACAATACCCTGGCATTAGGAATATCCATCTTCTGGGACTGGGGGTATTCTTGCATTCGGTAGAAGTTTCCACCCTGAGACTCGGTCTGCTGGGGCACTTGACTTCTATCTTGAAACATGTGGCCCGGCCCATGTTCTAAACAAAAGACAAGAAAACAAAACTTGGTTAAATTCTAAGCGTGCAGGCACATGCTATGAAAGCTTCCTCCGGGTAGAAATCTCGGGATTCAACAGATCATACATCTAAAATAACCAACCAAACCAAAACCTATGTTCCATTTCATAGTCACAGATAGAAGAAGCTACAATAACGCTAAGGAATGTGTCTTTTGAAAATAGCCACTAGTGTTCCTTCCCAGTCCTTCAAAACATACGAAGAATCAACCCCTGCCATCGGGCCAAAAGATGACCCAGATCAAGCTGCAACAGCAGCCACTAATAGGACACAAGCACAGAAGTTGGAATAATGTACCTTCACGGCCATAGCTAGGAGGTTCCTGGCTTATGACACTGGGCATGCTAGGAGGCTCTTCAGGAAGGCCATCGACACGGGGTCGTTTTGAATCCTGGGCGACAAGCCGTGCTGCAATCTCTGCAACTTTTTGTTTTGCTATCTCAATAGGGCTAAGTCCTCCTCCCGGCCCACTGTTGAATGACTCAGTAGGAGGTCCAGAAAACCCAGTTTTCCGATCCTGTTCACCTGGAGGCCCAGAAAATCCAGTTTTACGCTCCTGTTCACTGGGAGGCCCCGAAGAAAATCCGGATTTTCTCTCAAAGTCAGCTGGGGGACCTGAGAACCCTGTTTTCCTTTCGTGGTCTCCACCAGGGGGACCCGTGAGCGGGGGTCCAGAAAAGTTAGTCCGCCGCTCACGGTCATTACCAGGCGGCCCAGAGAAACCTGTTCGTCTCTCGCCATCGCCACCTGAGAAGCCTGTCTTCCTGTCAAAGTCTTTCGGAGCTGGCGAGAAGTTCGTCTTTCTTTCATCCGGTACGGCAGAAAAGCCTCCTTTCCGGTCAAGATCAGCAGCAGCGGGCGGGCCTGAGAAGCCGGTTCTCCTCTCGCGATCGCTGGCGGGAGGAGGTCCCGATGAGAAGCCTGTCTTCCTCTCGTGGTCACTCATGTCGTCGTACTTGCGCTTCTGGTCCATTCGGGGAACATTGGGAGGGTAGTCGTCGAAGGCAGGGCCATCTTCCGCCATAGCTACTGTAGGGAAGAAACGCTGTGAACCAGGCCTTGATGAAGAAGGCGATGGAAAACCCCCCTGGAAACCCTAGAAACACAGAAAAATGAACTAGAGACAGTGGCGACAACGTGAGAAATATCTTTAGCCTAACCTGGAGTCCAAATGGTTTAAGGAAAAAAATCTTTAGCCTAATGTGATCTTTTGCAAATAATCCATCAATTAGAGACAAAGATTGTAAAGGGGCACGCTCCTCATTAGCTAAGGTGGGAAATTAGCCTTGCAGTAGGAAGCGAGGTGCATCGTGTTAAGCAAGTCCCGCTAGATTGTACCACAAGTCATGTCTATCCCCAAGCGGCATGCAAGGGTTAAAAGACTTCTAGACTTTCTAATTGTTTCTCCTAAGAGCGAGCAAGCTCAAAAGGCAAGGTGAACCTCGTCCATTGAGCAAGTGAAGAGACCTGCCTATGATGCACGCAATGTGTTTGAAGTAATGGCGAGTGATCCCAGTGGGATTTCTACTGCTCAGAGGAAAGCTCTAGGTGAGGATAAGAGAACTCATAAAGTGCAAATCTTACTATCCATGAAGTCAACGTGCAATAGAAATTTTAATTATGCTACTTATAGGGCTTTTATGGATTTTATGTGCAAAATGCCATTAAAGATAAGTTCCCCAAATGGTTCCTTGGGCCTTTTCAAGTGAGGTGCACTATTGCTCAATACAAGTTCATCAATCAAGGTTTTTTTTTTTGTGTTAGTTGGTTCAACCAAGGAGAGAGAGTACTCTGGCTTCTTTCTTGTGAAGAATCAAGCTCATCTATCTTGTCCGGCTATAGGTTATTAGATGGATGTCCTATGATGTAGAGGAAGAATCTAACTCTAGTTAGGAGTATGGTTAGGTTAGTATTATGGTCTGCACTCTATTGCAATTGTGTATAATATGTGGGTTACTAAATGAATAACGAAGAAAACTATTGAGAGCACTCTGCTCTCTAAGCTTGCCTCGGTTTGTGTGTCTTTCTCTCCCTCTACATCTTGAACATGGTATTAGAGCATAAAGGCCTTGTGTGGCAATGAGCAAAAGCTAAAGAGTGACCTTAACCTGCAACTTGAAGAAGGAACCCTGTGGAAGTGCATTGACAGACATAGCCTGCACCTAGAATGGTATGTATCAGTGTTTTTAATCTATACTTGATAGAGCCGATTGAGGCTTGGAAGGAGGGATCATTTCCCTTCACTAGAGCCGATGAATGAGCTAAAGAAAACCATCACCTTCATCGGCAAATCAACATGATTTGGCTCCTGGATTGGATTGAATGGGTAGCATTAGCAAGTGGTTCTCGTGACCAATAGGGCTTACATACTTGGCATTATTTAGGGCCACTTGAAGCTCATCAATAATAGGACATATAGCACTTGTGAGTGCTCATTAAAATGTCATTAGCAATAGCCACATGGTCTCCATAAATCAACGTGGAGTTGGGAATTTGCGCATGTTTTATGGCTATCATGACCAGAGGATTTTAGCCAATCGTTGCTTGACTTTGGCATGTCTAACATCAAGTGGATAGTTGGCAACTAGTGTGCTATCATTCGTGTATACTTAGGGCATTGGTATGAGGATCTAAAGGTCAATTCTAAAATGCATTCATAGTACTAGAAGCTTGATAGATTGCACTTGAAATATTGGAGCATATTGAAGCTTGGTTGGTACCTGCAAATGGTTGGACCTTGTCACATGAGTTGTGGGATGTACTAAGCATGGAATACTCAGATCTAGATTAGCTTATTTTGCTGATTATAACAAAGGTTGTTATTCTCATTTGTGAACTAATGTCTACAACATGTTTAGATGAGCTGGACTAAACTAGTTGTAGGGTATCAACAAATGTACATATGGTACTTGAATGTTATACAAGAATCTTGATCAAAGATTAACTTGGTTTGCAGCGAGTCACGTTGTCTGTTTTAATAGTGCAGCAAATACATAGAGTTGTAAACATGGCAAATGCAAATATATCTAACAGTATTACATAGATAGTGGGTGACAAGCTGGACAATAATAACTATGCAATATGGAAATTTCGACTGGAAAATTTCATGATTGGCAAAGGGTATTGGGACCTTGTTACAAGTGTTGAAGCTAAATCCAAGCTTCGAAAAAAGAGTCCAACTGCTAAATAGCTGAGAGCACATCACGCTTGGCTAGAAAGAGCTTGCAGAGTCCTGCATTGGCTCTCCTTGTGTATTTTAGATGCCATGGTTATGCCCTGTGTATTTTAGATGCCATTGGCTCTCCCTGTGTATTTTAGATGCCATGGTAATGCCCTGTGTATTTTAGATGCCATTGGCTCTCCCTGTGTATTTTAGATGCCATGGTAATGCAAATTATGAACTACAAGACACCAAAAATTGCGTGGAATATCCTGATGAGATATTATGGTACTACTAACTAGTGCAAGGAAAATACAACTAAAACAGAAGTTCAATACCATGGAGAGGAAAGGACGCTCCATTCAAGACTATGTAACATAGATAAAAACCATAGCTAATCAATTGGCAACTATCGGAATTGAAGTAGAGGATGAGGATTTGGTTGCAATGACCCTAGATGGCCTTTGACTTGAATACAAGTCTTTTGACACACATCTATATCAATGAGATCTAAGATGCCTAACTTTAATGAGCTAATCTCATTGCTTATATGTAAAGAGGTTAAGTTGGGTTTAGCTACTAGCTCAAGAGGCAAAGATATAGTATCTTATTCAAATCAGAGAGGCCGTGGCAACCATTGTAGGGGGTCCTTTTGTGGCCAAGGGACTCAACAAAATGCATCTTAGAATATGCAAAATTAGCAAGAACATAATGCTAGAGGTGGTGGATACTCCTGAACAAGGCGGAGATCCAACTCTAGAGGTAGAGAATCTTGGCACAGTCGTAGACTATGAATGACAATGCAAACAAGAATAAGGATTATTACTATTGTGGGAAGTATGGACGTGTTGCTAAAGAATGTTGGAAGAGGCAAGCAAATCAAAGAGACAAACAACAGGGTCACTATGCCTTATCTAGTCATGTAGAGCATGAGAGTGATGATAGGTTATTTGCTATATACTATGTACGAGACAAGGGTACTTAGCAAGAAAAGTCAGATGGCATATGGTATATTGATTTAGGAGCGTTAAACCATATGACACCACATCGGGAGTGGTTTGATGAAATGAAAGTAGGAACAAATGGCTATGTATGCACAAGAGATGGCACTTAGCATGGTTAAGCTCATACATGAGTTGTTACATTGATTATGTTGATGGTAAGAATAAGAAATTGTATGATGTTCGCATGTTCCATCAATCACAAAAAAATTATTATCTATTGGCTAGATGCCTAAACAAAACCTACAAGTATGGTTTAACAAAGATGGCTATTTTATAGAGGAATATGGCAGAGGTTACAAGCTAATTGCAATGGGCAAAAGACATGGAAGGATGTTTACCTTGAATGAAAATATTCCTAAGATGAAAGCTGCAATGTTTGCTTATGATGATGCAAGTGTTAGAGATATAGATATTTGGCATAAACACGTTGGACACATAAATATACAAAGGTTCAAAAATATACAGCAAAAGGATATTGTTTCAGGATTGCCAAAGTTCGGGACAAGTATGTTCGACTTGTCAATTTGGGAAACAAGCTTGGTTTCCATTTACTTAACACACATGGAATAGCAGTAGACCATCGCAGCTTGTTCACTCCGATGTATGGGGACCTACTCATAATGTATCTCTTGGAGGGTCTAAGTATTATGTGACCTTTGTGGATGATTTCAGCAGGTATGCTTAGGCATACATTTTTGTTAGGGGTAAAGGTGCCTCTGCCTAGCTACCTGTGTATTACTATACTAACAAAACCCATGTTTGCACACTACAAGCAGTGGACGCCCATCACCATCACTTTATTCTTTATTCTTTTAGTGACATATGAATAAAGGGAAGGCCGGTCACACATTGTGATTGTTGGAGTTCCCACATTGTGAGTCTCTCTCTCTCTTGCTCTTGCTCTCCTGCCATACCTCTCCCATGCAAGCTTCGATCCTTCTCTCCTTTCAACTAGTATCAGAGCATGGTTGCTTGAGCATTCAAGCTTGGTCCACGACTCCTTTAGCATTCATTCGAATCCCTACACCATTGGTTCTCACTCTTGGCAGCCATATTCGACTCCTTCGAGCTCCGATCACGAGCTTCGATCACTCCCCAGCTTCCTGAGCACCTACCCGGCCCATTTGGGTACCCTTAGGGCATTCCTTCAGAGGTATTGAGGTATTCTTTTGAGTGTTTATTTTAGTTTGTAAGGTACAACAAGAAGGGGCAACCATAGCTCCAACAACTTAAGCTCCCCCATGAAGGGGAAGTGGAACCTAGGGGAAGAAGCTTGGCGGTGAGAGCTATGGCGGATGGAGAGCAAGAGCCAAGAGAGAGAGACTCAGAAGTGGGAACTCCAACAACCACAATGCGTGACTGGGCCTTCCTTTATTCAAACGGTCACTAAAAGAATAAAGAATAAGTGATTGTGATGGGCGCCTGCCACCTGCAGTGTGCAGTGACGGGGTACTATCAATGTAGTAATACACGGGCGGCTAGGCAGAGGTGCCTTTACCCCCAATAACCTCCCAGTTAAAGGCGAATCTACGCCAGTGAGAGAGAGAAAAAAGAAAAGACAGTACAACATGTACACATATACAACTGGATGAGGAAAAAGACATCATTTTATCCAATGCCCATCAATCTTCTGAGGAAGGCAAAGCGCTCAGTAGTGAGGCTCTTTGTGAGCAAGTTTGCAGGATTCTGCTCAATTGGAATCTTGACAAGGTCAATAGACCTGTCCTCAATGACCTAATGAAGTGATACCTCACCTCAATATGTTTCGGCTTTGCATGGAAGACCGGATTCTTGGCCAACTGAATGGCACTCATAGAATCCGAATACATTGTAGGCATAGCATCTGTCATACCAAGGTCTGCAATCAAACGGCCTAACCAAATAGCCTCCTTGCAAGCCTCTGTGACTACAATATACTCGGCCTATGTAATAGAAAGGGCCATACACTTCTGTGCCTTGGACATCCAAGAGATAGCCCCTCCAGCATAAGTGACCACATAGCCAGAAGTGAACTTCCTACTATCTGCATGTCCTGCATAATCAGAGTCAGTGCACCCCACAACTCCTGTATCCTGGCTGCCATAACAAAGACACATATCTGCTATGCCCTTCAGGTACCTCATGATACCCTTCACAGCATCCCAATGTTTCTTGCCAGGTGTAGCCATATAACATGCCACAACCCTAACTACAAAAGCAATATCTGGACGGGTGGCTATCATGGCATATATAAGACTTGCCCACGGATGATGCATAGGGAATCTTGGCCATCTCGGCCCTCTGCTCATATGTCTACAGACAATCGGCCTATGAAACCTTCACATAAGAAGGTAATGGATAGCCAATAAGCTTAACATCCTGCAGGCGGAAGCGCTCAAGGACTTTATGAATGTACTCCCTTTGTGACCGATATAGTAGTCCCTGAGATCGATTGTGCGTAATGCGCATACCAAGTAAATGAGAGGCCTATCCCACGTCTTTCATCTCAAAGCTCTTCTTGAGCTGAGCCTTAATAGTATCTACCTCCTCATGAGCTCTCCCTGCTAAAAGCATGTCATCCACATAGAGTATCAAAATCAATAAAGAACCGTCACGGGCTTTCTTGGTGTACAAGCACGGATCCATAGCACTACGACTGTAGCCCTGTGACTACATGAATGCATCAAACTTATGGTACCATTCCCTAGGTGCCTGCTTTAATCCATATAGACTCTTCTTTAGCTTGCACACTAGGTGTTCCTTGCCAAGGTCTGCAAAGCCCTTAGGCTACTCCATGTAAATCTCATCATGCAAATCCCCATGTAAAAAAGCCGTCTTGACATCCATCTAGTACAAGTCCAGGTCAAGTTGTGCAACCAAGGCCAAGACTAAGCGTAGGATAGTCATATTGACCACAGGAGAAAAGACTTCATCAAAGTCAACACTATGCTCCTACTTAAAACCCTTAGCAACCAATCGAGCCTTGTATGCTAGCTTGGCGAGTCCAGGGCTACTTTTCAGCTTGTACACCCATTTGCATGGCAAAGCCTTTTTACCATGAGGTAAGGAAACCAAATTCCAAGTCTGATTCTTATGCAACGAGTCAAGCTCAGACTGCATAGCCCTCTCCCAAGAGTGACAATCACCCCTGCGCATAGCCTCATCATAAGTGAGAGGCTCTCATGCATCTATAACCAATACATAATCCATAGAGGGCGCAAAATAGTAAGGAGGTTATCTATCTCTAGTAGAACGCCTCAATCGAGGCTCTGCTGCCTGACCAACATCATGTCTAACATCAACATGTCTAGTATCTAGGCCATGAGCATCAGGTGATGTTGCACGCTATCTAGCTAGTCGTAGAGCGGGCTGAACGGGAGTAGGTGGCTCCTCCTGAAAGATAACTCTACGTACCTCAACCATTTTCTCAGGCTGTATATGCATTTTGTCCTCATGAAAGATGATATCATGGGGCTGTGGATCACTTTTCGCGCCTGCGGATCCCATAGACGGTAACCCATCTCTCCTGCATCTCCATAGCCAATGAAAATGCATTTGATACTTTTAGGATCTAGCTTATTGAATTTGTCCTTAGGCACATGGCAGAATGCCTCACATCCAAAGACACGCAAATGATCATAAGAGGGGGGCTTGCCTGCCCATACCTCCTCTGCAACCTGAAAGTCAATGCCATTGCTAGGTGGCCTATTAATGAGAAACACTGCAATAGTAACTGCCTCAACCCAAAAGTATTGCGGTAAGCTAGCCTGGCTAAGCATGCTACGGACCCTTTCCTGAATGGTCCTATTCATGCACTCAGCCATACCATTCTGGGGTGGGGTGTAAGGGGCAGTCAACTGACGCTTAATACCCTGCTCATCACAAAACTGCTCAAAAGCACGTGATACATACTCACCCCCATTATCTGACCTTAGGCATTTGAGCCTTTTTCCAAACTAGTTCTTTGCCAATGCAAGCCAACTCTGAAATTTGTCTAAGACATCAGATTTTCTCTTTATGGGATAAGCCCAAACCTTATGTGAGTAATCATCTATGAAAGTAACAAAGTACTTTGCCCCACCAAGTGACTGATAGGGCATGAACCCACATACATCTGAGTGCACAAGAGCCAAGGGCTCACCCATGTGTTTCTTGCTAGACTTTTTATGCGTATTTCTAGTTTGCCTGCCATACAAACAAATGATCATAAGAATCAAAATGCGAATAGTCAAAAGGCGGAAGATACTACAGAGCACGGAGCATTTTCATTGCTTTAAGAGACATATGCCCCAAACGAGCATGCCAAAGGGATATATGGGGAATAGAACCCATATACAAAACATGATCCAATGTATCTCCAGATACAAGTAAGGGATAGAGACTATCGGACTTGGCACCTCTTGCAAGTACAAGCCTGCCACCACGAGTAATCTTCCATGCAGAGTCTCCAAAAGACACAAAATACCCTACATCATCAAGCTGTCTAGTTGACATAAGGCTGCGAGTCAATGTAGATACATAGCTTACATCATGCAAAGCAAAAGAACTGCCAGAAGGAAATTGCATCCTAACATCTCCAATGCCCACAATGTCAAGAGACCTGTCATCACCAAGATGCACAGAACTAGACATGGTACGATAGTTATGAAACCAATCTCTACAGGGTGTCACATGAAAGGACGCACCCGAATCCAAGAGCCAGCACTGCGCATACATAGAATGTATCTCAGAAGTCTGTAAGGCATCGCATGAAGAAGCTGCAAGTATGTAATCATTATCTGAATCAGTGGCCTGCATTATGATTTGTCTACTCATGAGACTTTGATTAGCTGTGATGTGGTATTTGATGAGTTAGCATCATGGTATGGTTATAAGCATGTAATACTTCATGACGATACTTCAAAAAGTACATATGGTGAAAATGAGGCGCAGGACACTCCTACTACTAGTGGACCTACACATGATGTATCTACCAATATGAGTTCTTGGACATGACAATTATGCAGTCATGGTTCTCATTCCACTAACACGGATATGTTAGTGAGGGGGAGATTGGACATGGATAAAGGCAAAGAGAAGGCATTTGATGATGTAATAGGCCCATTGACATCGGGATATGATTCCATTGATAGCTTGGATAGCGAATTTGGAATAGATATCATCATTACACTTGGTGTTAAGCACATGTATGTACCGCCTCGTGAGAGAGCAGAATCGCATAGTGCACCACAACTATGAAGATCATAAATAGTCAAAAAACTTGTTGATGGATTTACTTATAGTGGATACTCGAGTAAACATTATGTGTACATGATAAAATTAATGAGTTACAAAGAGTCCACATCATTTATAGAAGCAATCAAAGATGAGAATTGGTATACAGCAATGGATGAAGAGAATGATGCTTTGCTGAAAAATGCAACATGGGATTTAGTCAAGGCAAGATGTCTATTGCATGCAAGTGGGTCTACAAAGTCAAATGCAAATCAGATGGCTCATTTGAAAAGTACAGTGCTAGGTTTGTTGTAAAGGGTTATGCTCAATAGTATGGGGTGGTGGCTTATGAAGAGACATGTAGTCATGTTGCAAAGGTGGTAATTGTACGAACAATCATTGCATTGATTGCATCCAAGGTTGGAAATTATATCAAGTGGACATAAAGAATGAATTTTTGAATGGTGATCTAATAGAAGGAGTTTATATGGATTAGCTGGAAGGCTATATACATCTTGAATATCCATCTTATGTTTGCAAATTGAAGAAAGCACTGCATGGATTGAAACAAGCACCATGTGCATGGAATGCAAAAATCAGCTTGTACTTACAGAGATGTGACTTTCAAAAGGGTAAAACTGATCATAGCTTGTTTACCAAGAAGATAGAGAAAGGATATGTGATCTTGGTGGTTTATGTAGATGACTTCGTCATATACAGGTGATGATATATATGGGATTGATGAGATCAAATCTATGTTACAGGAAGAGTTTCAAATAAAAGATTTGGGAGAGCCAATATTTTTCCTTCGAATTGAAGTCATAAGCATACCTCGATGAATATGGATGTTATAAAAGTAGTATGCACATAATATGCTAGAAAAGTATGGCATGCTAAAGTGCAAGCCCATTGATACCCCATTAGAACAAAATGCCAAGTTGACAGTATACACGAAATGAATTTGAAAATGTAACCATGTATAGGCAAATGGTTGGTAACTTGATCTATCTTACCATCACTAGACCTAATCTAAGTTATTTAGTTGGGTTGATTGGTCAGTTTGTGCAAAGACCAAGGAAACCTCCTTTTAAGATGCAATGAAAAGATTATGAGGTATGTGAAGGCTACACTATACTATGGATTGTTTTATGAGTATGGTAAACCTCTTGAGCTTATAGGTTACAATGGTGTGGATTGGTCTCGATGTGCATACGATAGAAGATCAACAAGTGGACGCATTTGGTATTGGCAATAGCATGATTAGCTAGAGTAGTAAAATGCAACACACTATGGCTCTTTCTAGTACTAAAGTAGAATATAGAGGTGTAACCTTAGTTGCATGGAAAGTTGCTTGGCTGGTTAAGATGTTAGATGACTTGGAAGTACATGTGGATAAACCAGTCAAGCTGCATCGTGACAATATGAACAGTGTACTTTTGGCAAGTAATCCTATTTATCATGCTAGATTTAAGCACAAAGAAGTGCATTATCATTTCATATGGGAAATGGTACTTGGAGGCAAGATAGACCTTATCCATGTGAAGACTAAAGACTAGATAGCAATCTTTACCAAATCACTTGGTAAATATAAGTTTACTCATTTTTTATTGCTACTTGGGATACAACAGGATCACTTGAGCTTGAGGGGGAGTGTAAAGAATCAAGTGCGTCTATTTGACTCCTTGTCAACTGGATGTCATGTGTGAAAAATCAAGCTCATCTGTCCAACTCCTTGTCGCTCGATGTCAATTATGCCTCAATAAATGAGTTGGGACCTAACTCTGGTGAGGAGTATGGTTAAGTTAGTATTATGGTTTGCACTCTATTGTAGCTTGCTCCATGTCTTTCTCTTGCCCTTTGCATCTTGAACATTTATTGCTTAATGGCTTACCAAGGAGATTTGGTCCATTGTTTGTCATGGCTCACATAGTTCTTCCTAGAGGGTATGCTACTATCCAAGTGTTTGGTGTGGGCTTTGTTCGCAACCTCCACATGGCTACTTGAAAATGAAGTAAGGACCATTGCAAGTTAATTAGGGAAAGTACTTTATGTGCCTCCTACCTCTATCAATCCTAAAGGAAAGGTTGTGTGTGCTATCAAGCTTTCACATTTCCCCAACTCATGCTATGTTTGCCATGAAAATGGACACTTTGTTAGAAATTGTTCCAATAAGCAAAATACGAAGATGGAATGTAAGAATGAGGAGAAGCAAATGGAGGAGAAACCCTTAGACAATGCTGACTCTTCTCCTTCAATAGAAAAGCCAAGAGAATTGGCCCCAATAGAAGCTAGGGACAAAGGTAGTACGAGAAGAAATTAAGAAGACACAATAGGCAAATTAAATTAAGAAGCAAAGTAAGTCTAAACAATATTTTGACGATAAGGATAATGCAATTCCAAATCAAGCAGGTGGCTCAAATGGGCAAATAGTCTCTAAGTCCAAATCTAGAGATCTAGTCTTACTAAAAAATTTGTCTAGGAGAGGCCAAACTTTTGTCAACTCTATGCATCATTGTTGGGGGAATTGGCCAGGAGAGGCCACAACCTCTATGTGCCATTGGGAGAATAGGATACAAAGACTTAACTTAGCCATGAAAGACTCAGGGTGATGTCTTAGAACATTCAAGGGGTTGGAGCTAGCATCAAGAAAGTGGTTGTAAAGATTTGATTGATAAAAGGTAAAAGATTTGATAAAGAAAAGAAAAATGGATGTGATAGCTCTACATGAGATTAAAAAAGGTGGCAATTTTACTTATTTGATGATTACTTAGTGTATATCGATGCCCCATAAAGAGGGTTTAGGGTTACTGCCATACTTTGTAAAAAAGTTTTTGAGCCTAATGTAATCAACCATAGTAAGATGGGCAATTTTGTTTTGTACTCAAAGTCAAATTTAACAAACAGAGAACTAGCTATTATATATGTCTATGCACACAATCGTTCCATGAAAGGGCTATTATGTGGGATAAGCTCACCTCAATAGATATGGATACTTTTATGATTTTTGCAAGCACCTAGAATATTAGGGTGTCCTCCACCAATTGTTCAAGTGATTCAAAGAGACCAAAACTTTCAAGGAGGTTCAAGCATGGGAGAGGTTCTCAATCATGCATGATTTGAGTAATGTTGTAGAGATGGATTATGAGGGTGGCTCTTAAAAGCTTCTCATGGAGAAATACATATGTAGATTTGTATTGGCATGCAACTCATCTTGATAGGTTTTACGTCTCAAGTGGCAGATGGTGGGATACATCCTACTTCAATTTGGCATGGTAGTAGTTTATCTAATCACTTCCCAATTTGGGCACAATTCAAATTTCTTGAAAATAAACTCATTAGTTAGTCCTGCCTCCATTTTAGATCAACATGTCACTTTTAAAGAAGCCTACACTTTAGAGTACTATTCAAGGCATTTGGCAAGAGAATTCAAGCCATCTAGAGTTGATTGCTTGCAGGTGATCAACACACAAGGAGGTCAGTGGAGGTAGCCAAGAAATTTGGAAGGAGGAATGATGCTCACATAAGATCAACTAATGCTTTAGTAGTGATGGCTATTTGAGATAATTGGCTACAACTTAATTTTACCTTTTAATACAAGAAGAGGAGAAGATCAAGGGTCTTAGAGTTCAAGCTCATCTCAATGGCTCCAACTTAGGGACTGCCCACCGATTTCTTTCTTCTTCAAGTCGATGAAGCAAAAGAGGATACGAGACCTTGATGTGTTAAGGTTAATGAAAATTTTGAAATGGGTGATAATCACTTTCTAAAAGCTACCCAATTATTGGATCAATCCACAACTACTTCCCATCAATAAAGCATTGAGCTTGGATTGGCCTTTTAGTTCGAATAAATAAAAGAGGTGATATTCATGACGAAGAAGTGTTGTTCTTCTGATGCTTGGTCCTTTCCTGCTCTGCTAGTTTTCCCGTAGTTTTACATTCATCTCTTCCACCCATGCCATTCTTTTCTTGAGCTCAACATATTGTTGGATGAGCAACTTGTTGCCCCATTGCTTGGCCACCAGGTATTGGGCTTTGTCTTCTAGCCTTTGCCTTAGGTGATCTTCATTCTATTGCACGTCCTTCTGTGTGGCACTTAGTTGCTCTTTCAAGTTTCGGATTTCTTTTTGGTGCTTTGTGGCTTGGTGTGTCATCTCTAACCTTAGCACCGTTGAAACTTCCCTCTCGACCTCTAGCTTTGCAACTGCTACCTTCTTATCTTCTTTGGCCTTTTCTAGCTGGGCTAGGAGTTTTGCTACATAAGCATTGTAGTCTGTCCTACTAATGGTGCACACTCAAAAAGGTCCTAACCCTTGAAATTTCATTTTTTGCTTGTGGCCCTTTACTGAGTAGAGCAAAACAAGGTCTCCCTCCTCAAAGTCGCGTTGCTTGACGTGCTTATCGAACCACATCTTCTGTTGTGCTTTCTCACAAATCAAGGCATGTGTGGCTAGGATCCGAGTCTCAAAGAGTCGTTCCAATTCCATGAGACGGTCAGTCCAAGCTTCCTTCCATTCCCATCTCTCCTATACTGCTATCCACAAGCTAGGGACAAAAAAATCTAAGGGCAGAATTGCCTCAGTTCCGTAGGTCAGCCTAAAGGGTGTGTGTCCTAGAGCCGTTTTATAGGCTGTCCAATAGGCCCATAGTGATGCCATAGGCTTGTTGTCCCACTCACTTCGAGAGGTAGAAACTACCTTCGTAAGGATATTGACTAGGATCTTGTTTGTGGACTCCGCTTAGCCATTAGCTTAGGGCTAATAGGGCGAGGATTTCCTGTCGATGATTAAGAAGGTTGAGAGCATGTGGGCAATCACTTAGTTGATGAAGCGTGTGCCTTGGTCGCTCATTAACTCAATAGGGTAACCAAATTGTAAGATAACCTACTCCCATAAGAACTTTGTTGTGGTCCTAGCGTCGTTCTTCTTGGTGGCTTGTGCCTCAACCCATTTCGTAAGGTAGTCAGTGGGGCTACAATGATGTACCGGGCTTGTGAGTATTGTGTTGTAAGACTGTGAGTATTGTGTTGTAAGACTGATGGGTCCCATGAAGTTGATTCCCCATTTCTCAAAGGGTTGTCGTGCAATAACAGGGGTCAACTCCATCTTATCCTTGTGCGCAGGCACTTTAGTCCTCTGGCACTCATCACAGTGCTTTATGAACTTAGCGGCATCGCAAAATAGGGTGGGCTACCATAGTTACGATTGCAACACCTTGTGGGCTATCGTATCCTTGCTGACCTAACCTATAAAGTTGACCATTGGTAAGGTTGGATTTTTAGGATAAGTCGAGTAAGACTGTGGCCTTCTTGATAGGTCTCTTGGGTGGCCATGGTCGGCCACGTAAAAAAGGGAATAAGGGGATGATCGTCCAAAAGGGATTTAGGGTTTTCTATATAAAGTTGAAAATTGAATGAGGAGCTCATTCTTGTGTGTAGCCAAAACTAGTGCTCCTCTTCTTCTTCTTCTCCTTCTTCTTCTTCTTCTTCTTCTTCTTCTTCTTCTTGTTGCTTGCTTGAGCTTGTGCTTGAGAGAGGGAGTGTGAGAGTGTGAGGGAGTGAGTGCATGAGGGTGAGGGACCGTGGTGGAGAAGCTCTCCATCTTCTCTTCTCTTCTCTTCTCTTGCCCACGGCAATGGAGCTTGGAGCGTGGAGCGTGAGGATGAAGCTTGCACTTGGATCATGGAGATATCGGAGTGCTTGGGAGAGGAGGCAACTCAATCAGGCATGGAGGTAAGCTCACTACACTCGTAGAGGTGGATAGCATGTCGGCTATGTGAGAGGTAGCCATTAGTGCTTGACTTGGAATGTTTGAAACAATAAGCGGTCCGTGGGTCTTGGCGGTTGAGCTCTACAATGTCGTTGAATAACCATCGTCCCCAATGTAAAAGATTTGAGGATAATGTATTTCATCTCCTTCAAACATGTGAAATGGTCAGTTGGACTTGGAAAAAGGTGCAAGATTAGCTCAACTAAGCCTAGTTGCATGATGTCATCCCTTGGAAGTTAGCTTTGTTAGGTCAAAAGGATTAGATGTCTGCAATAATGTGTGAGGTTTAGTAGTTAATTAGAAGTGTTGTGTTGGTTAGGATTTGGGAAGGAAGGAACCTTTCCTTATTTCAATGGAGACCATGGATCATGTTTGATTCAGTTGATCACCTTGGTAAGTTCTTTGTTTGGGTATTTAGTTTGCTTAAGGTTAAGGCCAAAGAAGTTGGGCTGAATGCTGTAATCTCTAAGTTACAAAGTTCAATTAGAGCTTGATCTTCTTTTACGTAAATCTATACATCTTAATAGAATATTCTTGACTTTGCATTTAAAAAAACTCACTAAGATGTGTTTTATTTCTCTAATTTATATATTTAGCCTAATCTCTCGATGCTACAAAATTAATAATAATTAGGCCGTAGTGCTGGCAAAGCTCTTCTAGAGCTTGATCTTCTTTGATATGTAATACTATAGATCTTAATAGAATATTCTCAACTTTGCATTTTTTAACATTTCAATAGAATGGGTTTTACTACTCTAGTTAATATCTTTAGCCTAATCTATGTGAATGCTATAAAATTTTAATAATTATGCCCTAGTACTGACCACCATCATGTGACACGTTTTGTTTACCTTCATCTTCTCTAGATTTGAAGTTATCCTTGATCTCTTACTATAGGCACATGAGTGGAAAGGTGACAATAGGTAGCCTTGACGTGCTAGCCAAGAGCCTATCCATGGAATGGGCATAAAGAAATCAAATTTCTCCCTACTATGAATTGATGAGCACTCAGAAAGCCAACAACAACAAGGTTATGCTTGGCTCTCTCCAATTGGTTTTCTAGGCCTTATTAGAGCATAATAGAAAATTTCCATAGCTACTTTTGGTTGGCCCACAGCAAATTACTTAGGGGAATTCAACATGATAGGATGCTAGGACCTAAGAGAATCTCCCAGATTTATGTTGCCTATCACACACAATATCACTTATTTTCCCTTGTTATCCAAGTGTTTTCACCAACCGCAACCTTGTCTTGGTTGATGTCAATCTCTTACAAGTTGTAGGAATATATTCTTTATGAATCAATATCACATGATAAAAACCATGCCCTATTGTTTTTAAGTGTAAAAAGTTGTAGATTGTATCCAATATCCTTGAAGGTGAGCATTTAGAACTCCCCTCGGAATAGACTTGTCAAACAACAACCTAACAAAAAGAGTCCTTAATTAGATTACTCACCTAAAGAGAGCATTGGCTACTTCCTAAACATTTCCTTTCTACTTAAGACTCCTTAGGTAAGCTAGTAGGTCCTCATTCAACTTCCCTTTAATCCCCAACAAAGCATGTCTCATGTTTACTTAATGGTGGAGGCCTCTCCATGGCCTTGGATATCTCGTTCCAAAGAGGCTTAAATTCACAACATTTCTAGAATAGGTGAACTACAACCTCTTTCTTGTGACCAATTGCTTGCTTGCTTGGGTTAACCTCCCTAAGTGATAGGCCAAACTTATTTAATCCTCCCTAATGTCATCTATAACTTCCTAGCCTCATGAAAGGTTAATCCGTGTTATCTCCATATGCTCATGAGCTCTTTTGTTGAGGTTGCAATTGTCACCTTTTAATGCCCTTCTTTTCCAATTTGGCCAAAATATTTTAGTTCAATTACTCTACATGTTGTTTTACCGGCCCGTATTGACTACAATAGTGACGCATCTCCATGTCTCCCTTCCTTCCCTTTCCACTGTTGTGATCACTCTCAAGATGGGCATCTAGCACATAAGCAAGGCTTGTGTAGTTCTTGATATAGTCATTGTGAGTTTCACATCCTAGATCCTTAAATTCTGTATTTGACTTTTCTATCAAACTTTAAAAATTTACAACCCATGGCCACTAGCTGGCAAGGTACATCATGGCTAAGAGAGAAAGGAATTAAAATTTTTATTAATTAAAAAGTGTATTTATAGAACACGCAAATATTGCAAATGATACCATGCATGAAATGAAGTTTTGTCTACAACTCAGATTTATGGATCACAACATCTTAAGGGATCTAGCATGTGAAAGAAGGGCTTAGTCATGAAAGGGGAAGGGTAATTGTGGTTGTGAGTCTGAGAAATGCCACTTATGAGAGAAGGTAAGGGGCCTACTATAAGTTGAGTAATTGGGATGGACTTATGCTACACAAGCAAAGATCTTGAGCTACATCTCTAAAACAAGGAGTCCTTGCACATGAACAACCCGTAGTGTTGATGCACATCAATTAATTTAGCCCCTTATTATAAAAATAAAATAAAAGATATGTACATTTTTTTTTGGGGGGGGCTAGCTTTAGCACCCCTCCCCCCCCCCCCCTCCTTCTCTCATGCATTCACCATCACCATCTCCATCTCCATTGTGAGCACCTTTCCCCCCTTTACTGACTTTGTCTCCACCTTCTTCCTCCTCACCTTCATTGCCTCTACTACATTTGTTGAGTGGTGACTACCCTTAGGGCTAAATCAATCCACCTTGCAATCATACATCACCATTGTTACTACCCTAAGTCTATGCAGAATGCATAACATGACTGCATTGTTGTATGAGAATTATAGCAAATTGCTGCAAGCATTACATCAAACCACCCCACTACATAAGGAAATGAACATAGAAAGTGATAATAACATTGGAGAATATGAGAAAAGACTACATAATGTTCATGATAGCATTAGAGAGATAAGAACAAATAATATTGTTCAAAGAAGACAAATAAATAGAGCATCTCCATCACAAGCACCTTTCTCTCCTTTATTGGCTACATCCCCACCTTCTTCTTCCTCACCTTCATTGCCTCTACTGCATCTACTAAGTGGCAAGAACCCCTTGTGCTAAATCAATCCACATTGCATTCACATGTTGCCGCATTGCTGTGTGAAGAATTATAGTGAATTGCTACCAACATTGCATCAAACTACTCCATTATATGAGGAAATGAACATAGAAAGCAAGAATAACATTGGAGAACACGAGAAAAGACTATATGATGTTCATGATATCATTAGAGAGACAAGAAATAAAGAATATTGGTGAAAGAAGACACAAAAATAGAGCACAAAATAGGTTAGAAACTATCATAGTGTATTTCCATCACTAGATCTCATAATCTCATACAGTGTGATCAATAAGACAAAGAATAATCATGTCTCTTTAGGCCATGTCTATTCTAATTGTGAAAAAGTACTAATCATATGACTCTTAAAGTCTACTGACATGAGAAATACAAGACTGAGATAAAGAGACCAAGGCTAATATGAGGCTAATACAAAGTACTCATCTCATAACTAGATATGATGTCTAAAGTTGTGGCTAACACCTAGCATAGCCCGATGGTTGGCTAGCCATAGCTAAGACTCAAAATCTTAGCCATAGTTAAATGCCTTATCCAAAAATATGGAAAAATCTATAGAGACAAGGTTATACCTCACCCAAAGCCTTTCACTTCAAAGTGATGAGCCACACAGAGAAATCATGAACAAATCCTCTCTACTAGGATGTTCATAACTCGCTAATGTAGCTACATAACCACTCTAAAGATAGCCATTAAAACCAAACGCATGCATATATGATGATGAGATACAACACCCAATGGTAGTCATTGTCCAGGCATTTCAAGAATTAGAGTGCTCATGTACATCATGGGAATAAAAAATTGAACCTATATGAGGCTGCTCATCCACATTTGCCTCATGAACAACCAAAGTTACAACATCCCTATCTTGTATTTTTTTAGGACTTGTGTCCCTTATCTTCACTTGATGATTAATATCCATCAAAACCTCATCTATATCTGATTTAGAACCATCAAAAGTGTGCATTTCTTCACTATTTTCAATTGGTTTAACACTTTGCAAGGTAGAGAGAATCTTAACCAATTTATGATACTCTTTCTACAATACATCCATCTTCTCTTGCAAACTGTTCTTCTCATGAATAATAGACTCTAAATTTTTTGATATAAATCCTTTTTGAATAAGAGCATAAGGACGAATGATTACATGAAACATTCTATTAGCCATTGCGTTCCATTGCTCTTACATGAGTTTAACCAAAGTAATCTTCATAATAGTAATATCTATGTGCATGAAAACTGAGCCATTAAGGTCAATATCCATATCCTGCAACATTTGTTTTTCCTCTCACAAAATAATGGCTCAAGCCTAGCATCCCAAAACACTCTTTTTGTTCTCACTTGAGCATTGTAGCCAAGTGTCGTGAGCTTACCTCCATGCTCAATCAAGTTGCCTCCTCCCTCAAGCACTCTAGGAGCTCCACAATCCAAGTTGCAAGCTCGATCCTCAAGCTCCATGCTCCATTGCCGTGTGTGAGACAAGGGAAGAGAGGAGAAGAGAAGAAGAAGAGAGAAGAAGATGGAGAGCTTCTCCACCATGGTCCCTCACCCTCACACACTCACTCCCTCACATGCCCTCTCTCAAGTACAAGCACAAGTAAGCAAGAACAACAAGAAGAGGAGAGCTAGTTTTGGCCGCACATAAGAATGAGCTTATTCATTCACTTTTTGCCTTTTATACAAAACCTTAATTCCCTTTGGACACCCATCCCTTTTTTACATGCCAGACCATTTTAGCCTAGGTCCTCTTTTCCTATTCCCTTTCTATTTGCATTGTGCATTCACCCATATTCCTACATTTACAAATTGCACACGAGGGAGCTGAGATAGCTTGGGATTTATGCTCCGGATGTACTCTACTGTGATTTGGCATGTCTAATGCTATGTATTAGAGCGTTGCTTGCTCTCTTTGCATATCTGACTTCACTTCTAGTGGGAGACTCTTGGTATATTCGGATGTACACAGAGTCTTATTTATAGATGAGCTTGAGCTTGTGGGACAATTACATGCATTTGCTTTGTTGAGAGCTTTATGTCTGTAGTCTGTCAGTAGTGGGCTGATTTGATACGACTATTGGGGCAGGCACCTATCTCTGTCATAGGTTTTTTAGTTTTGTATGCATCTTGGATGGTTATGTATTGAGCTTCTTGCTCTATGAGTTGTGCTTGTGCTCAGTCTCTTCTTTTACCTCGAGACCCATTACATGTATAACTTCTAGACCTATGAGATGTCTCTTGCTTGATAGGTTATTGGTTTGACAGTTCTTGGTACCCTCTTGCCCCTAGAAACTCACTGTTGGATGTATCTTGTTACCTGGAAATTGCAGTGACATATGTACCAGTGATTGCTTCATTTTGGGATAGTTTTACATATTGCTATCATTTATTAAAGCAACCTGAAATCTGCAGATTCTGAGCACTTCTATGAGGGTAATGCTTTCTATTTGATGTTATCTTGGTCATATTTGGTGGACAGGTGCTTCTCTTGGTGAAATCCGCTCTTTCAGCTAGTTTTAGCAGTGGTTTTAGTGCATTTTCTGCTAATTACAGCAACCTGAAATTTTACTATTTTGCATTGGTTTGGGACATCATGGCTGGTCATTTGAAAGATACAGCTCTCTTTAACATTGCCAAGTTGGATGGTACCAAGTATGGGTATTGGAAGTCCCAAATATGGTAGGTTTTGGTGCAGAAATTGCAAATTAAACCCTTGCGTTTCAAGGGTGTCAAACTTAAGGATATGGATGATGATGTTTGGATGGAAGTTGATGAGCTATGCAAGTCTACCATTATTTTGTCACTCTCAGAAGAGGTCCATTGCAATGTTGTTGAAGATGAGAGTCAAAGTGCATGGGACTTATGGGAGAAAATTTAGGAGCTTTATGCGCAACAGAGTCTTGTGTCATAGATGTATTGGCTGAAGTAGTTAATGGACCGTTGCATGAAGGAGGGGTCATCCCTATCATCTCATTTCAGTTAGTTTCATGCTATCATGAAGAATCTGTTGTCACAGGGTATTGAGCTCAACGATAACTTGCACCCGTTATTTTTGCTTGTTGGCACCCTTCCTGAATCATGGGATGTATTCTGTACTGCCATATGCACGAACAAGCTTGATGGATAGAAAATCAAAGATGTTGAGAGTGCTTTATTGACTGATGAAATCAATAGGAGAAACAATGATGCTTCTCGCTCTTCACATGCATTGACTGTTAGAGGTGGCAAAAATGACAAGCATAATGATCATAAGGGCAGAGACTCTCAGAAGTCCAGGTCCAAGTCACGCGGTCGCAGTAAGTCCTGTGGACGGAAGTCTGATCTTACATGTCATTATTATGGGAAAGTAGGACATATTAGGCCGTAGTGCCATAAAATGCGCAATGATAAGCGCAAGGAAAAGGGAAAAGATAAAATGCAGGAAAGGTCTTCTGAGTGTAGCATAGTACCTGCAAAGTCTAGTGTGAAGGTAGAAGAGGTTAATGTCACGCAGGCCATTGATTCAGATGACGATTACATACTTGCAGCTTCTTCATGCGATGCCTTACAAACTTCTGAGATACACTCTATGTATGTGCAATGCTGACTCTTGGATTCGGGTGCGTCATTCCACGTGACACCCTGTAGAGATTGGTTTCATACCTATCGTACTATGTCTGGTTCTGTGCGCCTTGGTGATGACAGGTCTCTTGACATTGTGGGCATTGGAGATGTTAGGCTATAGTTTCCTTTTGGCAGCCCTTTTGTTTTGCATGATGTACACCATGTACCTGCGTTGACTCGCAGTCTTATGTCAACTGGACAGCTTGATGATGTGGACAGCTTGATGATGTAGGATATTTTGTGTCTTTTGTAGACTCTGCATGGAAGATTACTCGTGGCAGGCTCGGACTCGCAAGAGGTGCCAAGTCTGGCAGCCTCTATCCCTTGTATCTCGAGCTACATTGAATCATGTTTTGTATGTGGGTTCTATTCCCCATGTGTCCCTTTGGCATGCTCATTTGGGGCATATGTCTCTTAAAGGAATGAAAATGCTTCGTGCTTTGCAGAATCTTTCGCCTTTTGACTATTCACATTTTGATTCTTATGATCATTGTTTGTATGGCAGCAGGCGGACTAGAAATACACATAAAAAGTTTGGTAAGAAACGCCTAGGTGAGCCCTTGGCTCTTATGCACTCAAATGTATGTGAGCCCATGCCTTGTTAGTCACTTGGTGGGGCAAAGTACTTTGTTACTTTCATAGATGATTACTCACATAAGGTTTGGGCTTATCCCATAAAGAGAAAATCCGATGTCTTAGATAGATTTCAACGTTGGCTTTCATTGGCAGAGAATCAGTCTGGGAAAATGCTCAAATGCCTAAGATCAGATAATGGGGGTGAGTATGTATCATGTGCTTTTAAGCAATTTTATGATGAGCAGGGTATTAAGCATCACTTGACCACCCCTTGCACCCCACCCCAGAATGGTATGGCTGAGCACATGAACAGGACGATTTAGGAAAGGGTACGTAGCATGCTTAGCCAGGCTAGCTTACCGCAACACTTTTGGGCTAAGGCAATTACTCTTGCAGTGCATCTAATTAACCGATCGCCTAGCAGTGGCATTGACTTTCAGGTTGCAGAGGAGTGTGGGCAAGCAAGCCCCCCTCTTATGATCATTTGCGTGTCTTTAGATGTGAGGCATTCTGCCATGTACCCAAGGACAAACGCAATAAGCTGGATCCTAAAAGTGTCAAATGCATTTTCATTGGCTATGGAGATGTAGGAGAGATGGGATACCGTCTATGGGATCCACAAGCACGGAAAGTAATCCGCAGCCATGATGTCATCTTTCATGAGGACAAATTGCATATGTAGCCTAAGAAAGTGGTTGAGGTACGCAAAGTTATCTTTCAAGAGAAGTCACCTGCTCTCGTTCAGCCCGCTCCACGGCCAGCTAGATAGCGTGCAGCATCACCTAATGCTCATGGCCCAGATACTAGACATGCTGATGTTAGACATGATGTCGGTCAAGCAGCAAAGCCTAGATTGAGGCGTTCTACTAGAGATACATGACCTCCTAACTATTTTGCGCCCTATATGGATTATGTATTGGTTACAGATGTAGGAGAGCCTCTTACTTATGATGAGGCTATGCGTAGATTGTCACTCTTGGGAGAGGGCTATGTAGTCTGAGCTTGACTCATTGCATAAGAATCTGACTTGGAATTTGGTTTCCTTACCTCACGGTAAGAAGGCTTTGCCATGCAAGTGGGTGTACAAGCTGAAAAGTAGCCCTAGACTCCCCAAGTTGGCATACAAGGCTCGATTGGTTGCTAAGGGTTTTAAGTAGGAGCATGGTGTTGACTTTGATGAAGTCTTTTCTCCTGTGGTCAAGATGACCACCCTATGCTTAGTCTTGGCCTTGGTTGCACAGCTTGACTTGGACTTGTACCAGATAGGTATCAAGATGGCTTTTTTACAGGGGGACTTGCATGATGAGATTTACAAGGAGTAGCCTCAAGGCTTTGTAGACCCTGGCAGGGAACACCTAGTGTGCAAACTAAAGAAGAGTCTATATGCCTTGAAGTAGGCACCTAGGGAATGGTCCCTTAAGTTTGATGCATTCACACCTAGTGTGCAAACTAAAGAAGAGTCTATATGGCTTGAAGCAGGCACCTAAGGAATGGTACCTTAAGTTTGATGCATTCATCCAGTCACAAGGCTACAGCTGCAGTGCTATGGATCCGTGCTTGTACATGAGGAAAGCCCGTGATGGTTCTTTACTGATTTTGGTACTCTAAGTGGATGACATGCTTCTAGCATGTACAACTCATAAGGAGCTAGATGCTCTTAAGGCTCAGCTCAGGAAGAGCTTTGAGATGAAATATTTGGGACAAGCCTCTCATATACTTGGTATGCGCGTTACATGTGATAGATCTCAGGGATTATTCTATCTGTCACACAGAGGGAGTACATTCATAAAGTCCTTGAGCGCTTCTGCATGCAAGATGTTAAGCCCATTGGCTATCCATTACCTTCTCATGTGAAGGTTTCACAGGCCGATTGTCTGAGCCACAGACAGATGAGCAAAGGGCTGAAATGACCAAGATTCCCTATGCATCAGCTGTGGGCAGTCTTATGTATGCCATGATAGCCACCCGTCCAGATATTGCTTTTGCAGTTAGGGTTGTGGCATGTTATATGGCTACACCTGGCAAGAAACATTGGGATGCCGTGAAGGGTATCATGAGGTACCTAAAGGGCACAACAGATATTTGTCTTTGTTATGGCATCTAGGATACAGGAGTCATGGGGTACACTGACTCTGATTATGCAGGACATGCGGATAGTAGAAATTCCACTTCTGGCTATGTGTTCACTTATGCTGGAGGGTCTATCTCTTGGATATCTTGGGCGCAGAAGTGTATGGCTCTTTCTACTACAGAGGCTGAGTATATTATAGCCATAGAGGCTTGTAAGGAGGCTATCTAGTTAGGCTGTTTATTTGCAGACCTTGGTATGACAGATGCTATGCCTACACTACATTCAGATTCTATGACTGCCATTCAGTTGGCCAAGAATCCAGTCTTCTATGCAAAGATGAAACATATTGAGGTGAGGTATCACTTCATTCGTGAGGTCGTTGAGAATAGGTCTGTTGACCTTGTCAAGATTCCAACTAAGCGGAATCTTGCAGACTTGCTCATGAAAAGCCTCACTACGGAGTGCTTTGCCTTCCTTAGGAGATTGATGGGCATTGGATGAGATGATATCTTTTTCCTCATCCCGTTGTACATGTGTACATGTTGTATTGTCTTTTATTTTTTCTCTCTCGCACTAGGGTAGATTCAAAGTGGGAGGTTGTTGGGGGAAAAGGCACCTCTGCCTAACAGCCCGTGTATTAGTACACTGACAGTACCCGCCACACTGCACACTTCAAGTGCCGGGTGCCCGCCACAGTCACTTATTCTTTATTCTTTTAGTGATAGTTTAAATAAAGGAAGGCCCGGCCACACATTGTGGTTGTTGGAGTTCCCACTTTTGAGTCTCTCTCTCTCTCTCTCTCTCTCTCTCTCTCTCTCTCTCTCTCTCTCTCTCTCTACTCTTGCTCTCCATCCGTCATAGCTCTCACTGCTAAGCTTCTTCCTCATGGGTTCTACTTCCCTTTCAGATTTGCCATCATGGTGATGCAATCAAGGAGATAAATCAATAATCTTGAGTGGGATTATAAGATGCTTTTGGAGGGTCATTCAAGGTGTTCTCATTATCTTGAGAAGGTTACTTAAATCTAAAATCTCTATGTCAACTACATGCGTGTCACCTCAAGGGGCATTGAATTAGTCAATGTGATCGATCACCTTGATCAAAGTGATTAGATGTTATCAAGGCAATGGATCTCCTTGAATGTAGATGCCATCAAGGAGATGGATCTCGTTAAGTGTAGGTGTAGTCAAGAGGATGGATCCCCTTGAGTACAGATGTCACCAAGTAGATGGATCTCCTCGGGTGCAAATTATCGTCAAGGAGATGGATCTTCTCAAGTGTACATGTCAACAAGGAGAATAATCTCCTTGAGTGTGGATGCTACTAACCTGCTGCCAACAAGGAGATGGATCTCCTTTAGTATAGAAGCTAGCAAGGAGAAGGATCTCCTTGAGTATGAATGCTATTAAGAAGAAGGATCATCTTGAGTATAGTATGCAATATGCAGCTAGTCTAAGGCATAATATCACTCAAGTTGATGAAAAATCCAAGTGATCTAGAAAAGTAGACAAGGTGATCCATTTCAAGGCTAGACATGTCTATTTTGCCTTGGAATGATCTAGATTATATTTGCAATGGTTAGTGGAAGTTGTTAAGATTAAACTACAATGAGTGTCGATCAAGCACAAAAAATGCAAGATTTTGGCCTCAAAACAGTAATCAAAATGATCATCCACGTAGTCAAGGAGATCAAATCCACCTCTTTTAGATATGGATAATTCACATAAGTGGATGATTTGTGGTGTGTTTGATGACTAGAATATACAATTGAGATGGTTCAATGCAATAGCAATCAAAGCCACAGTCAATACACATGACCATTAGGCCAATTTGCAATTGTGGAGGTGATGCAATTGAGGAGATGTAGACACCACCTTTTGGTTGGCACAAAAACAATGTTGTAGAGTCTTTATGCTAAAGTGTTTTCTAGTGAGTTTCCAAGTAGTGCAATTAGTCATTCTAGTCCATGTTGTGATGTTAACATTAATATTTAATCTCCAAAAAATGTGCAATTTAGGTGTTGCAAGTAGTTATCGAGGACATGAAGTTGGAGACCTCATAGATGATAACCAAAATAATGTTTAGCATACCCATGCCACCTTGTACAATTATGGATGATGTCGACCATGAAAACTAATGTGTCTCAAGTGTTATTGATACAAAAATGAAAATTTTGGCACAAAAAATCAGCAATCAAGATAGTAATGTTGAAGTGATTATGGCTACTACTTGGTTCAAGTGCATACAGCATTCCAATCACATTGATACTCAACTAGTTGTTTATACTAGCTATCCAAGCTGAATATAGGTGATTTACATATATTGTAGACAATGAGAGTGATGTCTAAGCACAAATGTACCAATCAAGGAGATGGAATATTAAATTGAGAAGATCATGGTAAACAAGCTTATACAAGGTGCCATTGAACCCTAATTAGTCCAATGAAATATCCAATGATTGTGTATGATACCTCGAAGAAAGATGAGCAATTTTCAAGTGAAAGATGATTTTAAAAGAAATATTTTAGGGCACAAAACTATTCAAGTGAGGCCACATGCAATCGAGGTGATGGAATTAACACTTTTTTGTGTTACTTAGGTTATCTAATATGCATCCAAAAGCACTCGAGCATTATGAATGGGCATCCTACTACATGTAAGAAGTTGATAGTTTCCAACCACAAACAAATCAACAAGTATAAAAATTTGATTAAGCAATATGCTTATAGTATCAATGTTTTGTATGCTTTTGATTCAAGCTCTATAAGCAAGATATACATGAAGGTATCACAATCTGGTGCAAGTACGCAATAGAATGTAAGTGTTAGAGAATACAAGCACTAGATTGCAAAATGATAATTTTTATAAATTTTTATGGCTTTCTTAAAGAGTGAAAATATGAAAACTTGTAATCTACTCTACTTCCTATTGCATGTGCAATTACTCAACTATATACTAGCTTGGCCTTCCTACCTAGCAATGTACATTTTGGGAGGAGCATATATTTGATTAGCAAGAGGTAAAACATTTTGGCTAGCTTAACTTCTTAATCCACCACTATAGGTTTTCCTAATGTAGCTATAGTTACATTCTTCACTTTGAGAGTGAAGCTCAACCCTTTTGAGCAATTATTGCCTCTTATTCCTACTTACGGTGAGAATATGCATTCTCTCACAAAGAGGATCCCATCCTTGTCCCAATTATAAAACCAAAAATGTTAGGCTCATGAGCTCAAAAATGGGGGACTTTGGATAGATATATATTCTTTCACATGTTTCCTCTATACTTCAGATCAAACTACCTCTCACTTAGTTGACTCATACTCTAGCTCTAAGCCACCAAGCTACTCTTTCTCTCAACGCCATGAAAGCAAATAAACAAGAAAGAGCTCAAGGTTTGTAATAGGCTCACCTATTATAGAAGATAAGTAGAATGTAAGAAAGAGTGTCGCTCTCCAAGTCTCTTACACACACACACACACACACACACTCTCTCTCTCTCTCTCTCTCTCTCTCTCTCCAAGCTATGTTGGAAGCAAGGAGGAGAAAAAACTTAAACTCATAATTTTCACACATAAGAATGAGCTTCTCTATTCATGTTGAACATAATATAGATAGGCTCTCTCAAGTAGTTAGTCTCAAGCTTTGTCCTACTCAAGTCCGATCTCTCATGTTTGGTCTTTTCTCTTTTACATGCCTTTGGCTCTATGATGTAGATGGATGAGCTTGCCCATGAATCCATTCCTTTTGTGGGTCTTACATACATATATAAATGGAATTTAAAAATACACTTGTGACTCTATGAGATATTATAATTTGTAGAGGAGTGAGCTTGATTGTCACATTCATAATAAGTGTTCTTATTATATTGCAAGAATTTCTCAACTGACACTACCTTGCAGTGGGCTAGTTTCATATGTGGTAAATGAATAGAGATGAAATTGGAATAGATGTCGACGCCTTAAATATCTTTAAATATAACTCTCTTATTTTTGTAGGCCTCCCTTAAATATGATGAACGCTAAAATATTCTCATGTGTTTAATGTTTGCACTTTTTTTTCACACTATGAATGTACAATAGATACAATAACTTAGTATTCATGACTTGTATATCAATAAATTCATGTGTTGTTGATCTTTTTACCTATTTGATCTACTAAAACTAGTATTAAAAATGCAACAAACAAATATCCATGTATGGTACATGAACGTTCCACTTTCAATTATTAACTATGGTACCAACAACTTGTCTTAGCACATATTTTCAATGTGCATCTTAGACACTTGTGCTAGGCTATGCAATTACAAATGTCGACTTTCACTTACTACTTTTAGCAATTACTATTTATGTGGTAAAGCTACTAATTATGGCAGCTTGTGAAAACAATACTTTCAATACTCCTAATTATGGTAGCTTTCTTCACATTCGACTCTAGAAACTCGTATTTTAGCAATTTACTATTTTTTGTTAGTGAATGACATATGTGACTCATCACCTAAGCTTTCACTAGGTTTGAAGCTAAGTTGATTTAATAATCATTTGCAAAGATGGTAGGAGAGAAGGCTCAAAAGGAGGATAAAATTATCATGGTACGCCTTAATTTGAAAATACTTGCTCATTCTTGCACATCTATTTATCATTGGCATTAATTTGTGGACTGATTTACCTCAGTCCAGGACTGTTTTCCTCAATCCACAAGTAGCCATAAATAGTGTTACATCAGCACTTAATGTTTATACTTGGATAGCATTTACATTTAATGCCCGATTGGACCTGAATGGTCCTCGAATGTTAGGGCAATGCATGCCTATTGAGTGGCCATCATTTGGAGGTGATTTACTAGCCTGAAATACTCAATTTGAGCCTTGTTTGAGCTCTGTATTGGTTGGCATTTACTTGACATTGGTCTACACTGGCATGCTTTGTGACAGAGGTTATACCTATGGTCTATGTATGACCCGTTGGTACATGCTTGATGCTTATGTTACCTACACATGTTAGTTACATTGTTTGGACTTGAATGCTACTGGAGCTTCATTTGGGCTTGACTTAATCTTGGATACTCCATCACTAGTACTCTTACATGCTTTGTTTGAACTTATTTGCTTGACACTTACGGCTTTTGTGCCAGTGGGAGCATCTTTGTACGCTTATCAGACATGGAGCAGTGCAGGTTATGCATATTGAGCTTTTGGATACTTGAGACCGAGATCTCCTTATGGATGATGTATGGTTGATATGCCTTGGTTCGTGTAGATGTACTTGGGCTAATTTGGCTTTGTATTTACTAAGCAGACACCGACTTGTGTCAAGTCTTGGCACTGGTATGTACATTTTGCCTTGTTGATTGAGGGATGTACCGACTTTACTGATGGACTTTGTGTGACATGCTTGGGTGTTGGCTCATGTTAATTTGACTGTTACATGCTTGTTTATGCCCACTTGATGTTGGTTTTGCATTGACAATCAGTGATTGACTTTGAATATTGGGTTTTGCTTACTGTTAGCTCTCACTGTACACTGCTGCAATTTATTACAGCAAGCATATATCTCCAGACTGTGATGTATTTTTCATGCTGAATCATCCTAATTTGAAGTAATTTTGATGGTACTTGGTGGGTAGCATCATTAAATACTCGTTTCTTGCCATTTTGCCTTGGTTTTGGTGGTTTTTTGGTCATTTTTTGCAATTTACAACTAGTAGTTTTGAACTGTCTTCATTGTTTCAGCTTGCAGTATAGCATCTTCTTCCACTAGTAGTGCTATCTTCAACATCCCTAAGCTTGATGGTACGAATTATGCCTATTGGAAGAGCCAAGTTTGGCAGGTATTGGTGCATAAATCATAGATAAAGCCACTAAGATTGAGTGGAGAGCAGCCTGAAACTATGACTAATGACGAATGGATGGAGCTTGATGAGTTATACAAGTCCACCCTCATCTTGTCTCTCACTGAACAAGTGCATTACAATGTGATTGAGGAAGCACAGAGTGCTTGGCAGCTTTGGGATAAGATCAAGAACCTCTATGACAAGCGATGTCTTGCAAATCAAATGTATTGGTGGCTGAAAGAGCTTATGGATTTCCGCATGAAAGAGAATGTGACCATGTCAAATCATCTAAGCCAGTTTCATGCTATTCTTAAGAACTTGGTTTCTCAGGTCATTGATTTCAAAGAGATATGGGCTTATTCCATAAAGCAAAAGTCCGATGTCATGACAGTTTTTCAAAGATGGCTTGCTTTGGTAGAAAACCAATCTGGGCTTTGGCTAAAATGCCTAATGACAGATAATGGGGGTGAGTATGTCTCACGTGCTTTTGAACAGTTATGTGATGAGAGGGGTATTAAGCGTCAGTTGACCGCCCCCTACATTCCTCCTCAGAATGGTAAGGTTGAGCATATGAATAGGACTATCTAGGAGAGGGTTCGCAGTATGCTCAACCATGCATTCCTACCCCAACATTTTTGGATTGAGGGAGTTATGACTAATGTGCATATCATTAATAGATCACCTTGTAGTGCCAACGATTTCTAGGTTGTAGAGGAGGTATGGACAGGAAAGCCTCCCTTTTATGCGCATTTACATGTCATTGGATGTGAGGCATTCTGCCATGTGCCCAAGGACAAGTATAACAAGTTGTATCCTAAGAGTGTTAAATGCATATTCCTTGGTTATGGAGATGCAAGAGAGATGGGTCATCGTCTATGGGATCCACATGTGTGGAAAGTCGCCCACATCCACCATGATGTAGTCTTCTATAAAGAAAATATGCATAGGCAACCTGAGAGAGTCGTAGAGATACGTAGGGTTATATTTCAGGAGGAGCCACAAGCTCCCATATAGCCAGCTGGATAGCCTACAACATCAGCAAATGCTCATGGTTAGGGTGTTGGACAGAATGTTGGGCAAGTAGTAGAGCCTGCAGTGTGGCATTGTACTAGAGGTAGACGCCCACCTAACAGATTTGAGCCCTCCATGCACTTCGTCTTGGTTACAGATGCAGGAGAGCCTCTTACCTATGATGAGGCTATGCACAGGGGTGATAGTCACTCCTGGGAGAGGGCTATGCAGTTTGAGATAGACTCCTTGCATAAGAATATGACTTGGGATTTGGTTTCCTTGCCTGGCAAGAAGGCTCTGCCATGCAAGTGGATGTACAAGCTAAAAAGTACCCTTGGACACCCCAAGCCAACATACAAGGCTAGATTGGTAGCAAAGGATTTTAAGCAGAGCATGGTGATAACTTTGATGAGGTGGCTAAGATAACCACCCTGCGCTTAGTCTTGGCTTTGGTTACACAGCTTGACTTGGACTTGCACCAAAGGGATGTCAAGATGGCTTTCTTACATGGGGATTTGCATGACGAGATTTACATGGAGCAGCCTAAGGGCTTTGCAAAGCGCTTGGCAGGAAGCACCTAGTGTGCAAGTTGAAGAAAAGTCTTTATGGCTTGAAGCAGGCACCTAGGAAATGGTATCATAAGTTCGATGCCTTTATGTAGTCACAGGGCTACATCCGTAGTGCTATGGATCCATGCTTGTACATGAAGAAAGTTCGTGATGGAACTTTGCTTATTTTGGTACTCTAAGTGGATGACATGCTATTAGCAGGGAAAGCTCATGATGAGCTAGATGCTCTTAAGGCTCAGCTCAAGAAGACCTTTGAGATAAAGGACTAGGACAGGCGTCTCACATACTTGCTATGCACATTAGACGTGACAAGCATCAGGGACTCCTCTACTTGTCACATAGAGAGTACATTCATAAAGTCCTTGAGAGCTTCCACATGTAGGATGCGAAGCCTATTGGCTAGCCATTCCCTTCTTATGTGAAGGTATCACAAGCCGAATTTCCACAAATAGATGAGCAGAGGGCCGAGATGGCCAATATTCTCTATGCATCCACAGTGGGCAGTCTTATGTATGCCATGATAGCCACTCATCCTGATATTGCCTTTGCAGTTGGTGTTGTGGCACACTATATGGCTATACTTGGCAAGAAGCATTGGGATGCCATGAAGGGTATCATGAGGTACCTGAAGGGCACTGCAGTTTGTGCATATGCTATGGTAGCCAGGATATAGAAGTCGTGGGATATACTGACTTTGATTATGCAGGACGTGCAAATAATAGGAAGTCCACTTCTAGCTATGTATTCACTTATGTTGGAGGTGCTATTTCATGGATATCAAGGGTACAGAAATGCAGGACCCTTGCTACTACAGAGGCCAAGTATGTTGCAGCCCCCACTGAGGCTTGCAAGGAGGCCATTTGGTTGGGTCATTTGGTTCATGACCTTAATATTGATGATATCCCTACCTTGCATTGGAATTCTATGAGTGCTATTTAGTTAGCCAAGAATCAAATCTTCCATGCAAAGACGAAACACATTGAGGTGAGGTATCATGTCATACATGGGGTCATTGAGGACAAGTCTGTTGACCTTGTCAAGATCTTGACTGACTAGAATCCTGTAGATCTGATCACCAAAAGCCTCTCTACGGAGTGCTTTGCATCCTTGGGAGATTGATGGATGTGGGATGAGATGACGTCTTTCCTCATCTTATTGTACATGTGTACATGTTGTATCGTCTTTTCTTTTTCTTTTTCACTCCTCACTGGGGTAGATTCACCTTTAAGTGGGAGGTTGTTGAGGGGTAAAGGTGCCTCTGCCTAGCCGCTCATGTATTACTACACTGACAGTACCCACACCTACACACTGTAGGTAGCGGGCGCCTATCACCGTCACTTTATTCTTTATTCTTTTAGTAACAGGTGAATAAACGGAAGGCCAGTCACACATTGTGACCGTTGGAGTTCCCACATTGTGAGTTTCTCTCTCTCTTGCTCTTACTCTCCCACCATAGCTCTCTCGTGCAAGCTTTGATCCTTCTCACCTTTCACTTTGCATTGGGGTTAACACCTGGGTCCATGGTGTCACCAAATTTGTAAATGGGGGTAATTTTGTGTGTATCCCATGTGTGGAGAAATCCCTCTTCTAGGACCCTATTAAATAGATGTGCTAGAATGGAGCCAAATGGTGTAGGTGTTAAGGAAATGCTCCCCTCTAGTCCCTACTTGGTCCATAAATATCCAATATTGTAGCTTTCTAATAGCAATATGTACCATGCCAAGATTAACACTGTCAAAGTGGTGGGTCAAGGATCAAGTGGTTGGGACGATAAGGTTTGATTTTGGGACCTAGTAGGAAGATTGCATAGCTATACCAATGGTGGGATTGACGATAAGGGTAGGTGATCATGGTCCATAGATTGGCCTCCAAGCCTCCTCTAAATTGATGCTTTAAAGTATTATTACAAGCTCTTGTCTCGTGGTGTCATTTTTATGGTGAGTTAGAACTAGGCTCAATCACCTAGCTTTGTGCTCAAATATATACTCTGATTCCCACTATCTTGCGAGACACACATTAGTCTTGTAACACTCACCATCACACCAACTATTTCAAGGACATCATCACTACTTTGGCTTTAGAGGAATATTAGATTGTGCAAAAGAATCCCATATGCATGGCTCCACTCTATTGAGATAGCAAGCTCAATACATGCAAACATTGATCATGAACCACTTGGTTAGATGGGTCTGCACATCTACACTTAGCACATCAATGGTCATCATGATACTCACGTGGCCATTGACTTATCACTTACTATATTTGCTTAGTCATATCTACCTATAATTGTCATAGTTATAGTGCCAGTAGATTAGTATAGTTAACGATATAATGTTTGACTTAATAGGCCACTTTTCTTTATGTCCTATCTTATATCTACTTTATGTATATTGTATAATGCGAGAAAGAAGGAAGAAAAGCTAGCAAGAAAATGTTTTGGTCTCCACCTCTCTTCTATTCTTGAATAAGTTTCTTCTTATGTGTATTGTGTGTGTTTGGTGTAGTAACTTAAGCCAGCCCCCCTCCCCCCATCATGTAATTCATGATACGGTATTCGAGTGTTGCCACTAAGAGAGAATGGTTTTGAATACTCAAGTGAAGGATAAGGAGCAATGATTCAAGCAAGCAATCAACCGGTAAGAAGCTTTCCCATTCTCTTTCTCTTTCCCTTGGATAGTGCCTATGGAGGCACTAGGCTTTTTACTACATTTTTGGCCATATGAGGCCGCTTTGGGCCCCATTTCAGATTCTAAGGTTGTGAATAGTAGTTTCAGAGTATACCTTGATTCCAATTGTGTTGTTATTCTCAAATGCGCATGTTACGAATTTCCAATATGTAAGTTCTGAGGTGTTTGTCAAGAAGCAAACACAATTTTTACCTACAAAAATATTGTAGATTATATATATTATTGAGCAACTGGTGAAAAAGGATGCCTGGTTTATTATTGTGCACATCTTGTAAAAGGTTGTAGAAGACTTACTTGCTATTTGATACTTAATTTCATCATAATGGCTTAGAGCTATGTAAATGAATATGTTCTAAAGGTGAGGAGCATTACAGATGCCATAACAACTATTGATGCAATGCTAAATGATGATGATTTGGTTTCATCTACTTTGGGTGGATTTAATAATAAAAAGGTATGTAAATATTTTGTTACTTGTATATGTACAAAAGCCATTTCCAAAATCTAATAAGTTGGTCTCTATGACAATTCCTAAAGAGATCAATATGCAAGGTGAATTATTTGAAAGAAATAGTAAATAGCTCCAAGCATTTTACTAAAATTCAGGAAGGGGATGTAGCAAATACTCTCTAAGAGATAGTGATTTGGGTCATGCTGTTGGTAAGTAGCAAAATAGGTTAAATTAACAATCTAATGACATATAGATTTTAGGAGGCGATGGTAATTCCAAAGGTAAGGAGAGCTCTAGTAGAAGAGATGGACGACTGAATAGAGATTCTAGCAATGTCATTATTATGGAAGAAAATGTCATATTATAGACCATCATAATGATAAGAAGAATGACATTCATAGTAATAAATTATAATAAGAGAACTATGCATCATCTTCAAGACAGAATGATGATAAAATGAGGTGTTTTTATGTTATGCAACATATGATGAATGATGTTACAACAAAATTGAGGTGCATCTAATCATGTAACTAGCCATGCTGAATGGTTTAGAAAGACACATGATTTGCGTAGTCCATGATATGTAGAGACGGATGATGATTCACGCCATTGATCTCACATATCGAAAAAGTTCCTTTATCCTTACATGATGGTTAGATATAACATTTGTTAGATGTATTACATGTGATGTCCATCACAAATAAATTGCAAAGTATTTGCTAGATGTATTACATGAGATGTCCATCACAAATAATTTGGTATTTGTTGTTTAAATGATAGAGCAAAGGCTACGGGTTAGATCTAATACAAAGGGTTGTCCTGTTGAAGAATCTAACAATAAGTGTAGGTTGATTACAAAAGGAAGTAGAGTTGGCTGCATATTTACTTTGGATGTTGGAATTCCTATGTATGTATACTAAAGGCAAAGGTGTGTTTACAAACATTGAAATATGGTAGAAAAAATAATGATTATAGATTTAACTACATTTAGAGTTATAGAATTGCATAAGGTTTGTGAAGCATGTCCGTTTGGAAAGCAAGTAAGACAACCTTTTTCAGATGATAGAGATGTGTGTAGGAATATACTTGATGTTATACATATTAATGTTTGAGCGCTTATAGCGAATGTATCTCTTGGTGGCAATAAGTATTTTGTTACATTTATTAATAATTGTTCTAAAGAGATGTAGGTATATTTCACTAACTAAAAGAGTGAAGTGTTTGAACACTTCAAAACTTTCAAGGTTATTGTTGAAACAAAAATGGGCTTGAAAGTTGAATGCTTGAGGTTGGATGGAGGGGGAGAATAAATTTCTAATGAGTTTAGTGATTTTTTTAAGTCTTATGGAATAAAGTAACAATTTACATACATGTATACCCCATAACAAAATGGGATTGTAGAAACAAAAAACATGTATATTGTAGAAGTTGCACATGTATCAATTACTAAAAAAAAACCCCAAGTATTTTTTGTTTGAGGCTATTCATATTGTTGTCTATATTATGAATAAAACTTCCATGGTTGCAATTCATGGTATGACCCTTGAAGACTATTTTATAGGCAAGAAACACGATGTATCATGCTTGAAATTTTTTATTGTATTGCGTATGTTCATGTGCCCAATGAGTTAGGACCCAAAGGTTGAAAGATAAATCTCCTTTGGATTCTACGAAGCAAAAAATATATCATTGTTATAACCCTACCAATGTTGAGTTTAGAGTGAGTAGGAATATATTTATGAGATGAGCTATTGATATGCATCTAGTGGAGATGCATTGGATGATGTCGATGACATGATAGTCATGGGCTGCCAAAAAAATAAGAATCATGGATTCTCAATGAACCAAAGACATCGTCTAGTAGCAAATCTACATTTAGTCCTTGTAGACTAAGGAGCAGTCCCATATCTTCAGGTGCATCTACTATTGTTACAAATAATGACAAAAGGGAAGAAGAAAGTGTCAAATGGTAATGATGCATCTATAGTCATTTAGTTATTGATGGAGACTCTAGTGGGTCAAAGAGTTTGGACAATGAGCTTGGTATTTCTTTAGTCAAAACACGAAGTATATAAAGAGCATGTGGTAATATAAAGGCTCCATTGAGTAATCCAGTGGTACATGCGTATATCAAGGTGAGTACCTTGTTAGAAGATTTGGTTTGAAGGATTATGTAGCTCATGATTATGCTTATATGGTAAAGGTGGTAGAGGATGTCAAGCCCACTTGTTTTAAGGAAGCTATTGATCATGCTCGTTGTTTTGGGATGTAAAAAATGGATGAGGAGATGGTTGTATTAGAGACCAATACCACAGGATCTAGTACTGTTGCCCAAGGGCAATAAAGCTATTATTTGTAAGTGAGTCTATAAAATAAAGCATAATGTAGATAGTTCTGTTAGCAGGTGTAAGGGCATGTTGGTTGGAAAATGCTATGTATAGATATATGACATAGACTATGAAGAGATATTCAGTACAATTACTAGAATGGCAACTATCCAAGATGTGATTGCTTTGGTAGTGCCCAAAGGTTATATAATAGATTGATGTGAATAATGCCTTCTTGCATGGTGATTTGCAAGAGGAGGTGTATATGGAGCAACCAATAGGTTAGAGGATTTATAGTATCTCACATCTGCATGCAAGTTAAATAAGCCACTTTATGGGTTGAAGCAAGTATATCTAGAGCATCCCAAGTCTATATGCATGTTAAAGAACGTGCTTTATGGGCTCAAGTAAGCACCTAGAGTATATTTAGATCGAAGAGTATCTTGTCAACATTGGCTTTTGTATTTTTAATGTAGATCATTTTCTTTATGTGAGGAAGGGCAATGCAAGTTTGGTTGTTATAGTCACCTAGAGTATGGTTTGACAAGATTGGAGAGTATATTGTCAACATTAGTTTTCGTGTTTCTAATGCAAATAATTGATTTGATGTAAGGAAGGGCGATGCAAGTTTAGTTGTCATAGTTATTTATGTGGATGGCTTGGTTATTACATGTGATAGTGACAATTGCTTTTATGTTTTTGATATATATCACTCACTTTATGTGAGGAAGGTGACACAAGTTTGATCGTTGTAGTCATCTATGTAGACGACTTGATTATTACAGGTGATAGTAATAGTGGGATTGCTAATGCAGGGCCTTTTACAGCAAATATTTGAGATGAAGGACTTAGGTAAGTTGAGTACTTTCTTGGTATTAAGGTGATAAGATATTTGTGTTAATGGTTTATGGCCATCCCAAAGGTAGTATGGCTTAGATATGTTATCTAAGTATAGTAAGACGACATATAAGCCTATTTCATTGTCATTGGAGAAAAATGTGAAGTTAAATGTTGATGTTGGGGATGAGATAGAAGATCCTACCATGTTTGGGAGGATACTAGGGAGTTTGATCTATATGATTATCATAAGGTCAAAATTGAGCTATGTCATTGGAGCAAAATGTAAAGTTAAATGTTGATGTTGGGGATGAGATAGAAGATCTTGCCATGTTTAGGAGGATACTAGGGAGTTCAATCTATATGACTATCACAAGGCCAAAATTGAGCTATGTTATTGGACTTGTGAGTTAGTTTATGCAAGTATCTAGGAAGCCTCATTAGATGCAACTGGATGCATACTAAGGTATGTAAAGTCCACCTTGCGTTATAGACTTTGCTATGAGGGAAGTAAGGATGTATAGGTATTTGGATATACATATATAGATTGGGTTGGTAGCATATCCAATAGAAGATGTACTAGTAGATTCATGCAATTTCTCTTAGTAGTGCAACAGTAAAAAGCAACCAATGGTTGTTCTTTCGAGTATAGAGGTTAAAGTATAGAGGTGTTGTTATGGCAAGATACGAGGTGGTATGGTTGCAAAAATTATTGGGTGATTTGGATGTGTAGGAAGATGGTTTGGTTGTCATCCACTATGACAACATGATCAGTATACGATTGGCTAGGAACCTTGTGTTCAATGCTTAGACAAAACACATGGAAGTACATTCCCATTTTGTGGAGAAGATACTTGTGCAAGTGAGATCAACTTAGTACATTTTAGCACACATGATCATATAGTTAACATTTTCACAAAGGCATTGGGCGTAGAGAAGATTTAAGCATTTTAAAGCTTGCTTGGAGTTATAGAGATGTAGTTTCAAGCTTGAGGGAAAGTGTTGAGATTGTAAGCTTAATACGTGTGGACACTGATGATGGACTCCTCTATCATATGAAGCTTGAAGGGATCCCTCTCGAAATCAAATGTAGTGCATTGATTGCTTGCTATCCTTACATCGAAGTTTCCTGTCAAGAGAATTTCTCCAAGTTTCATATAGCTGGTGATCTCATCATAGACAGAGCTATATGGTGATGTAATTCATCTTGCTTCCTATCGAGCCCTCTTTACCTCAGCTATAGCTATGGTGTATCTAGAGGTATTTGGTGGGATGTAGCGCATGACAATACATATGACCCTCCTCTCTATCACTTAGAAGCTCAATCACATGAATGGGCATCTAGGTGTTTGCTAAAACTCAACATGACATGGCTAATTGCACTTGCACAACTACTTTGTTAGGATTGCCCATTAGGGCATACGCTATTACAATGGTAGAATGACAAGGTGTTTTTTCTTTGAAAAATTACCCCTAGTTATCTTAAGTTAAATGGCATGTGTTTATACTTGTTGAACTAAGAGTTGATTTAGTTAAGCTTAAGTTCATTTATTTTTTAACAAACTTTATCTTTCTTTTTGGAACAGCAAAATCTTGAGAAAATCTTTGTTTTTTGGAATTAAAAGTAGTGCTAGGAGCTCTTCTTGCGAACGAAAGGGGCACGCTAATGCGCGTGAATGCACTCTTCTTCTACTAGGAGCGGGAAATGTCGGATGCGGGGCCCGTGGTTTCCGGTTGGGCACCCAGCAATAACATTCATTAATTACAAAAGAACAATACACAGAGAAAAGCTTTTCCTTCGGAGTGGTTCAGTAAGAAGCTCAGTTAGTTGGCTTGTGGAAGAAGAAGAAGAAGAAGAAGATGCTGCAGAAGAAACTGGCAAATCGGCCTCCTCCTGGGAAGCTGGCATGGATCAAGTATGCGGTTTTTGCGACTTGTTTGGGTCTCGTGGTAGCTGCCACCTTCAGCAACCTGCTGTGGGCTTCGTCCTATCGATCCCTGCTCTCCAATCGGTCTACTACCTCTGTCCCATCCACAGTCCATCGGATCAACAATCAGGTGCGTCTCCTCACCCTTTGCTCTGCTCGTTCGAAAGTGTTAATTTGTCAATGCCAACAATGAGCCATATACCGAGCTCTTCCTGGTCATAACCATAATCACAGAGAGTGCATTTCCTCTTGTTTTTTTCTTTTCCCTTCACTGTTTCTCAAGCATTTCTGGTTGTCATTTGGCCTTGCCTTTTCTTCTTCGTAAGATTTCTTCTGAGTAATATAATTAGCCACACATTTTTTCCGAAAAAATAAATCATATTGCCTTGATATACTCTAGCTTTTTCAACACCCATTGTGCAAAATCCCTTCAAATCGATGTGCCTCACATCGCATTTGAGTAATCTGGTAATTTTTCAAAATCTTGGCTCGAGAATCCCTTCAAATCTACACGCCCCACATTACATTTTTGAGTAATCCGGTAAGTTTTGAAAATCTCTGCTTGAGTTTGGGAACAAGCAATGCAGGGAAGATCCCCTTCCAACAACAAGGGCATGATTGAGAAATAATTGAATTCCACACGTGCATATCGTTTGTGTCTGCCTCCAGGCAGCAGGTTTCTTTGACAGACTGAATCTAGAAGTCATTTTCTTGATGTTAATACACTTTAACTCTAGAGCTTGATGGACTGATTATTCAGTTATGCGGATGACATGTTAGTTCATGGTAGCCCAACTGGATGATGCTCTCAATATCACACTGTCACACTGCAAGACCAACTTGCCTTGAAATGATTCTCTGTGACAGTTCTATTCATGTAATGTGACTTAAATCTGGAGTTCTCTTGCTGTACAACAAACTTATTAAACCTTGGAGTGTTCATGCTTGCAGACCCTTTTTGTAATTAGGGAGGAGGATGCCCCTGTTTTAGATTGGCAAGAAATGGCAACAGCACCGGTTGATCGTCTTGATGGTGCAGGCATTCAAATTGGCAATTTATTCTATGTTTTTGCTGGGTACCAAACCATTGACCAGGTGAGGCCTCTTTGTTCATTGTTCTAAAAGGGGTTTCTCTTGAAGAATTGTTAATACCCATAATCAGCAATGTGTTTTTTGGATTTGTCAAGTCTGAGAATCGGAGGCTGTCTCAACCTATGTAATACAGGAGGGATCTTTGGTATTGTAGAGGGTCTTATAAAAGGTCTATAGTTGAGGTCAGCTGATAGTCCTTTGCAGCAGCAAAATGCAGCCTGCCAGGTGGAAAGTGCAGGCAGCAGCAGTTTGGGCAGATGGTCTCTAGGGGCCGGTGATGTCCTCCAGTGCAGGGTGGCAGCAACGAGCAGGTTGCCGATGAGTTGGGCAGCAAGGTGACACCATTAGGCAGCAGGGCCACACCTCTGGTGCTAGGTGCAGCTTCTCCAAAGGGTGTGGGCAGCAAGGGAGTGTGGAGGGGGGAGAGAATACCCAAAAGAGGAGCTGGCAGAAACCTAGCTCCATCAGTCGGTAGACGAGGGAGAAATGACATCAGCCAATGGTTCTTTGCAGCAGCTAAATGCAGCCAGCTAGGTTGAAAATGCAAGCAGCTATAGTTTGGGCAGATGGTCCCCAAGGGATGGGCCTGTCCTCTAGGGTCAGGAAGAAGCAACCAGCAAGCTGGCAACAGGCTAGTGTAGTAGGTGACACCAACGGACAACAGTGTGACACCTCCAATGTTTTGGGTGGTAGGTCCTCCGAGGGGTGTAGGTAGTAGGAGAGATTGATAGGGGAGAGAGATTACTCAAAGAGGAGTAGAATGGATAATAATGACAAGAAATAGAGAAGATGGGTGTCCACCCGCAACGTGCCCTTATATAGGGGATTTTAAGGCATTTGTCTTACCAAATAAAATGACTGCCTTTTTCATGTTATAGTGACTCAACTGAAACACCCCATCCTTATTGGGGTACATGTAGGTCACATGAGGATATGGGCTCTATGTCTTGTAGACACAATAGGTGCTCATCAGCTGAGGTTGAGGTCTTCTTAGAGGACTTTACACCTTCAATATCTTCTTTATTAGATGATGCTTTACTCTTAGGTGTCACTTCTAAGGATACACAATCATTTTCTTTTAGGTACTACTTTTCTTACTCTAATTGCTTCGCTTGCTTCCTACCCTATCAAAAACCATCATCCACCAACCACCCTCATCTTTTAAGCACCTTTACAACATGTAACAACAATAGGTATACAAGAGCCAAAGCGGAATTGGTGTGGCCAAAAGATAGAGAGCGGAGTATCATGATGCAAGTTATTTGCCTAGCGGCCCCTAGCCAAGCCAATTGCCTTGTGATATTGGATATCCAATACTTATGCAAGACTAAGAATTTCACCCTCTTATTTAGCCTAGACTGAATGGCTTGAGGTCTCATTGAACATCATTAGGGACAATGTGTTGGCACACGTAGTGTAAGCAATGCCCTTAGACATAAGATTATTGGAGGACAATGAGGCTACTCCATGGGACCTTGCATAAATAACCATAGGCTTGTTGCAAGAGATTTGTAGAAAGTTTGAGTTGGTCTATGAAAATATATTTTTTGCTGATTTGGTGGATACCGACCATTAGTATGGTCATTGCCTTGGTTGCTTATCACTAGTGGTCCATTTACCAAGTTGATGTGAAGTCAGCCAGCCTTCCACAATGGGTTCTTTAGGATGAGATGTATTTGGAGCAGCCAGGAAGATTACTGAAGCAGGCACCCCCAAGCTTGATATCAACAATATACGATTAATTGTACAAAGTGTCACATGGCTCACAAAAAGGAGTTACTGAGTGAGGATTTCGAGATTATAGATTTGGGTTGTGTTCTCAAAAATTTCCTTGCCTACATACCTTTTAAGTATACATGACATTTTATCTCACATCATATTCACACTTAAAAGCTACCATTAGCTCTAGCACGATTGAGCACACCACCATTTCATGCCTTCATGCTAGTTCATGGACCTAATGCTCAAGTTGTCCTAGTAGGTACGTAGTGAGTTGGCAGCTGCTTGTTGGTATTAGCAATCATGTTTGTCATGCCTTGTCATCTCTTGCCTATGAGCCTCATCAATCAGAGTCAGACGAAGACTTTAGGAGCTCTAACATGTTTGTCACTTGTTTTGACGGAGGAGGTAGCTCATTCTAGAGCACTCAGTGTATTGCCTTTTAATGCATTTTCTCCTCCAGTTAGGATTTTGTGTGCATTTCTCGGGTTGTTTTTGCATAAATGCTGGTCGGCCATATTTTGGTCTTAGATTGTAGTCGGCCAGATTTGGGGTCAATTGGTCATATATAGCCTACCCCTCCCACATTCATTCATCATCTTCCTCCTTCCGTGGCTGGTGCACACTTCGATTCCGTCATCTTCCTCCGTCTTCAATGTTGTCGTTATCATTAGCTTGATCTGGTGCCTGCACTAACACTATGGTTGTGTGTAGTGAACTGATGAGTCTCCTTCCACTTTCTTGTTTGTATCAGCATTCTTTCTTGTTCGGTGCAGATTTTATTCTTCTTTTCTTGTAGTCTCTCTGTTCCTTTGTCTCTATGTTCTCGTTCCTTTCCATTGTGTACTCTCATATGGTATTAGAGCATGGTATCATCACCTAAGAGAGATACAAAGCTAATTTCTCGCAGAGGAGACCACCCTAGATTGCGAGATGGTCTTGCCACATCAGTGTTTTGCTGAAAACACAGCTCTCTTCTTGAAGGTGACAGTATTTCTCCCCTAAGTGGACCCTCTACATCGACTTGTAATCTTGTAGCCCTTTCCTCCTGTTTTGGGGCTATTTACCGCCAAAACACAAATTTCTTGTGTGTGTCTTGCAGGATTTTGGTCTTACCCATAGTTACTGGAACGGGGAAGGAGAACGGGAACCGGACCCCTTGGAATGGGGGGAATGTCTAAGGTTGGGGAACGGGAATGAGAGGAATGGCACATGTCTTAAGTGCCTCAAATATGCTGTGCATGCCTCAAAGAATGTCCCTCTAATTGCCCCCTCAATGCTCCAAATTGACCCAAATGTCCCTAAATTAACTCAATTACCCCCATAGCTCCAAACTGCCCTGAATTGCCCCAATTATCCCAATTTTCCTCGAAATTAGACAATATAAATGGATGAAAACCTTGAAATTGAGGATAGATTGAAATTTGATTGTGATTTGCAAGAGTTGATAATGCATCAAATTTGAACTTTGCATGGACTCGTGATTGGCTTGTGGGTTGTCTTGACACTTTGAATCTTCAACCCGAGAGAGAGAGAGAGAGAGAGAGAGAGAGAGAGAGAGAGAGAGAGAGAGAGAGAGAGAGAGATTAGTGTGTGCACGTTAGGCAATGGAGATGGGTGAACATGTGGTAGGAGTGTGACACAAGCAAAAAGAAAAAACTAGGAAAAACGTCAATTTTTGGTCAACAGGCCTGCAACGGCCATTCCAAACAAGGAACAGTAGGGGGAACGACAAGAAACGGAAGGGAACGGTAGGGAATGGCCTTGGGAACGTTCCCTAGCCGTCTCACTTCCTCGAAGGGTTTGGAACGCTTTAGGCCGTTCCTACAGGCCGGAACGGCCGTTTCCTATTTCTATGGTCTTACCACTAGTTTTGCGGCTTTGATGATACAGATGGGGAACTTTCTCAGCACTCCTACGAATGGCGGCGAGATTATTGCACGGATCGTGAAGAATGGAGGTTACCTAGCCTGTTCTTTTGGGATCCCTCTCCTTTCGGTTCTCTCGATGTCTCACAGAAGGCCCGTTGTGCTAGCCTTCATATGCCATTCACGTACCCTCTATATAGGTGTTGGTAATCCTTTCTTTATCCAAAGAGGACCGGCTTGATGGTTCAAACTACTCGCTCTAGTCGTGTAAGGTGGAGCGTATCCTTGATACCTTCAATCTTTGGGAGTTTGTTACTCATCCTATTCTCCGTCTAGTGGAGGATCCCACCATTGGATCATTGATGGATCGTGCGGCCTTATGGGATCGGCTCATCCCTAGAGCCCGAGCTTTTCTCTTTATGAGCTTACAATATTATGTCCTAGTGCATGTGCGTAGGTTGTGGAAAGCAACGAGAGTGTGGACAAAGCTTGTTTCTTTGTACTATCAAAAGACATTTCCCCACCAGATTACTCTTGAGAAGAAATTACGGATGCTCGCTATTGATGATTCTCCTTCCATGAAGGATCATATTAACAGTGTGGAGGATATATGAGATGAGCTTGCGTCCCTTGGTAGGATGATCTCTTTGGAGGATGTGGATATGATTCTTTTGACTTAGTTGCCATCTCCTCGGTTTGATGTATTCTACACTAGCTTTCTTACATCGAGGATTTGTGAGAAGCTTCTATGGGAGGAGCTTGCTCTTTTTGTTTTGGAGCATGACGAATGCTCCAAAGAGGTTGCTAGTATATCCACCTTCACCAAAGCTTTTGTTGCAAGTTCGGGAGGGGGGGGGGGGGAGAAGAAGAAAGGGATGTCAAAGGCTAAAAGATGAGAGTTCTTCAAGCTCTAACTTTGACTCGGAGAACCTTAAATGCCCATACTGTGGAAAGGGTACACATCCAGAGGAGAAATGTTGGAAGAAGTATCCTCACCTTGGTTCAGAGCGAAGCATGAAGCTAAAACATTGGAGCCTTCTACCTCTACTCTAGTGGTTACCCATGAGTTAGTGTTTCTTTTGGAGGAGCCTTCTCTAGCGGTTGCGTTGTCTTTTGAGAGGCCTTGGCTGGTTGATAGTGGAGCTTCTAGTTATATGACTCCATGAGGTGATTTGTTGCAGGATCTATACCCTCAGTCATTGTTGGTGACATTGTATCGATGCCTATTTGTGGTGTTGGCACTTTGCATTTGTTCCCTGATCGTGCATCGAGCTCCCTTTCACAGGCCCTTTATGTTTTGGACTTGGGCTTTCCACTCCTCTCAGTTGATGGCCTTACTAGACTTGGTACCTAGGTTATCTTCACCGAGCAGGACATTTGTATTGAGGATTCTTCTAAAGGGGTTGTTATCGCAACTGGTTGGCAGGAGAGCAGGCTTCACATGCTCCATTCCCCTTCTTTTTTGTGGGGTCCTCCGAGGTAGCTGTCTATTGCTCCACCTGCTTTTGCTTGTGCATCACCTATTATGTACGTTCCTTCCCATCCCCCATCCCCTTTGTTGGTTTCCTCATACCCCCCCATGCCTTTTAGAGGGGGTTGCAAGCCCCTAGTGTTTCAGAGGGGGTTTCCTAGGATTGTAAGGAGCTTCTTCATCGGCAGTCTACATTGATGGACTTCATTGACATTGACATTTCTCTTGCCACCCCATGATTCGTTTCTTCCTTGGCTTTCCACCACATCTAGGATTTGAGAGGGGTGTTAGCAGTCATGTTTGTCATGCCTTGTCATCTCTTGCTTGTGAGCCTCAATTTGAGTCAGATGACGACTTTAGGAGCTATAACATGTCTATCACTTGTTTTGACGGAAGAGGTAGCTCATTCTAGAGTACTCAGTTTATTGCCTTTTAATGCATTTTCTCCTCTAGTCAGGATTTTGTGTCCATTTCTTGGGCAATTTTTGCATAGAGTAGTTTGTCTCACCTGTTGGACATTGTCCACTATTTTTGGAAATTTTTTGAGCATTTTTGGTATTTTTACTGGCATTAAATGTTGGTCGGCCGTATTTTGGCCCTAGATTGCAGTTGGCCAGATTTGGGGTCAATTGTTCATATAGCCTACCCCTCCCACATTCATTCATCATCTTTCTCCTTTCTTGGCTGGTGCACACTCTGATTCTGTCATCTTCCTTTGTCTCCAGTGCTATTGTCATCATTAACCTGATTTGGTGCCCTCACTGAAGCTGTGGGCTGCTTGTAGGGATTGATTGGTCTCTTGCTTTCCCATTTGTATCAGCATTCTTTCTTGTTCAGTGCAAATTTCATTCTTCTTTTTTTGCAATCTCTCTCGGTTCCTTTGTCTTTGTATTTCCATTTCTTTCTGTTGCACACTCTCACAGTAGGGTCATTAATTTGATTCTTTATACCTAACTAGACTTTCCACATTAGTTGCTATTTTCAGATCCTTCATTGCATAAACCACTTATTGTGATTGATTAGTAGCATCATACACATAGTGGAACACCCTAGGCTCCCTACACTCTCAAATAGCATCAAAGACAATGTTGAGAATGAAATTGAAAAAAGGAACCAATAGGATGAATAGATGCACAAGAACAAGATACAGGGCAGTAGGTGTAAGGACTCATGATTAATCTAGATGATACAAGGCCCTCAAGGGCTCGATATAATTGTCAAATGGCATATGAAATTATGTATGCAAATAACACAAGTTACACAAAATGGAATTAATTATTGAAACATAAGTAGAATATTTTTTTCCCAAAGGGCAAAATACAATATTCATCCCATAGTGAAGAGGGAGCAACAACTCATCCACTCCAAGGTGAACAGGTCTCATGCTCAAGCCCTCCCAAATGAGATGCTAAAGCACAAGTGTAAAAGTGTGGTGCAGCACAAGAAACTGCCATAGCACCCAACCAAAGCTGCACGAATAAGGTCAGATGCAAAAAGAATATGATGGATCCATTGGTAAAGTAGCATAATAATGAATAGGACTACGCTCACAACAAAAGCCTTGATTAAGTCCTCAAGCATTTCATCTCTGCAGTTGACTTTTTATGGCTATTGGATGCGGGCCTAAGTTGGTTTTGTGTAGGTGTTAGGATATTGTGCTATCGGGCACATGTTAGTGATGTACATACCATGGGTTTGCTTGACCTTGCCGGCTAGTGGTGGCTGGTCGTTGGTCCTTGGCAGACCTGATTTATAGGGTCTAAAGTCCTCGTCTCACTCAGACTGAGGCTCACAGGCAGGAGATGACAAGGCATGACAAACACAATCAGTTTTGGCCGACTTGCCCAAGCAATTGCAGTCAGATTGTTTCTTCTCTCATTGGCATTCTATATCTATCTCCTCTTTGTGTTCACTTTCCTTTCCATTGGGCACTTTCACATGGTATTAGAGCCTCATGTGGGAGCTGGAGTCTATGAAAACGAGCAACCTATCTAAAGTCATCAGCCCGCTGGGCGTCGTCTTAGGAGTGCTGTAGACTTCCTTCTACTTAGGTGGCACCTTTCAGCAGGCTGGGTGGCCTGTTTTCAGGATTCTCTGTTCTTGCTGTGTTTACTGGAGAGGCCTCTATTTTGCTGTGTTCCAAGCTGGGCAGGCTTCTAAAAACATGGAGAACATAAAATCTAGGCTAGGCAGCCTGTTTTTCAGGATGATAGCAGGGCAGATCTGCGTTTACAGCAGTCATCTCTGGATAGGAAAGGTGGTGTCCACACATCAGAGGTGCTCTATGTGTTGGGTCTAGGGTATCATCTCCTTTTAGTGCACAAGATCGGTGCTCTTGGTTTGACAATCAAGTTTGATAAGGACTCCTTCTGAGTTCTTGATGGTGTTTCGTGACAGGTTCTTTGTTTAGGACATGAGGAGAATGGAGTCTACAAGATGGAGTTATTTTCTGCCTTTTCTTCTCTTCTTGTTTCTTCGTAGTCTTGAAGTGAGTTTTTGCATGCTCAGTTTGGCCACCTCAACTTCGAGTACCTTCGGAAGGCAGTTTGTGGCCAGCTGGTACGTGGATTGCTAGAGATTGAGGTGAGCCACCTGCCATGTGTATCTTATATTCGTGGCAAGTAACTTAGGGATGCTATTCCTAATAATGCTTCACGATGGGCTAAGGAGCCCTTGGAGCTTGTTTCAATGGACTTATGTGGATCCATGAGGACGGAGTCCCTTAGGGGGAGTTTGTATTTCATGCTAATTGTTGATGATTTTAGCAAGATGACATGGGCGTACTTCTTGGCTTTAAAGTCTAAAGCATTCTCACATTTTAAGAATTGGTTGATCTTTGAAGAGAATAGGTATGATAGGAAACTCAAGACCCTGTGTTTTGACAAGGGCGGGGAGTTTGTCTCCCATGAGCTAACTCGTTTTTGTGTAGATTGTGGCATTTACCAGGAGTTTGCTAACACGAATACCCCTAAGGAGAATGGCATATTGGAGTGAAAGAATTGCAGTGTGATCAAGATGGGATGGACTATGATGAAGCATCGGCAAACACCTCAGATTCTTTGGGCCAAAGCAGTGGCCACTGCTCTTTACATTCTTAATTGATCCCCTACTTTGACCATGGTTGGTATGAACCCTTTTGAGGCTTATTTTGGATAGAAGTAGGATGTCTCTTATTTCAGGGTGTTCAGGTGTGATGCCTATGTTCACATCACAAAGAAGAAGAGAGATAAGTTTGGGCCGGCTTCCAAGAGATAGGTGTTTGTGGGATATAGCTTGCAATCCTAAGGATACATGCTTTATGATTCCGTTTTTTGGGAGGTGTATACAAGTCGAAATGTTCGGTTTGTGGAGTTTCTAGTTGTAGAGTTTGGTGTTGAGCATTCCGTTCTTGGAGATCCAAGTGACAGTCGGGCACTTGCTCCAGTGCCCTTGGAGCCTTTGCCTATTGAGGCTCCATGCTTAGTGGAGGAGGAGATTGTTTCACCACTAGATTCATCTGTTGACTCGGACCCAATGGACATTCTAAAGACTTTGACAAATGGTGAGCAGGGGGAGGGAGTATTGGCCTCCACCTCGTTGGGCTCGAGACACATTTTGATTCAGGGATTGAGGGAGTCCTCGAAGAGTGGCAAGTCCATGATGCTCTGGGAGGAACCAAGCATATACCATCGAGCTTGTTTGTACTAACTATTGTTTGATGACCTGTGCCATATAGGATAGGGAGTCCATCTTTGTGAAGGAGGCTCTGCAACCATAGCATTGGAAGAAGGCTATGGAACAGGAGTTGGATGATATTGAGCAGAATGACACTTGGAATCTTATGTCTTGGCCTGTTTATAGGAAGGTGATTGGTGTAAAATGGGTCTTGAAGACCAAATATCACAGTGATGGTACTTTGGATAAGCACAAGGCGCGGCTCATTGTAAAGGGCTTTGCACAATGGGTACGGGTGGATTTCCATGAATCCTTTGTACCTACGGCTCCGATGGCTACCATTAGGGTCGTTCTTGTCTTAGCTAGCCATAGGAGATGGCTAGTTTATTAGCTTGATGTGAAGTTTGCCTTCCTTAATGGTGATTTGAAAAGGAGATCTATGTTTAGTAGCCTCTTGGCTTTTCTTCATTAGATGGACAAGTGTATAGGTTGAAGAAGGCTCTTCACGGCCTCAAACAAGTTGCACATGCTTGGAATGAGAAGATAGATTCATTCCTTCAGGGAAAGTTGGGGTATCACCATTTCTCTTCTGATCCCTAGTTGTATGGCCACACCTTAGCTGGAGGGCATGCATTGTTTGTGCTTTATGTGGATGATCTCATTTTGACAGGTGACCATGCCCAAAAGGTCAAAGAGACTAAGGCTGCACTAGGCAAGGTGTTCGAGATGACGGATATGGGCCTTCTCGATTTCTTTTTAGGCCATGAGATTTACTAGACTCCAAGGGGGATTTTCCTCTCCTAGCAACAATATGTGCAGGAGCTTCTTGCCACATTTGAGATGGAGGGATATAAGCTAATTTCTACTCCTATGGATCAGAATTGGAAGGCTACGACCCATGTAGATTCTCCGGTGGCAGATGCTACTTGCTATAGGCAATTGATTGGATCCTTGATTTGGCTTCTTAACACTCGGGTTGATTTGTGCTTTCTTGTAGGTTTGTTGGCTGGGTTCATGAGTGAACCCAAGTTGGTACATTGGAAGGCTATTGTGAGGATTTTGCGGCTCTTGAGGCCCCCCCCCCCCCCGATCTTGGTATTCATTATATAGGAGGTATTGAAGATTCGCCTTTGTTTCTAACTTCTTATTACAAGCTAGACGGATTTAGATTAGGCCGGAGATGTTGATCATCGGAGGTTAACTATAGGATATTGCTTTACTTTGGGTGTAGGTGTCATCTTGTGGAGTAGCAAGCAGCCCACTATTGCCCTTTATTCCACAGAGGCGAAGTATAGAGTGGTGTCTTCTGTGAGAGTGTGCAACAGAAGAAGGAACACAAACACAGAGACAAAGGAATAGAGAGAGATTGCAAGAAAAAAGATAAAGAAATCTACACTGAATAAGGAAAGAATGTTGAATATAGGAGGATTGATCAGTTCTTGCATGTAGCCCACAGCATTAGTGGGAGCACAAGATTCGGTTGATGACGATGGCAACATTGCAGACAGAGGAAGATGACGGATTTTGAGTGTGCACTTGCCAAGGAAGAAGGAAGATATGGGAGAATGTGTCTGCTAAGTGGGAGGAGTACCAAATATATAGGCACACCCATAAAAAATTGGCCGATTGCAATCTAGGGCCAAAAATATGGCCAATCAGCATTTAATGTTGGTAAAAATGCTAGAAGTGCTCAGAAAAATCCCAATAAGAGTGGACAATGTTTGACAAGTGAGGCAGACTGATGTATGCAGAAACTGCTTGGGAAATGCATACAAAATCCCAACTGGAGGAGAAAATGCAATGAAAGGTAATAAATTGAGTGCTCTAGAATGAGCTACCTTCTCTGTCAAAATAAGTGATAGACAAGTCAAAGCTCCTAAAGTCCTTGTTTGACTCAGATTGAGGCTCACAGGTAGGAGATGACAAGGCATGACAAACATGATTGCAAACACTCCCTCTCAGATCTTAGATGGGATGGAAGGCCAAAGAAGAAACAGATATTGGGTTTGCAAGAGGAATGCAACGTCGATGAAGTTCATTGAAGAAGACTACCCATGAAGAAGCTCCTCATGACCCTAGGAAACCCCCTCTGAAACGATAGGGGTAAGAAATCCACAGTCACATCACGGAGATTGTTCCCCTTTGATAGGGATGGGGGGGAAGCGTAACCACCAGAGGAGAAGGTGGGGGATGGGAAGGAACTTGTGGAATAGATGGTGCACAAGTGGGAATGGGTGTAGCAATAGACAATTGCCTTGGACGACCTTGCATAAGAGAAGGGAAATGGAGTCTCCAAAGTCGGCTCTCTTATCAACTTGTTGTGATAACAGTTCGTGTAGAAGAATCCTCAATACAAATGGCCTAACAAGGAAAGAATGCTGAATACAAGAGGATTGATTAGTTCTTGCACGCAGCCCACAGTGTTAGTGAGGGCACTAGATCAGGCTGATGATGAGACAGAAACACCAGAGATGGAGGAAGATGATGGAGTTGGAGTGTGCACTTGCCAAGGAAGAAGGAAGATATGGGAGAATGTGTTTGCGAAGTGGGAGGAGTGCCAAATACATAGGCACACCCACAATAAACTGGCCAACTGCAATTTGGGGCAAAAAATATGGCCAACCAGCATTTAATTCTGGTTCGATCAGCATTTAATGCTGGTAAAAATGCTAAAAGTGCTAAAAAAAATCTTGGAAAGGTTGGACAATGTCCAATAGGTGAGGCAGACTAATGTATGCAAAAACTGCCTGGAAAATATACACAAAATCTTGACTGGAGGAGAAAATGCACTGAAAGGTAATAAAGTGAGTGCTCTAGAATGAGTTGCCTCCTGTGTCAAAACAAGTGATAGATAGGTCAGCTTGTAAAGTCCTCGTTTGACATAGACTAAGGCTCACAGGTAGGAGATGACAAGGCATGACAAACATGATTGCTAACATCTTCTACCACATATGAGTCAGTATGGCTTCAGAGGTTTCTAGGAGAGCTTGGTTGTCCTCGAACAGGTCCTTTGACACTTCATTGCGACAATGAGAGTTGCATTGCTTTGTTACGGAACCCAGTGTTTCATGCTAGGTTGAAGCACATTGAGATTCAATACTATTTCATTCACGATAAGATCTTGGATGAGACTATTGATGTGGTTTACTGCAAGACAGAGGATAATCTCGCAAATTTATTTACGAAGGTGCTTCCTCGGCTTTTTCTTTGACAGCACACCAGATCCTTGAGCCTTGTGCTGTGTCCAAGATTTGAGAGGGGGTGCTAGAGATTAGTCATCCCCTAGACTAGCATTTCTTAGGCTACTATTGGTGTAGCGAGTTCTCTTGGAGGTACTCTTGGAGGGCATTAGGCATTTTTCTTGTCAATTTGGGCATTATTTCTAGTAGTCACCAGTATTCGGGCAGGTTTCCTGGGCAGGTCAGTGCCATGCAGGCAGGCTGTATTTTTCGCATTTATTGCAGCTGCTTAGTCGGCCACTTATATTGGCATTTGGCCAGATTTGGTAGGTTGGCCAAATCTCTCAGCACTCGGCCAGATTGGCTATATTTCTCCCCTCTTTTGCTGGCTATTTATAGCCCATTCCAGCCTGTTCTTCCTTGGTCATTGCAAGTTGGTGGGAGAAATCCTGCTCGAGGAGATACACTGACAGCTGTGGTACATCTGCCCTCTTCATTTCAGCATTCATTGACTGCAGATTTCTGCGTTCTTCTGTCTCTTTTCTCTCTCTCTCTCTCTCTCATACTCATTGTCTTTTAGTCTTGTACATATGCTTCTGCATTCGCTGCACTCTGACATCTTGTACTGTCATCTCTTGCTTGTGAGTGTTAGTTTGATTTAGACAAGGACATTAGGAGCTTTGATAAGTATTTGTCTACCGTTTTTTGTGCTTTAGGCATTGCCGCACTCTAGATGGAGGGCACATTAGTGCATTTCTTTTTGGCCATTGTAGGCTGTCCTGGGTGCCCATATCATGGGCATGACCACTTTATTACTAGTTGTGTCCCTAGTTTGCCTATTTATAGTGGTCTACCCTCTTACTCTCATTATCCATCATTGATCCTTTGTGACTAGCCAGCCCCCTCATTCTCTTATCCCCTTGCTACTGTTTGGCACCCACATGCATATAGTTGTGCGTTGGGGACGACCGTTGCAGCCTTGTATCCTTCAGCCATTGCAGTCAGATTTTTCCTTCTCTCACTTGGGCTCTCTTGTTGTCTCCTCTCCGTGTTCTCTTTCCTTTCCACTACGTACTCTCACAGTATTGTACTTTGTTCTCATGCTTATGTGATGGATTCTATTGCCTCTTCTTGATCATCTCTGAATTCTGTTTTGACTGTTCAGCGTATACAGTGTTCATGTGTCTATGTTTTATGCCACCTCTTCCATTGCAGTCTTGCACGGTATTAAATGTCTAGTCTCTGCTAGGTCTTGGTGTTGGTTGGATTTTGCACTCATCCCGTCCTGTATGGCCCTGCCTTGTACTTGTTGGCTGCCAGGTTCTTGTCCCCCTGCTATATGTATTTTTGCGCCACCGCCTTTTTCTCCTTTAGAGAGGATTGTTCCACGTTGCTTTCGTGTTCCGACACTAAAATCCATTCATGGTTGCACCTGTTCTCATTGATGCATGTGTATGGTGGTGACTCTTGAATTGTGAACTGTGTTAATTCTTAAACTGTGTGCTGGTTCTTAGGCTGTTGACTCAACATCTTTGGAGTATGTCAGCTGCTCTTCCCGCAGCTCATTTGGCAGGGACTTTTCTCTACACGCTCCCTCCCAACTGCAAATGCATTGAGGGATCAGACCTCATCTCGGATGATAAACCCAGCACAAGTAGTGGTGGGTCTTTGCAGTTGGCTATCTGATGGCCAGCAAATTCTATTGTTAGTGGACAGGTGCCCATGTCTTGATGACTTTAACATGCAACATAGACAACAGTGTGCCAGCAGTTTGTCATACAAACTGTGAATGCAAACTGATGTTCTTTGAATTAGGAAAGAAACAACATCTCCAACCTTTGTCTCACGATCTGCTTTGATTGGCCGATCCCACCAGCCATCAAATACTGGGTGGCTGTGTCCAGCATGGTGGAGGGATGCAGCACTAGTTTGTATCAGAGCAGTCTAGCAAGGAAGATAGTAAGCCTCTTCTTCATTCACATTTTTTCTGTGTAGTCTTTCTTCCAAATGTGTAACATAGTGTATGTGGGGATGGAAATGAATGCACCCCAAGTTCATAAATACCAATTGTCTAATCGTAAGTGCCGGTTGTAGAATCATATAACTTCAAATATCTGCATTTACTTTCATTCATGTGCAACTATTGTATGTACCAGTACAATGATGTACACAAAACAAATAGAGGTAATGGAACTATAAATTACCGTTCCTGTATTCTAGCTTCTAGATCACCTGGTTAATCATTATCTTTAAAGCTTATGGATGTGTGCATGACCTAATATAGTCTTTAATAACCTAGTCAAGCCTTGTTTGCTACATTATTGTAAAGCTGTTTGTCTGCGCAGATGCAGCTGAATTGTGGTAAAAAGCATGAGGATTTGTACTGGGGGGATTTCCCCAATTGTTGCAGGTTCATTCACATGTTGATATCTACAATCTTTCTGACAATACATGGGGTGGTCGATTTAATATGCCTAAAGATATGGCCCATTCTCACCTGGGAATGGTGACAGATGGACAGTATATATATGTTGTCACGGGACAATATGGGCCTCAGTGTAGAGGACCTACAGCCAAGAACTTTGTACTCGATACACATACAAGGGCATGGTCTGATCTACCCCCACTTCCTGTTCCAAGGTGAGGTAATTGCGTTGTGGATTTTCAGGAACGTTGGTTGTTACAATGTAGAACCTGTTTTAAGCTGATTGACCTGTGTTTAGAACATTCTGTTCTCATTCTGAAGCTGCATGTGGTACCCATATAAAGTTGAGGATTAATGTCAATTATCCTGTCAATGCTGTTAAATTTGATCATTTTTTAGCAGTTAATCTGTGTTGAGTGCACTAAATTCCCAATGGTCATATACCTGAGTTTCCTTGCAGATATGCCCCAGCAACACAGCTATGGAGAGGGAGACTGCATGTCATGGGTGGTAGTAAAGAAGATCGTTGGGAACCTGGACTTGAGCATTGGAGTATTGCAGTCAGTGAAGGAAAAGCTTTAGAAACCCATTGGCGAGTTGAAATTCCCATCCCCCGTGGAGGTCCTCACAGGTATGTATTGAACTTTGAAATGCAGATTGCATCAAGCATTTTGGTTTGTTTAAATCAACTTATAATTATAATGATCTCACAGAGTTATGATGATCCAATAGACTGTTCAGCTTTTTAGATCTCTTTAGGTGGCACCTGTACCGTAGTCATGAGAAACCATAAATGCACCAACAGATTACATTCTGAAATTTTCCAGAGCATGTGTCGTTGTTAATGATCGTCTTAACATATTTATAACTATCCAATAGACTGTTCAGCTTGTTAAACCTCTTTAGGTAGTACCTATATGGTAGTCATAAGAAACTATACATGTGACCAACAGATTACATTCTGAAAATTTCCAGAGCATGTGTGGTCTTTGACGATCGTCTTTATGTAATTGGAGGACAAGAGGGTGATTTCAAAGCAAAACCTGGCTCTCCTATCTTCAAATGCAGTCGCCAACGAGAGGTTCGAGTCTTCAATGCAAATCTGAGTTTGTAGCTCAGTGTTCCTCCCTCAATATGTGCATGATGTTTTACTTATATTTGGTGGCCACTTAATTGCAGGTCGTGTATGGGGATGTATATATGTTGGAAGGTGAGGCTAAAGAATGGAAGGTTTTGCCCTCAATGCCAAAGCCTGACTCCCACATCGAGTTTGCATGGGCAATTGTAAATGATTCTTTAATAATTGCTGGTGGCACAACTGAAAAGAATCCTGTTACCAAGAGGATGGTCTTGGTGGGTGAGGTATTTGAGTTCAACTTCAAGACTATGGTAATCTCTCTCTCTCTCTGTGTGTGTAAAGGGTAATTGTATTAATTATTGGAAAAGCACAAAAGTCACAAATAAACTAAATGGGCAGCAGAAGAACTGAAAAAACTGTCGTTTGTTGGATTGTTAGAAATCAGCCATGGGTTTAGCCATCATCTAAGCCCCGTATGCATAATGCTAGTGAACCTCGGAGTACCATTTGGGATGCGTGATCACATGCATCCAAGGCACCACTTTGTCTTTGTCAATCACACCAGCTGCGCCACCACCTAGTAGTCCTTTGGTCCTTGCCACACGTGAGGAAATGCCGAGTGTGAAATCAAAGATAAAGCCATTCCTTGTCAACCAAATGTGCCAAAAGCCCAACTGATGGAAGAAACGAAAGAGGGTCGGATATCCTCTTGCAATAAATCTCTAGGAGACTAGGAAGTAGCCAATGATTAGTCTTTGGTGTTGAGTGATTGCCTGCTAATCTGCAGAAATATATGACCAAGTCTTGAATGCTAATGGGCAACTTAAACAAAATGCAAATGGGTCTGCAAGTTGTAAAAGTCACACAATACCTGTTCCCTAGCAGAATCTCCCCTTTGTGTGTTCCTTTGGATCCTATATTGCCTACACATGCATGAATACACACACATGCATGAATACGCATTGTTTGCATGCACTTAGCAGCACAATTTCCTTGCACATTAGAAGTTTCTTGTTATCTTGTTCTTCTTGTTTAGTCATTTTTGTTTGTGTAAAGTCTCGATATTAAAATTGCATGCTTTTGTCCAATGTGTGTCATTTGAGCTAAAGGATCTTAGCACGTGCTTTTGTTGGAAATGGGATGGTAGTGCAATAGCTCTCATCACTATGTCACTTTGTCCATGCCACTTTGTAGTTAACTAGAAGGTTCCCACAATTGGCTTGACCATTCAGATCCCAAGACTTTTGTTGAAATTTGATGTTGGCAAAGACCTCTGCTTCCTAGGAGGTCACCCATCTCACTGTCTATGCCACTTGCACTTATTGAATGGCTCCCATAATTGGCTTGACCCTTCAGAACAACCCAAAACCTTCAAGGTGTTGGAGGACCTTCGTTGTTGTGACGCTGCGCGTCCACCATTGCAAATCTGAGGGTAGAGTTTTCCGCCAAGAAATTGATCACATTGGTCAGTGTCATTAGGAAATTATTTTCTGTTGTGTGTGTCTCTTATTTGCATTTGCATGACGCATGAGCACATGTAGTTAGACTAGGCACAATTTCTTCAATACATTCATAATTTTTGTAGGCATCGCTTGATTGATTGCATAGCATGGATTCTTGGGGAACGAAATCAAGAATGCTGTAAAGCTGAGCACAAATCTCATGAGTTCAAGCTTTCATGAAAGGACTTCAGGAATCCAATATCGGAATAATGTATGGATTGAATTGGAAAGTGAAATTGTCCCATGCATCACCGATGTATATTGCCAGTGTAATGAGAAGATTGTCATTCTTCGAGAAAGGAAAAGAGACCGTGGAGGCATCTCCAACATATAATGAAGATAGTTCAAATATTGAAGGATTTTCTTGGGACTACTATTTAGAAGCTAGTTGTGATATGTTGCAGTAGAAGGAATGTGACATTCAAACCGAAAGGCCCATGGATAGCAAGCCTGCCAAAATTCAATTTACAAAACAAAAACAGATGCTTTAGCTGCCCAAGTCATTCCGAGTGATGTCAGAAAAGGAGCATCATCTTCTAGAGCATGTCAAGAACTACATAGGAGACCTTGTATGTTCATGGCATACAATGAATGCAATGTACAAAAATGCATTTGCATAACAATCCGTCCTTTACACTCGGATTGAAGTTTTTTTTTACATGGGAATCGTGTGCCTCATATTTGGCAAACTTTCTTGCTTATGAACCATTGGAAAATCCTGTGATGTTTCCTCTTTATTTGCCATCGCCCTCTTCTATTCTCGAAGTGTCCAAGTGGAGTCAAAAGAACACATTATAATCAGTGCACACATGAAGTATACTATTTCTATGGCGATTTTGTAAGAAGGGATGGCTTGGTAGAAAGGACAATACTTTATGAAGATGATGAAAGATGCAATATTCTAGAAATACATGATTACTTTTGCGTTGCAAGGATGGATTTCACAAGCGTACTTTTAACCCTGCGCTGAACAAGGTCGAATTTGGAATAGTATAAGTTGTAAAGATGTAATCTTTGACGTCAATAGAGGATGCTTTCCTTCGATCCCTCAAACAAAGGAAGCAATAAATGTCGCTATATATGATGATTCAAATAATGCTTTAAAGCTTTCTAAAGCTTTTTCGAGGTGATGAATAGTTATAAAAGGTGACGAGACGATAGAAGCTGACGACGAACGCGGGGTGACGAAGGGGAGGCGAATGAAGCAAAGCAATGGTGGTGACGGTTGAAGGCGGTAGAAGAAAGACAAGCCGACGACGATTGACAGGCTTGTAGAAGATGTGCGAAGGGGAAAAGCAGAGATGACGGACTAGAAGGACGACTGCTTTTGGGAGGACGTTTTGGTGATTGATCACCTTCTTCGACAGTGCCTAGAGCGACGGCAAAAGGTGACGAAGAGGACCATCAACGAACACGAGAGTCAAGCAGACCGAAAGGAAGCGGCAGAAGGTGACAAAGGTGGCACTGATCGATCGACAGTCAAGCAGAAGAAGGTGACGACGAAGTTGCAGAAGACGAAGCTGTAGGAGAAGAAACGACCGCCTCTATGCTAATGCTACCCTTGAAGGGGTCTCGTCTCCTAGTATCATCTCCTGACCCGACAGGGAAGCGCTGATTGCTCTGGCAGTTCAGCGGTCCATCATCCCTCACATTCGTTCAGCATCTTTTTCACGAGATACATGGTTGACTTTGGAGCATATGTTTGCAGGAAAGAATGAGACTCGGATCTCTTTCTTGAAGAAAGAGTTAGAGACTTTGAATATGAATGTGGGTGATTCTATGCAGGATCACTTGAATAAGATTCAGGACTTGAGGGAGCAGCTCATGAATGTAGATGAGTACTTTTCGGATGCACAGTTGATATCCACCACCTTGAATTCCTTACCTCCTTTGTACTTGTCTTTTCATATTGCATTGAACCTCACCATGAGGATTGCCGAGCACCCACTCACTTTTATTCAGCTGGTTAGTTTGCTTCTAGAGGAGGAGCAAACAAGGAAAAATAGTGGTGTGGATGCTATAGTCTCTGAGCAGGCTTTTGTGGCAAGACAGAAAGGCAAAAACAACAAGGTGAAAAATGCTCCACAGAGTTCTGGCACTTCGGGCACATCGCAGAATCAGACACAAGGGGGACGCAAGCTAAAAAGGGAAAATGTCATTATTGTAAGAAGCCAGGCTACTATATCACTGAGTGCAGGAAGCGCATTGCCAAAGAGAAGGAGTCAGGAATGTCTGTTTCTACTACTCCTTCTACTGCTAGTGAGTCCGCGTCCTTTGTTGTGGACAGGGACTATTGTTTTTATACTTGCAGTTATGACATCTCTTGGGCCGATAGAGCACTTAGCTCTACAGAGGATGCTGACACTTGGTTCTTTGACAGTGGTGCTTCTAGACATATTACATCTCGCAGAGATCTGTTTGCTTTAGTTAGTGCACCTCCCGTTGGGAAATCTGTACAGTGTGCCAATAATGCATTATACCCTGTTCGTGGTATTGGGGAGATTCAGCTCACAGCCATTGATGGCTCTATTCTCTACCTGCAGGATGCTTTGTTTATGCCTGGAATCAAGAAGAATTTGCTTTCTATTTCTTCTTTGGCACGTTGTGGTTTGCAAGTCACATTTGATGATGACCGTTGCATGGTTAGAGATAAAGAACGCATGACTTTGGTCTTGACAGGATCTTTGTGTCATGGTTTATATGAGTTGGATGCTCTCAGTAGATTAGACGGCATACTTGACATCCACTCTTACTCCTGCTATGATACAGGCGGAGTTATGGCATGCTCGTTTGGGGCGTATAAACTTTGGCAGCTTGATGCTTTTGCAGCATACTCAGATGCTCGATGGCGTACCTCTCTTAGAGAGACCTCTTGAGCACTTATGAGAGGGATGCATTTTAGGGAAAATGCATCGTTTCTCATTTCCCCGTGATGTTGCTTTCAGAGCAACAACTAGATTGTAGTTGGTGCATTCAGGTGTTTGTGGGCCTATGCAAACCATGTCATTGGGCGGTTGTTATTATTTTGTGACATTCATTGACGACTTTACACGTTTTTGCTGGGTCTACTGTTTGAAAAAGAAGTCAGAAGTGTATGACGCATTTTTGGCTTTTAGTGCACTTGTTGAAAATCAATCTGGATGCAAAATTAAGACTCTCCGTTCGGACCGAGGGGGGGAATACATGTCCTCTATGCTGAGTTCTTTTTTGAAGCAGAAAGGCATAGTCCATCAGTACACTACTGCCTATACTCCACAGCAGAATGGGGTAGCAGAGAGGAAGAATCGGTCACTCATGGAGATGGCCAGATGCATGTTGAAGGCAAAGAGCTTGCCTCATAGTTTTTGGATGGAAGCAGTCATGTGTGCTTGCCATATTTTGAACAGATGTCCTACCAAAGCCTTGAAAACCATCACACCTTTTGAGGCTTGGAACAGTCGTAAACCTTCTGTTGGTCACTTCCGTACCTTTGGGTGTTTTGCCTATGTCCATATTCCACAGGTACTTAGAAAAAAGTTCGACAACAAGGCTGTTAAGTGCATTTTTATGGGATATAGCAATGAGAGCAAAGGCTACAGACTCTATGATCCCGTTACAAAGAAGGTTTTTGTCAGCAGGGATGTTGTTTTTGATGAAAAATCGGAATTATCCTTGGCTGGTTTGGACACATATCAGGCTGCCCGTGATGTTTTTGAAGGGCTGCTACCCATTACTTTTGGTGATTCAGTTGGAGCTTCAGAAAATGAACCTAATGTTCAGCCAGCTGCTCCTATGGGAAGTGCAGAAATTCAGCCATTGGCTGATCGGAATATTCAGCATAATGCTGAAACTGAAATTCAGCAAGAGCTTGCACACAGTCAGGAAGCTAGACAGTTACCTAGATGGTATTTGCAGACTATGCAAGATAGTCCTTTGGATGCACCCATGGCTGGTCGTACTAGAAGGCAAACTTGTTTGCATGATTCAGCACATACCATGGAGTTTGTTATGGTAGCAAGTACTTTTGATAATGAAGAGACTGAATGTTTTGAGGATGCACAACACAGTGGGCATTGGATGGCAGCAATGCAAGCTGAATTAGATTCTATTACTAAGAATCAAACTTGGGATTTGGTGTCCTTGCCATTTCGGAAGAAAGCTATTGGAACTAAATGGGTCTACAAACTGAAAAGGAAAGCAGATGGATCCATTGATAAATACAAGGCACGGCTTGTAGCTAAAGGCTACGCACAGAAAAAGGGCATTGACTATGAGGACTTCCCGTATGACGACCATTAGGTCTATGATTGCTTTGGTTGCACATTATGGTTGGACAGTGCATCAGCTGGATATCAAGACTGCATTTTTACATGGGGAACTTCAAGAGGAAGTTTACATTGGGCACCTTCTTGAGAAGTTTGGCTTACAGAATTGCAAGCAAGTTTGTACCCCCATGGAACTTGGACTGAAACTGTCATTACATGATGACAGTGATTTGTTTGATATACATACATATGCTCCTGCAGTTGGATGTCTTATCTACCTATGCAACACTAGGCTGGACATACAGTTTGCAGTTTCAGCTTTGAGCAGGTATATGCATCAGCCAGGTATGTCACATTGGCAAGGTGTCAAGTGTGTTTTTCGTTACTTGCAAGGTACTCGATCTCTTGGGTTGCTTTATGCCAAGGGGGGACCACTGCAGTTACATGCTTACAGTGATTCTGATTGGGCTGGTGATTATGATACACGTCACTCCACTAGTGGCAATTGTTTCTTTCTTGGCTCTTCTTGCATTTCTTGGCTTAGCAAGAAACAATCCACTGTTGCCACATCGTCATGTGAAGCTAAATATAAGGCAGTTTTCACTACCACAGTTGAATGTGTATGGCTTAGACGCTTGCTAGCTGATTTGGATGTATCTGTTACGGAGCCTACTCCTTTGTTTACTGACAGTCAGAGTGCCATTGCAGTGGCACGGAACCCAGTGTTTCATACCCGAACGAAACACATTGAGATCCATTATTACTTTGTCAGAGAGAGGCTACATGCAGGTCATATCAGCCTTGTCTATTGTCCTACCACCAGTAATGTGGCAGACATCTTCACCAAAGTTCTTCCTCGTGACAAATTTGAAGCATTTCGCGATGCTTTAAATTTGATATCCTTTGGTGGCGGATGATCCTTGTACTCTTGATCACTCTTCACTCCAGGGGGGTTTGTTGGGTATTTGACTCACGCCTCACTTACGCCTATGCTCATATGGGAGTGTCGGTGATCAGTAGGACACTGGGGTACTTTTTACTCTCGGTAGGAGAGGTTTTTTCCCCCAAACTTAGTCTTATTGTCGTATGTGCTTATGTGCTTATGTTACACACTTATGGGCACTTAGTGTGTGTCGGGTGTGAACATCCCCTACAACCCTAAGGTTTAAGGGTTGTACTTTGTACTTTCTGGTTACACTCTTTCAGTCTATTCTATTGGGTGTCGTTCTTCACTCTATCTCTCTCTCTCACATTGTCTACTGAACTCTCAGCTGTACCTCGATCCTTCCATCTCACAATGCAAACATGTGTGTCTCCATTGAACTTATTGATTTCTCTTGTGAAAAAAATTTGATGTTTTTTTGATTCTATGTGTTTATCTTGAGTTGAGCACTCTTCTTCATCCTTGCTCCCATCTCAAAGCGTCCCTGCGGTAAGCAACTTCCACGAACCCTCGTGTGTATTCTTCTACAGGACATTTGGTGAATCCGATGTGAAATCGTCGCTTCTGATTGTCGAGATGGGAGACTCTCCGAATACTCCACCCACTTTATCATCGAGTGCTTCTTCCTTTTCAATCGATGAGATGAAGAATTTATTGTAAACTCTTTCTTCAACCATAATGATGCAGAATCAACAGATGCAGTTATCAATGCAGTAGCAGCAGTAGTTACATGAGAAACAATTGGATCAACAACGAATGCTGCATTAAGAACAAGAGCATACACATGGTGCAACCAAAGCAATCGAGGCTATGGTAAGTGAGGGCAAATTATTTGATGGCTAGAATGTTTTAGCCTATCTTAAAGTCTTTGAAAGCTAGATGCGCTTCTTCAGAGTTTCTACCAATTGGAGCAACTATTTCCTATAGCTTGTCACACTTGCTTTGCGGGTTAGAGTGACTAATTTATTTGTGCAAGACTCAAATTGGAATGTTTTTAAGAAAGCACTCAAAGACGAATATTTTTTGGAAGATTATGGTATTGCTACGCGGAAGACATTCAAAGAGTGGGTCTATCAACCCAATAAAGGACTTGTTGCTTTTGAGTTGTTGCGGGAGTTTGAAGAGTGATACAACCAGTTGGATGCACTTGAGCAAAGAGCCCTAAACTCGGAGAAAGTGGAGTTATTCTTGTAGGCCGCTAATCCTGCACTTCAGGACGAGTTGGGAGGTCTTCTTGAAGACCGTATGTAGCCTATGGGATTGAAGACGGATTGGCAAGATGCTGTTGATGCGGTTTCCACATTGACAAAGAGGCAGAGATGGAAAGCTCGCTTGGAGAACGGCATGTAAACACCTCTAGTGATGTCTTCTCCTTTCCCGACTTCTTCTACTTCTCCTATTGCTCCTTCCACTTCTTCTCCTATTTCTCATTCTGTGTCTTTGCCTACTTGTATGCCTATTTTTACTGTGGTAATCAGACCATCTGCCAAACTGATTGTCGAAGACATGGTGGAGGAAATTTCAAAGAACTTGAAAGATCTTCAAATTAAGATAACCAAAAGAGAACAACAACCACTTAATCCAGCTTCAATTTCTGCCCCAATCTCTTCTACTCCTATGAATTCTTCCAGAAATGATCGTGTTCGCTGTTGGATGTGGTATGATAGTCGAGACCATGAGCGGAAGGACTGTCAAGACTTTGAAGAGGCGAAAAGGCTGAAGTTGGTGGTCTGGAAGGATCAGATGATATATTTCGGAGATACTGAGCAACCGATTAAACCGAATTTTGGTAAAGGAGGAATGAAGAATTTATTGGAGGAGTCTCTTTTGCGCTCTTCTTATGTGATGCGAGAGGTGGCAAGAGAAGCTGTTGCCTATGTCCTTAATTGGAGCACTTGCCGAAGGACAAATCTCCTTTATGGTCCTATGCAGTGCATGTAGAAAAGAAAGGTAAAGCTTCATCATCCGAACTTTCAACCATAGGAGATGCAATCAGAAAAGGGACTGGATGGAATGAACGCGTAGATATCTTTTCTATCTATGCTCACATTGCGAAATCTCAAGGATTTGAAGCGTTCGTTGAATAAAAGCGGAAAAGAGATAATGATCAGCCTGAAGGATCAAAGAGGGCGACTAGGAGGAGTGATCAAGTTCTTTAGCCTTTTTCTTTAGGACCGGAGCAGAGTATGGCTGATGTACAAAAGCCAAAAGTACAAGAAGATCAGAAGGCCCAAAAGATAAAGGATTCGAAGCCAAAAAAGCAACCTGGATTCAAGCTGCTATCCGACATTGAGACGACCACAGACTTGAAAAAGGTACTTGAGGAACAGATTCTTAATTGCAAAATTGAATTTACTCTTGGTGAAGTCTTGGGGATTGCCAAAAGAGAATTTCATGATGTTATCATCGACATCATAAAAAGAAAACGACAAGTTATTGAAGAGCCAACGCAGGATATGATCCATCGAGAGGCTTTAGCTGTTACTGAGGCTATTCTCTATGGGTTGCAGATTGAGGAGATTGATTCTGATGAGAAGACTATTGAGGAGTCTACAAATGGAGCTCTATGCATGCAGTTTAAGAAGTCTCTTCATCCTTTACTTCAGCCCGTACAGTATGATGAGAGAGAAGATGCGCCTAGATTGGTGCCTCGTAGTCATTTTTCTAGAAGTCATTGGGCTCGTGCGACTACAGTTTCGTGCGACTACAGAAACTGTAGTCAAGCTTGGAGAGACTGAGACTCCTTGTGTTGCTCTTTTGGATTATGGCTCCGAGATTAATGTCATAGTGCGAGATTTATATGATATTGGTAGATGGCCAGTTGGTGTGGATCATGGTTGGTGCATGCGGCCAACAACACTGCAGGAGATTTGTATGCTGCTTGTCTGAATTTGAAGATTTCTATTGGAGATGTGGGTGAGTCTTATCATTTCTTTGTATAGATTATAATTTCTTTGTACAGAACTCTTGTTCTTATCCTATTATTTTTGGGAAGCCATTTATTGCTGAGTCTTGGATGGAGACTAAAGTTTTGGATGATGGGTTTGCCTATGCACGGATCCAAAGCAAGGATGGGAAGAGAGCTGTCCAATTCATGACTGTTTGCATTAATCATCAGTGGAATAAAGATTCTTTGAGGGATTTCCCTCTTCCAGCAAGAGAGCTGAATTTTTGTTAGGTATCATTGTCTTGCGAGATGATAGTGGTACGAGTTAGGGAAAGCTCTCGCCTCCTGGCAGCCACAGTTTTTCCTCATGTGTTTATGGTGTATCCACTGAAAGTACTTTGTGTTTTCAGCATATTTCTAATATACCTAGAGCTACTAGGCAATATGTAAAAAGAAAAGAAAAAAAATTGATGCTTGCAGGTGTTTTGCAGGAAGAAGACCGGATAGATGGTCTCTATGATGACCTTTCATGCTCAGATACCATGGAAGAACTTTCGGTATTGCTAAATGCTAACAATCAAGAGTTATCATATGGCTTACAGGTCCATTCTTTGGCGATGTATTGCGAAATTGTTGATTTCATGCTTCAAAAGAATCTGGGTGTTGAGGATTCTTAGCAAAAAACATTCTTTGCTGATATAATTCAACAAAAAGAGTTGGATGTTGCTGTTTATACACAACAAAATTTGTGTTTATAGGGTATTTTCATCAAGGGTTGAAATTTGCAGGTTGTAGCAATGAAGCTAGAGTTCAAACAAAATATAAGACAGTTGACAAGAAGGTTAGACGAGTTGCAGGATCGCTACCTTTGGACAGTGATGAGATGGTTAGGAGAGCTGCTTTGCAACCTCCCTTACGTAGTCCTGTAGGTATTGGACATAAGTTTTCAGTTGAGACATTGAAAGAGATGAAGATTGGGATCAAAGATTTTCTGCTTCTTGAAGAGATAAGATGTTTTGAAGAGATGTTATGCAGACATGAAAAAGCTTTTGCTTTCTTTCCACATGAGATTGGATGCATTGATCCTAGGGTTGTGACGTCTATGGTTATTTTTACCATTTCGCATATCCCTTGGAATCTACGGTTTAATCCTGTACCAAGGGCTCACTTGCCCAAATTGGTAGAGCTTTTGAATGAGCGGATCAGGATGGGGATTTTAGAGCCATCTTCAGCTCCATATTCCAACAGACGGTTCACAGTTCCTAAGAAGAATGGGACACTCGGATTCATACAAGAACTATAGCCAGTAAACAAGGTCACTATTCGAAATGTTGGTGCATGACCTATTGTGGATGAGTTTGCCGAAGCTTTTGCTGGACATGCTATCTATTCACTTGGTGATCTTTATTCTGAATATGATCAATTCTAGCATGCCCTTCGGAGTAGAGATTTAACTATGATGAAGACACCTTTAGGCCTTGTTCGAATGTGTACACTTCCGCAAGGAGCTACTAATTTGGTTGCCCATATGATGAATGGGATGAACAAGGTTCTACGAGATTTTATTCCTGAGCTTACTATACACTTCATTGATGACTTACCTATCAAGGGTTGCTTAGAGAAAGAGAGGGATGATTCTTTAGACGACCATGGATGTAGGTTCTTTGTGGCTTCACATATTAGAGATGTTGAGATGATTCTTTGCAGGTTGGAGGAAGTGAAATTAACATTGTCAGGGTTAAGGTCTATTTTTGGAGCCAGAGAAGTTTTGATTGTTGGACATATGTGTGGATATTATGGCAGGAAGCCTTCTCTTGCGAAGGTTGATGCCATGGAGAAGATTGCGGAGACTTGCTCTTCTACTTCAGAGGTTCATAGGTTTCTTGGAGCTTGTGTGTTTTATCTTATTTGGATTCCTCATTTTGCTCATATTGCAAATGATCTCTACCAGCTCTTGAGAAAAGGGCAACGTTTTTCTTGGGATATAAAACATACCAAAGCCATGTAGAAACTTATTAAGAGCTGCTCCGACTCTTCAAAAGGTAGATTATGAGTGTGGGAGACCTATTGTTCTTACTGTTGATACTAGTTCTATTGGCATTGGATGGACTATTGGCTAAGATGTGTTAGCGATCAGAGCCAGTCAGACTGCAGCCAGTCGGACTGCCACGTGGCAGTCTGACCTGCTTCAGTATAGTCGGCTGCATTTAATGCAGCCAACCTGCAGTTATTTTGCGCCCAGTTTTTGGCTATTTTTGGCAGGATTTCCAGCAGTCTCCCATACACTTTTGTACGCAGATTACAGGTTGGAGGCTCGTGCAGATTCTGTCTCTGTTCGCAGATTTCAGACAGGAGATCGTGCAGACTGCAGTGGACTTCGAGATGAACAGCAGGTTGCATCGTCGAGGTGGAGACATGCAGTCCAGCGCACGCGCCCGTGTATATATTTGCATATCTTTGTATACAGCACACTTTATACAGCAAATCTTCGTCTTCCGCTGTCTCTCTCTCTCCTCTCTCTGCGTTCTCTCTCTTTCAGTCTTACGCTTCCGCATGGCTGCACTCTGACATGGTATCAGAGCAGTGTAGAAGGGCTGACTGAGTGAAGAACCAAACTGAAGAGGAGTTTTCATCGCGACACAAGGCTGCGTTTTCAGCATTCAAGGGCGAGTAGGAGGGTTGCGCCTCGGAACAAGACTGAAGCGAGCGTGGGCGCACGGGAAAGGAGTCCAGGTGGTGGATTTGCTGCTGTTTACTGCTGTTTGACGAGGAGGAAGTTTGAGTTTTCAGCTTTCAAGTGCAAGTTTTGCTTTTTCATCGCCTCCGGCAGGTGAAGAAGTTTCGGGACGCGGAAGAGCCCTAGCAGGCTGCATTTTCACAGTCAGAGGGGGCTGCTTTTGCGTTTGTAAAGGCATTATAGGTGAAGATGTCTACAGAGATTGACTTGGAGTTCCAGACGATCATGGACCGGAAGTCTTACCGGCTCTTTCCGCAGATCAGAAGCTCGATGGCGACAATTACCGCATCTGGTGCGTGATGATGTTGGCCATCCTTGAGTCCTACGATTTGGCGGAGCTTGTACAGGAGGAGATCCACCGGCCCTCGCTGAGAGATGAGTCCAAACTCTCTTCCGATGCTCGTGCGGAGTTGGCCAAGGCACAGTCTCACTAGGACAAACTGAATGCCAGGATTCGTTACTTTCTTTTTCTGTCTTGTACTACAGCCGTGATAGCTCACATCGAGCACTTGATGGTGGCTCGGGAGATATGGTTGGAGCTTGATCAGATGTATAACCGGATGACCCTTATGAAGCAGGTTTCTTTGGAGGTACAGATGTGGACCTTGTCCGTGAACAAGTCTTCTTCGTTGCGGAAGCACATCAACAAGCCTAGACAGCTTTAGATACAGGTTCAGAATGCGGGGAAGCCGATTTTCTCCGAAGACATGGCGATCACACTCTTGTTCCAGTTACCACCACGATTCGGTGCTTTCTACTCCGCCCTTATTGCTTCGAGGCGAGAGTCCACTCTTTGGTGGGAAGAGTTGGTTCCTATGGTCTTGGACCAAGATGAACAATTGAAGGGACAGAATGCTTCCAAGTCGGAGGCACTGACAGGTCAAGCCTCTCAGAAGAAGGGGAAGGACCAAAAGAAGAAGAAGGGGGATAACAAGTCAAAGAAGGACAAGGACAAGGACAAAGAATCCACATGCCATATTTGTGGAAAGACTGGCCATTGGAAAAAGGATTGCCCTGACAAAGACAAGAAGGATACCAACAAGGACATGAAGGATTCTTGAGCGGTAGCTGTACCATCATTAGTTGCGTTTCTTCATCTAACTGTCATTGAGGACTCTACACTGAATGCTTCTGATGCTGCGATGACAGCTCCCCAGGCTCGAGAGTGGATCGTTGATAGTGGTGCCTCCCGGCACATGACTCCTTCATCAGATGGTGTTGCCCAGTTGCGACCTTCACGTGGGCAAATTCTCATTGGAGATAGCTCTTCGGTGTCTATTGTAGGACGGGGTGAGATGCAGCTTATTCCCGATGGACGTGGTGGTACCCATACCTCAGAGGTCTTGCATGTACCAGGTTTAGGGTATCATCTACTGTCAGTTCATAAGATTTGTTCCCTTGGACTTATGGTGGAGTTTGACAGTGATTCGGTGTGAGTCTTTGATCGTGGGTCACGGAAGGTTCTCTCATCAGGATATGAGGAGAACGGCATCTACAAATTGAAGTCTTCTACTGCCCTCTCTACTCTTCTTCTTACCCCTCCAACACAGTCAGAGCTATGGCATGCTCGATTTGGCCACCTCAACTATGATTATCTTTGGAGGGCGTCACGTGGACAGCTTGTTCGAGGGTTGCTGGACATAGTGGTGAGCTAGCAGCCATGCGTCTCTTGTATTCGTAGGAAACAACATAGGGATGCGATTCCCAACAAAGCTTCACGGCGGTCTACTTCACCGATGGAGCTTGTATCTATGGATCTGTGTGGCCCTATGAGGACCGAGTCCTTGAGAGGGAGCTCATACTTCATGTTGATCATAGATGACTACAGCAGGATGATATGGGCCTATTTCTTGGCATTGAAGTCAGAAGCTTTCTCGCACTTCAAGGCTTGGCTTCTCTTTGAGGAGAACCGATTAGGCCGGAGATTGAAGACCTTGCGATCCGACAAGGGTGGTGAATTTGTTTCTAATGAGTTTGCTCGTTTTTGTGCAGATAAAGGTATTCACCAGGAGTTTGCTAATACCAACACTCCTCAAGAAAATTGCATTCTTGAACGGAAGAACCGAAGTGTGATCGAGATGGCGTGCACCATGATGGAGCGTCGACAGACACCTCAGTTTCTGTGGGCCGAGACTGTGGCTACTGCAGTCCGCATCTTTAATCGATCCCCCACTTCGGCCGTTGATGGGATGACACCTTTTGAGGCTTACTTTGGGACTAAGCCCGATGTTTCTTATTTTAGGGTTTTTGGGTGTGATGCCTGTGTTCACATTCCCAAGGCCCATCATGATAAATTTGAAGCAGCTTCTCAAAGACAGGTGTTTGTTGGCTATAGCTCTCAGTCCCAAGGCTATCGTTTGTATAATCCCGTCAAGCGGGATGTGTATACCAGTCGAGATGTGTGGTTCGTGGAGATTCCAGCCATAGCAGCGGGTGAGGAGCATCCGGTTCTTGGAGATCTAGGGGAGAATTGGGCTCCTGCGACAGTTCCTTTGGAGCCCGCGCCTTTTGATTCTGATTTTGTTTCTGATATAGAGTCTACTGTTCCACCGGTCACCCCCAAGGAGTTACCACCGGTGGATATCCCAGAATCTTCCGCTGATGGAGAGAGACGAGGAGAGGTTCGGCCTCCTCCTCGTTGGGCCTGTGACACACTGTGATTCAGGGATCGAGGGGGTCCCTGAGGAGTGGGGACCGCAGGATGGTCCGCGGCGGTCACGGAGGCACCAAGCACATTCTACGGAGCTTGTTTGCTCTAACTATTGTTTGATGATCCGTGTTATGCAGGATCGAGAGCCCACCTCCGTGAAGGAGGCTTTACAGTCCGCACCATGGAAGAAAGCTATGGAAGCCGAGTTGGAGGCTATTGAGAGGAATGGCACTTGGTCACTCATGCCTCGCCCCTCGAATAAGAAGGTGATTGGCATCAAATGGGTCTTCAAGACCAAGTACCTTAGTGATGGTTCTTTGGATAAGCACAAGGCTCGCCTTGTTGCTAAAGGTTTTGCACAGCGCCTAGGGATTGATTGTCATGATACTTTTGCCCCCACTGCTCGTACGGCGACTATTCGAGCTGTTCTTGCCTTGGCTGGCCATAGGAGATGGCCTGTCTACCAGTTGGATGTGAAGTCGGCCATCCTCAATGGTGATTTGAAGGAGGAGATCTATGTAGAACGGCCTTCTGGCTTTGGATCTTCAGATGGACAAGTCTACAGGTTGAAGAAGGCCTTGTATGGCCTCAAGCAGGCTCCGCGTGCATGGAACGAGAAGATTGATTCGTTCCTTCAGTCATAGTTGGGATATCGGCGTTCCAAGGCCGATCCGCAGCTTTATGTACACACTTCCGAGGCTGGTTGTGTGCTTTTTGTGTTGTATGTTGATGATTTGATTGTCACAGGTGATCATGCACAGAAGGTCAAAGAGACGAAGGTAGCTTTACATCGGACGTTCGAGGTGACGGACTTTGGTCTACTCCATTTCTTCTTGGGCCATGAGATTTATCAGTCTCAGAGGGGGATCTTCATCTCTCAGCAGAGATATGTACAGGAGCTCTTGGTTTCTTTTGCGATGGAGGATTGTCGGACCATTTCTACTTCAGTGGATCCAAACTAGAAGACCACTTCCGATTCAGCTTCTCCCATTGTGGATGCTTCCCGCTATCGTCAATTGATTGGATCATTGATTTGGCTCCTCAATACTCGTGTTGATCTTTGTTTTGCTGTTGGGTTCTTGGCGGGGTTCATGAGTGAACCTCAGATGGTGCATTGGCAGGCTGCCCAGAGGATACTTCGGTATTTGAAGGGGACATCTAATCCTAAGATTCATTATCCATCAGGTACAGGTGGTTCAGATCTTGTACTTGGAGGTTGGAGCGACTTGGATTGGGCTGGTGATGTGGATCACAGGTGGTCTACAACAGGTTACTGTTTTACCTTGGGTGCAGGTGTTATCTCATGGAGTAGCAAGAAGCAGCCCACGATAGCTCTTTCGTCTACTGAGGCGGAGTATCGGGCCGCATCTTCCACCACATATGAGGCTGTGTGGCTTTGAAGATTGTTGGAGGAGCTTGGCTGCCCCCAGACTCGTCCTACTTTGCTGCAATGTGACAATGAGAGTTGCATTGCCTTGGCATGGAATCCTATTTTCCATGCTTGGACGAAGCACATAGAGATCCAATACCATTTTATCAAAGAGAAGCTTCTGGATGAGACCATCACTGTGGAGTACTGCAAGATGGAGGACTCTGTATATCTTTGTATACAACACACTTTATACAGCAGATCTTCGTCTTCCACTGTCTCTTTCTCTCTCCTCTCTCTGCGTTCTCTCTCTTTCAGTCTTATGCTTCCGCACCGCTGCACTCTGACAAGATGATGCAGATGGGAATATGTATACTATTCGGTTTGGGGCGAAAGTCCTAAACGAGCCGCAACGTAGGTATTCATAGGTTAAGAGCGAGCTCTTGGGAGTTGTCACGGCTCTCAGGAACGACAGAGAGTACTTTATGAATCTTGAGTTCAGGACACATAGCAAGTAAAGACAACCCAGTAGCCTATATTCTTTCACGAGCTAGGTATGATGATATGGGTTTTTCTTGCATTGATGATGTTGATGATGTGGTTGATCTTTCACCCATGTATGCCGATCATATTTGTCATGTGTCAGTTGTGGAAAGCTTTGATGAGTCTTTGTATACAAGAGAGTATTTGCAGATTGGTCATTATTTGAGTACCATGTCTAGACAGGATGGATGGATTGATGCAGACTTTAAGAAGATTAGGAGAAAAGCTTATGTTTTCTTCTTGCGAAGTGGGCTACTTTGAAAGCATCCATGAAAGCGATAGGGAGGCAGCTCGAGCAGGAGTAAACGAGTGTGTGACAACTTGAGAGAGTGTAAGCCGAGTGAAAGTACGAGATGATAAGAGTGTACCCACAATCTGTTGGTACATAAAGAATAAAAATGTATTTATACTTAGGGCACGTAAAGGGTGTGTTCACATGTATAATGTACGTGTACTATACACGGAGGTTACCGAGTCTTTATGTCCCAACAACCTGTCAGAAGTGGAGCAGCGGTGGAAGCATAAACATGTGCTGAAATAAACTGCTGAAACACAAGACAAAAAGAGAAAAGAAAACAACACAATACAGATGAGAACTCAGATGTATGCACGGGAAATGGAATCCATATATCTGAACACGAGACAGTCGCATACAACAGTGAGTCACTGGCTGCGTGGGCACTGGCACTGGCTCCTCTCTCCACAGAGTCTGCAGATGGTGAAATGAAGTGACTGATTGAGGAGGAGCCACTGAGTATAAATAGGCTGAAAAAGTGGGGAGCAATAATGCTGGTCGGACAGCATTAATGCTGGCCGACTGGTGCATAAAATGCTCCATTGGCATAAAATGCCACACCAGAAAAATACCTAAAATACCTAATAAAAATGCCCAGCCCAGATCAAGCTCAGACTCACACATGAGCTGACAAATACTCTGCTAACACCCTCTCTCAGATCATGGGTGATCTGATACAATACAATAGTACAATGAAAAGGGATCAGAAACTATACAACATAGAACCACCAAGTAGAACCATGGATACCCAAGTAGTGGATGATCAAGCCACCACTAAGGTGCCTCGGAGAGAACCTGATGTCGATCGTACCAAACACCTGAAAATAGAGAAGATCATAGCATGTCTCTGTGTCCATCACCAATATCTCGCAGTAGCATACAAGACCATCCGGTCAAAAATGCCTCTGAACATAGGTGACCATGGATTCCCCGCCTGTGGCCAAACCACCAAAGTGTCCCCTCATGTGAGCTCCAGACGAAAGCCTCCCGCTCTCTGTCAGATAACCAGCTCAGCATGAACTTGGATGTCAATCCCAGCTCCAGGATTTGATTCCGCCAGACTGAAGTCGATGCGTCAGGGACGTCCCTCTCTGGAACCTGTGCACCTGTATAAAAGTTTAGATGAGGCGCGGCTGCCCCATCTGAACACCCGCTCACACTCCCTCTCTGGAACAAGAGAGTCGTGAGGGATGACCTCATCACCACAACTAGAAAGCAGCCGAGGAAGGGGCCACCAAGCCCTTCCCGCAATCCAAAGAAGAGGATCCCTTCCGCGCCTTGGACTTCACCTTGGTCGGAGGATCGGAGTCGAAGTCTGATGAAGGAGAGGACTCATCGGTAGAGTCAGCATCCCGCTTCGTCTTCTGCTCCTTCTTCCTGGAAGCCGCTAACTTCTTGCAGTCCTTCCGCAAATGTCCCTTCTTGCCACAGTGGTAACACTGGGCCTTCGACTTCGTCTTCCCGTTACCCCTCTCTGAAGCTACATAAGCCTCACCTCCATAATGTGCTGGAAGCCGCTCCTGTAATCTCAAGGATGCCTCATGCTCAAGAAGCATCGAGGTCATATGTGTAAAACTGATAGGAGTCGATGATGTCTGCGCCCGCAAAGCATTGGCCACTCCATCAAACTCCGGGGGGAGCTTGTAGAGGACCGTTCCGACAAGATGCACCTCGGGAAGAGCAGATTGCATGTGCCGAAGCTGGTCCTGTACTTGCGTAACACGAAGAAGAAAAGACTGAATAGTATCTTTCGGCTCAAACTTCATCTGCTGGAGCTGGCCATAAAGTGTGACGGCCCGCACGGTGGAAGGTGCCTCGTACATCTGTTGCAACTTCTGCCATACTTCAGGAGATGTCCTACAGGAGGTAACCGCCGGTAAGACCGCTTTAGAAATACACCGAAGCAACGCTGAGTAAGCACGGGCATCATCCGAGTCCCATGTGAGCACCGCTTCCTCATGGTTGTCCTCATCAAAATCTTCAGGAAGAGGAGAAGGACGGAGAGGTCGAGCAATAGCTCCACAGACGATGTACCATAGCCGCTTCTGCACAAACCAAGCTTTCATGATAGCACTCCATGTGAGATAATCAGGTCCATGTATCTTATCATCAGTGGAAGTGCACGGAGGAGCCATATGGAGAGGATAAGAAGAGAAGTAGAGAAGAGATGGAATTGAGAGAGGAAACACAGCCAAAACACAAGCACAGACTGCAGAAAATGAGAGTTCACATGCAATATAACCCAAAATCTGATCAATAGAAGACAAAATCTGCTGCAGAAAGTCAAAAAATCAGTCAAAAACTGCCAAAAACAGAGAAAACAGCCTGAAGTAACAGTCGCCCAGCCACGAGAGACGCTGAATCAGCAAAACACAGGCTGTAAACTGGAGAAAAGCAGGTAGAAAACTGTCGCCAGCAGCTGCAGATGAAAAAAACGCAGGCAGCAGAGGGTGCGGAGGCAGCAGGCGATGGCAAAACTGCAAAAAACGCAGGCTGAAAACAGCCCCAAAACAGGTCGCCTGGCTGCGACAGCAGTCGTCTGATCAGCAGGGGTACAAAACAGTCCTGAAATCAGCAAGAAAACACAACAGAAACACAAATCCTGAAAACTGATACCATGTCAGAAGTGGAGCAACGGTGGAAGCATAAACATGTGCTGAAATAAACTGTTGAAACACAAGACAAAAAGAGAAAAGAAAACAACACAATACAGATGAGAACTCAGATGTATGCACGGGAAATGGAATCCATATATCTGAACATGAGACAGTCGCATACAACAGTGAGTCACTGGCTGCGTGGGCACTGGCACTGGCTCCTCTCTCCACAGAGTCTGCAGATGGTGAAATGAAGTGACTGACTGAGGAGGAGCCACTGAGTATAAATAGGCTGAAAAAGTGGGGAGCAATAATGCTGGTCGGACAGCATTAATGCTGGCCGACTGGTGCATAAAATGCTCCATTGGCATAAAATGCCACACCAGAAAAATACCTAAAATACCTAATAAAAATGCCCAGCCCAGATTAAGCTCAGACTCACACATGAGCTGACAAATACTCTGCTAACACAACCTCCCATTTAAAGGTCCGATATGAACCTCTAGCTAACCAACTCCCACTAGTTGAATGCAATGCTTGTGCTGAGCTTTGCTTAGACTTTTAGTGAGAACATTTGCAGGGTAATCTTTTATTTTAATCTTGGTCAATGTGATTTGACCATCTTCTAGAATTTGTTGGATGAAGTGATATCTCACATCTATATGCTTTGTGCGTGAATGATACATGGCATTCTTAGCCAGATACATAGCACTCTGGCTACCACATTCCAAAACAACAGTACCCATAGACATGTTGAGATCATCTGCAAGTCTACTCAACCATATAGCTTCCTTAGAAGCTTTAGTATAGCTGATATGTATTCAGCTACAGTGGTACTCAATGCAACAATGTTCTGCAACCTGGAACACCAAGAAATAGCCCCACCAGCAACTGTAAAGACATATCCACTGGTGGATCTATGAGTGTCCAAGTCACCTGCCATGTCAGCATCACAATAACCCTGCAAACTAAGTGTACCCTGCCCATAGCAAATACTTTTTCTTTGTGTACCCTTAAGGTATCAAAGGATACACTTGATAGCCTCCCAATGTGCTTTGCCAGGATTTGACATAAACTTGCTAACAACTCCCATTCCTGCAATGTCTGGACAAGTAGCAACCATAGCATACATAAGAGAGCCACAAGCTGATGCATAAGGAACTCCTTTCATAGCATTTGCTTCCATGTCATCTCTTAGGCTGTTGGCTTTGCTAAGCTTGAGATAAGGAGGTAAGGGTATCCCAAAAGGCTTAGCTTCAGCCATGTTAAATATTCCTCAGCCATGTTTATTTCTCTGCTCATTCCTAACATGCACGAAAGCATCATATCCAAATATGTATAAATGGTCATATGAGGCTAATTTGCTAGACCAAACCTCCTCAGGGATGCCATTATTTAAGGACCTGTTGGGAGAGCAGTTGTAAATGTGAACCACGGTTTTGAGTGCCTCTCCCCAAAATGCACAAGGGAGATTAGTAGTGGATAGCATGCACGACACTCTTTCACATAGTGTCCTGTTATATTTTTCAGCCACCCCATTTGAAGAAGGGCTGTAAGGGGTTGTAAGCTCCCTCTTGATACCATGTAGGTCACAAAATGACTTGAATTCAGTCGATGTGAACTCACCCCCATTATCAATTCTCAAGCATTTCAGCTTTCTACTTGTCTGAGTGGTCACAAATGCATGAAAAGTTTTAAAAACAGCAAACACTTCACTTTTCTTTTTCAGCAAATACACCCAAATCTTCTTGGAACAATCATCAATAAAGGAGACAAAATATGCAGCACCACCCAATGATTTCACGGGCATACTACATACGACAGAATGCACTAAGTCCAAAACATTGGACTTACGAGAGACACCAGAGTAAAATGAATTTTTTATTTTCTTTCCAAATTGACAGTCATTACAAAAATCAAGTTTAGAGCCTTTTCCATTAACCCTCTTCAGAGAGGTAAGGACATCAAGTCCTTTTTGGCTCATATGGCCTAATCTCTTATGCCATAACTCCAAGTGGTTGCAAATTTCAGCAATTGCCAGAAACTTGCCATTCAAGGCTTTACAGTGCAAACAATACAATGTGCCCTTCTTGGTTCCTTTTGCAATCAGCATGGAACCCTTTTTTACTTTCCACAAACCACCACCAAACAGTGTGCTGTAGCCATGCAAGTCAAGCTGACCAACAGATAGTAAACTCTTTTTAATGCCAATCACATATTTGACATCTTTCAACACAAGCTCTTGACCATTGTCTAAAGGCAACTATACGGTGCCAATCCCATCAATGTTGCAAGCATGGTTATTTCCAAGGTACACATTTCCATAATTGCCTGCATTGAACATAGCAAAACACTCCAAGCAAGGAGTTACATGGAAAGAGGCACCAGAGTCTACAATCCAAGTCTGAGTAACACCATCATCAACTGACAAGAGTGCATCAATCACATCATCCTTGGTAATCTACATATCTTGCATGTGACATACAAGGGCATCATAATCAACTACACATAATACATCAAGCTCTGTATCTGAAAGCTCTTCTATGACCACGCTAGAGGCCACATTGGCCTTCTCTTTGCCTTTGGTTGTCTCTGATGTATCTGTCTTTTCTTCCTTGTTTTTATCTCTTGTATTCTTCGTTCTCTCTTGTTCCTTCTTATAATACCTGCAATCAGGTTTCTTGTGGCCCTTTTGACCACAGTGATAGCAAGTAATGTCACTCTTATCCTTTCCTTTGCTCTTGCTCTTGTTTCTCTGCCCTGCATTTGCATTTTTCTTTTCAGCCCTGTCTCTTACATTATAAGTTGAGTTGTTGCCTTCTCCACTAGACATACGTCTAATTTCTTCATTCAAGATAGAACCCCTCACCCCATCATATGAGAGATTGGGGTTATTGTTGAGTGAAACCACCAAGGTTTCCCGGATTCCTACGAGTCCGGCAGTGTCATGATAAAAAAGATCGCCCTCAACTTATCATCGAAGTCCAAGTTTGCATCTTTGAGTTGATTTAAAATCCCTGTAAATACACTCAAGTGCTCAACTACAGGCTTTGATTCATCCAGTCGCATATTCACCAACTGGCGCATTAAATGCACCTGATTAGCAGGTGTGGTGATCTCATAAGTAGTTTTTAGCTTCTCCCATATTGCATAACCTATGTCTAAACCCTTAATGTCTGCTAGAATGTCATCAGTGACACCCATCTTTATGTAAGCCACAATCGTTTTATTCACTCTGGCCCAATCTGCATTAGACATAAGTGTGGGTTTATCTTCCTGCAAAGTATCTTCACAAGCCTTTAGGAACAAAATGCCTTGCATACGGTCTTTCCAAAGGTCAAAGCCATGACCATCAAATTGTTTGATCTCCATCAAACTCTTGATGTCTGAACTGGAAGAAGTTGGAGCCATTTTATCATGAACACAATAGTAAATGCACTAATATGCAAAATCACAAGATGAACCAGCAAAATGCACTGTTGTTCTTTCTTAACCAGAAGTAAATCTCTGATGTTTGTACATTAACCAGCCAACAAACCTGCAAAAATGCAGAATTTACCAAATTTTGCGCAAATCCCCAAAATATCAAGTCCAAAATTGCATAAGTGTCAGTCAATTCTGACCTAGCTGAGCAAAACTTTGCCAATACATGAAAAGCCCCAAATTTTTGGGATCCAATGTCAGGAAATTTTCCCCAGAAGAGTGAAAATCTGACAAATTTGGCAAAATCCCCAAATTCATGTGGGTCACCTTGCACAATGTCTGTAATTTCTGACTCAGAATATATTGTCAGGTCTAGTTGGGATCAAATTTGGGAAATGCCCCAAATTCTCTGACTAGATTTGCACATAAATTGAAATTGTGCTTCCACATGTGAACTCCGCCAAGGAAGAGGATAAAGGGATTTAAGGAAAAACAAATTTCTGCTTTAAAAAAATGGGAAAAGGGGTCTGTTGACCCGTCAGGCGGGTTGCGTGGTGGCGCTTGCCTGTTGCGAGCGTCGTCCGCTTGTCGCCCACGTGCTCGCCAGTCGCCCGTCGTTGCCTAGCATGCTTCAGCCCGCGCTATCCTTGCCGTCGTGCCCGCGTGCACCTTGCGTGTCGTCGCGACTCCTGCGAGGTCCCTACGCCTCATGTCTCCCGCTACCCACTACGCTCGCCTGTCGCCTGCTTACTGAAGGTCGCCTGTCTATCACCCGCTTGCAGAAAGTCGCTTGTTGGTCTAGGACACGAATGTTAAGTTGCCTGCCTACTGGTCGTGTTCGACTAGTAAGACTTTGGAAAGCGTGCATAGAATCTACAGCTTTGATACTAGTTGTTGGAACCGATAGGGACGCAGCTCGAGCAAGAGTGAATGAGTGAGTGTGATAGCTTGAGAGAGTGTAAGCCGAGTGAAAGCACAAGACGATAAGAGTGTACCAACAATCTGTTGGCACACAAAGAATAAAAATGTATTTATACTTGGGGCACGTAAAGGGTGCGTTCACATGTACAATGTGCATGTACTATACACGGAGGTTACCGGGCCTTTATATCCCAACAAGCGAGGAGGATAGCCATTGTGAGTTGTTTGTAATAGAGCTTCACAAGTGCAAATCATGAAAGAATTCCATGAAAGTCTTTGGGTTGGGTATGGAGCTGTTTGGGCGACCTATGAGAAGATCAAAGAGTGATATTGGTGGAGAGACATATACAGAGATATCTCATAGTTTGTTGAGACATGCTGTGATTGTCAGTTGTTCTCTTTAGTGAGGCATGGAGATGAGCTTCATTCTACCTACCTGCTATGTATTCATTACAAGTGGGTTCTTGATTTGATTACTATGCATGTTGGTTTATGGCAGATACACTATATTGTTTTGGCACTAGAAGATCTCACAAATCAAGTGGAAGGAAGAGCATTACAGACGAAGTCGACTTCAGTGGTTTGTAAGTTTTTGTTGGAGGATGTTATTTGCAAGTATGGATGTATTGGAAAAGTTACTACAGATAGAGGTGAGTTGGATGCTAATGAGGCTAGGGAGTTTTTCTCTCGCCTTGGCATTAAATTTGCTTTGACTTCGGCATATAATCCAGAAGGCAACAGGAAGAGCGAAAGAGGCCATCCACTGATTGTGAAAGCCTTGGCCAAAGCATGCGGTGGACGGGTCAAGGAGTGGCCTGGGTTGTTGCCTTATGTCTTATGGGTTGATCGCACTACTCATAGTGTGACTACATGTTATATTCCAGGTGAGTTGATGTATGGGTAGAAGCCAGTCATGCCTACTGAAACTTGCACACTTGGAGTGCTTTACCGTGGCAGTAAGAAGAGATGACTAGAGAAGATCTTTTGGCTCTTTGTAGTCGTCAATTGGAAAGAAGACTTTAAGATATTGAGAGAGCAATTCAAAAGCTCAAACAGGCTAGGATTTGCAACAAAGACCACTTTGATAGTAGACACAGATTGAGGCCTAAAGAGATTAAGGAAGGAGATTGGGTATTGGTCTATGACAACACTCTAGACAATCGATATAGTGCTATTTGCAAGGTTTCCAAATGATGGTTTGGGCCCTATTTAGTGCAACATGTCTTATTCCTTAGAAAAGCTTGATGGTATGATGTTGTGGATTTTGGTTGCAGGGAAGAGAATCAAAGTATTCAAGAGAAGAGATGATGTAGCCTATGCAATTCAGGAGTTGGATGATGCGATTTATGATGGACTTAAGCCAGGAGATGATGAAGATGAAGACATGGACATTGGAGGTGCTTTTACAGAAGAGAAGAGTTTGCATTGACCGTTGAGCTTGGCGATGATGAGGATGGATAGCTGTGGCCCATCCGGAGGATGTGCAGGTTTGGGGGGGGTGAATGTCGTAACGTTGCATGTCCACCACTGCAAATTTGAGGGCGAAGTTTTTCGCCAAGAAATTGATCACATTAGTCACTGTCATTAGGAAATTATTTTTTGTTGTGTGTGTCTCTTATTTGCATTTGCATGATGTATGAGCACATGTAGTTAGACTAGGCACAATTTCTTCAATACATTCATAATTTTTGTAAGCATCGCTTGATTGATTGGATAGCATGGATTCTTGGGTAACGAAATCAAGAATGATGTAAAGCTGAGCACAAATCTCATGAGTTCAGGCTTTCATGAAAGGACTTCAGGAATCCAATATCGGAATAATGTATGGATTGAATTGGAAAGTGAAATTGTCCCATGCATCACCAATGATTATTGCCAATGTAATGAGAAGATTGTCATTCTTCGAGAAGGAAAAGAGACTGTGGAGGCATCTCCAACATATAATGAAGATAGTTCAAATATTGAAGGATTTTCTTGGGACTACTATTTAGAAACTAGTTGTGAGATGTTGTAGTAGAAGGAATGTGACATTCAAACTGAAAGGCCCATGGATAGCAAGTCTGCCAAAATTCAATTTACAAAACAAAAACAGATGCTTTAGCTGCCTAAGTCATTCCGAGTGATGTCATAAAAGGAGCATCATCTTCTAGAGCATGTCAAGAACTACATAGGAGACGTTGTATGTTCATGGCATACAATGAATGCAATGTACAAAAATGCATTTGCACAACAATCCGTCCTTTACACTCGGATAATATTGAGGTTTTTTAAAACATGGGAATCGTGTGCCTCATATTTGGCAAACTTTCTTGCTTATGAACCACTGGATAATGCTGTGATGTTTCCTCTTTATTTGCCATCGCCTTCTTCTATTCTCGAAGTGTCCAGGTGGAGTCAAAAGAACGAATTATAATTGATGCACACATGAAGTATACTCTTTCTATGGCGATTTTGTAGGAAGGGATGCCTTGGTAGAAAGGATGATACTTGATGAAGATGATGAAAGATTCAATATTCTAGAAATATGTGATTACTTTTGCGTTGCAAGGATGGAATTCACAAGCGTATTTTTAACATTGCGTTGAACAAGGTCAAATCTGGAATAGTACAAGTTGTAAAGATGTAATCTCTGACATCAATAGAGGATGCTTTCCTTCGATGCCTCGAACAAAGGAAGCAATTAACATCACCATATATGATGATTCAAATAATGCTTTAAAGCTTTCTAAAGCTTTTTCAAGGTGATGAACAATTATAAAAGGTGACGCGGAGATCATCTTAGATGAGGGGAGGCAGAAAGAAAAAGAACGAGGAGGTACATGTAAGTTGACGATGAATGTGGGGTGACGAAGGGGAGGCGAACGAAGCAAAGCAATAGTGGCGACGATTGAAGGGGTAGAAGAAAGACAAGCCGACGATGATCAACAAGCCTACAGAAGACGTGCGAAGGGGAAAAGCGGAGATGATAGACCAGAAGGATGACTGTTGTTTGGAGGATGTTTCGGTGATTGATCACCTTCTCCGACAGTGCCTAGAGGGACGACAGAAGGCGACGAAGAGGACCATCAACGAACACGAGAGTGAGGCAGACAGAAAGGAAGCATCAGAAGGTGACGAAGGTGGCACTGATCGATCTATAGTCAAGCAGAAGAAGGTGATGACAAAGTTGCAGAAGACGAAGCCGTAGGAGAAGAAACGATCGCCCTTGTGCTAACGCCACCCTCGAAGCATCCTCGTCTCCCAGCATCATCTCCTGACTTGACGGGGAAGCAAAGCCTCGCCCTTACTCATTCTCTTCACCTTCTGGACGACCCTTCCCATGGCGACAAGCTCCTCTACTATGCGTTATCTGACCCTGATGGAATGCAGTGCACCTACCGGTGTCGCCAAACGGTTAAGTTTGAGCTTCTGCGGAAGTTTGATATTCAAGAGAGAAGAATTTTGGAACTCTCATCTCAAATTAAACATTTATAAGTTTCACTTCACATGGAGAAGTAAGATTTAATGGAGTTTGTCAAGAGGGTAAAGCAAGTGGAAGTAGCATCAAGCTCACGAGAAAAGGCTGATCAAGAGAAGAATATTTTAGAAGCGAAACATGCTGAAGATAGAGTTCGTGTGTCAACTTGAAATGCAACATGGTGCAGAAGTAGAACGTAAGGAAATTATGGAGCAAAGATCTTCATATTACCATAAAGGTATATAAGTCATCACCATATGCTGAAGGGACTGTATTTCAATCAATCTAAATGTACCTCTTACCTATTGCGAGAAAATTCATCTCATGGGTTTTATCTTGTTCAACGACACAATAAGCTTTCATTGAAACTATATGTGTTTGATGTTCATGTACTCCTTTTATTCAAGCCAAAGCATGAGAAGCCTTAGAAGAATCCAAAGTACATAATGCAAACATGTGTGTCTCCATTGAACTTATTGATTCCTCTTGTGAAAATTTTTTGATATTTTTCGGATTCTATGTGTTTATCTTGAGTTGAGCACTCTTCTTCATCCTTGCTCCCATCTCAAAGCGTCCCTGCAACGAGTGACTTCCACGAACCCTTATGCGTATTCTTCCACACGACATCGTTCTAGTCCTTGTATTGCAAGCTTCATCACAAGGCTAAGATTCAGACCTAATTTAAAAGCTAGCAAATGGTTTTTTCTCTAGAAGTGTTGGATTGTTTTTCCAAGTCCTCCCTTAAATGACACTTTGCTTGAGCTCCTGGCACCTAGGTTCACAATTTGGGCTCTAGTACTATAGCTAGTGTGATGTGGACACAATTTCTCTTCCATTTTGAGAGGTCACTCATGTCACTTCATCCATGCTATTGGGTGGTTAATTAGAAGGTTTCCATACTTGTCTTGACCACCTAGACCCCAAAATTTTAAGGTAATTGAGGACCAAAAGATGCAAGCTCAACCTTTATCAGAAATCGTTTTTCGTAGAAGTGTGGACCACATTCCGACATGTTTACTCTTCATAGTCAGTCACTTGTAATGCTACGATGGCAATTCTAAAGCTACTTGTGCTTGAAAGCTTTAGTCTTCTCATTGTAGATGACCACAATTCACTTCACTTAATAAGAGTCAATCCCTGCAAAGTAGCACATTCCATAAGTTACATATGTCGGGAGTCAATAGTAATAATTGAAGTTTGGAGTTGGTTTGAGCTATAAGCTCATTCACACACACAAACATGCACTCATTTGGTTTTGGATGCACATGAAAAAAATTAAATGCACTTGAGTTAATAGTTTTTATTGTTAATTCTCACCTTCCTTCTTGCTTAGGCCCTCCCATTGTCATTGGTAGATCCTCATTCCTTGGAAAAGAGCCATGTTGGAATAGTAAGGACCTTAAGAACCTAACTGCAACTTGCAAAGGATAGATTGGAAAGTTTCTTTGAAGAGAATGCTCTCAAAAATGCAGGAGCAATAACTACCATTGTAAGAACTTTGCTCTCCTACTCTTGACAAATGTTTGACTTTGATTGTGACCTTGCCAAACAAAAGAGCCACTATAATGGGAGTTGTAATGAAAAGAGCTTAAGTTGTATATGCGATGAGCAATATGTCCCCTCATCATGGTCTTTTGAGGTCTTGATACTGCAACCTCATGGCTATTGTCCAAGTTGTATTTACCACTTCTTTCTCCTCTTATCCTTACCCACTTGCTCCCCTTGTGTCCTCTTTCTTCTTACATAATATAATCAACCACTTATATGTATAGGCTGGATATATGCAAGTACTATCATTTAGTGCAACTAATCTTGTTAGCATGTTTGGATGGGTGTAAGCTTGATTGAAGTTGTAAATTCATAACATGTGCTAATACTCACTCGCTTTGTTTTCTTTGTTTTGGGCTTTTTGTGTGATAGAAATGGAGAATACTCGGTAGAATGCCCTACCGTGTTAAAACAACTCTCGTGGCCTTTTGGGATGGTTGGTTATATTTCACATCAGGTCAAAGGGATAAAGGTCCTCAAGATCCTAGTCCAAAGAAAGTTGTTGGTAAAACATGGAGAACGAAACTTCTAATTCCTTGAATGTTGTAAGATTGATGTTGATGATACTTGACCTTCACAAGTTTTGAACATCTCAGATATTGAAAGAAATCCCAATATACTAGCCTCATCAAACCTTTTTGTAGGGTGCATTGTATCGATATCATCTTCCATGGTCTCTACAAGAGCATGCCCTTATGTGTTGGGCACATACAAAGTTTGCAAACTTTAACAGCTTGCTGCATGTGTATAATCGAACTTGGCATTTTTTTAATTCAACCAAATTTTCCAAGTAATGTGGAATGCCAAATGTTGTGGATTGATCAATTGCTTGAGGGTTGTGTCATGTCTTCTTGGCTTGTGATCCTTGCTCTTCAAAGAATAGTCATTAATGTGGTGCAAAAATTGGGCAGTCCCAAAGCCCATCAAACCACCTAAACATTAATTCTAATGTGGGTGTAATGTTAGGAGAAGTAAAGCTAATTGATTCCAATCGTTAGGCACATTATGATAAAGACCCATAAATGAATAGTACACATGATTGAGACTTACAATCTAACTTTTATAAAACATATAATGTTATTGCTATTATACTTGAGCAAATACTTCCCCTAAAAACTAACGTAACATAACCATAAAGCTCAGTAGAAAGTGACATTAATTCACATTTGATAATTCATTAAGTGTAATTAAGAAGGATAGTTTAAACAACATAATAAAATGAAAGCAAAAAGAAAAATCAGTGATGATCGAATGTTTTAGTTTGGATTTAGACATTTCCCATAAGAAGAGAGAGTCTATGCACAACATTCTTCCTCTAGACCCCTTAATTGGATCTGAAATGGAATGGATCAAAGAACCCATTTGAGATTATTCTATCATCATCAATTAGTTTGATTAAATTTGTCATCAACTACTTTAACATGTGTTCATCTAATTGGATAGCCTACTTTCAAGATTCATGAAATTTGATGTTTGACATGTTAGCAGTAGGACATATTATCACTTCATTTTGCACAAGAATTTCCTTCATAACAACAATGTGCTAAAATCAAGATGGCTTGCAATAGAAAATGATGGTTCTTGAATTCGGCTAGGACTCAATTTCGTAATGTACTTTTATACAATCAAGCACAAATGAAATTTCTTCTCTTCTTTAGATGAAAACATGCAAGAAACAATTACGTATTCAATCTTCGGTAAGAAAGAATTGTGGAGTTCTCTTCTATATCTCATTGGGAAGAGAAATGTAGATCATCCATTGACAACCAAATCAATATGGATTCCTAGCCCACTCAATACGCAAAAAGACTTGAAACGGGCTTGGCACATTGGGTTGTAATATGTGTGTGGGTGAGTGGAATGTCAAGATTAGTTCACTTTCCTTTCCTTATAATAACCGCATCAACAAAGATGAGAAACCAATGCACATTGTATCTTGTGTTTGACTATTTCCTTGTGTTGGTCTTTCTTTCTTTTTCTAAAGGCTAATAAGGAAAGAATCATTGTGTTAATGAATTATCTTATGTGGGAATATTTCTTTTGTGTTGGTTTCTTTATTTTCTTTCTTGTGTTAATTTTGATGGTTGATAAGAGAAATAATCAAGTCCTTGAAAAAAGTGAAAAAAGAAAAAGAAACTAGTAAGACACATGGAGTGAGGTTTAATTCAGTGTATTCTTGAAGAGCCAAGCAAGGCGCATTTTAATATTGTTTTTCTCTAAGCTACATATTTTCTTCTTGCAAAAGATCTTTAGCAAGGCCTTTTAAATTGATTGTTATATAGAGCTTTTTTTTTTGTCTAGCCATATTATCTTTTAAGAAGAAACATGTGGATGCAATTACCAAACAGAAAATTGAGCTTATATGGCAACTAGAGATTATATCAATAATAAAAAAGAGAAAATTTACATCTAAAATTTCACTCTTTCCATTTCTCCTTCTTGTAACAAAATTGTACTTTTAAGTTTATTTTTAGGAGCCACTCTCACCTCCCCTATCTCCATCAAGATGCACCTTACATGCTCTCTCTCTCTCTCTCTCTCTCTCTCTCTCTCTCTCTCTCTCTCTCTCTCTCTCATGGTCCACTAAGTGTTATGTGGATCATTAAATATTATATTTATGTGTGTATGTGCATGTGCACATGCTACTAATACACCATAGACCTTTATTTTTTTAGAGCACAATCATATTCTATGTGCATGTGTGCGCGCGTGTGTGTGTGAAATCTTATTATTAGATGAAAATTACAAGGTTCTAATTGAAACCTTGTAAATGAGTGTGTACACATGTTTTTGGCTAATCTTAACTCTCACCTCTCTCTCTCCATTATATTGATCTTCTCCATTGAGGACAAGAAAAGATGATGTACCAACTCTACCTCTCTACCTTATTATTATTATTATTATTATTAGTATTACTATTATTCTCTCTCTCTCTCTCTCTCTCTCTCTCATATTGTTGCTCATGAATACCACTACCTAGATATTAGAGTGATCTACATTTTTGATGGGATGCCCTCCCTAAAGGCAATATGGATCATGAATAACACATCCATCTCCTTCTCAAAGAGACACTCTAGTAACACGTTTAAAACTGTTGTTGAACTTGAAGTCTAGGCAGAGGCCAAGCTATGGAAGACCAAAACCACCTTTGTTAATAGCTTTAATACCACATATTTGGCAAGTATGTGATAATATTACCATAATGGTGAATAATTTCCTTCCTATGGCACACATGGTAGTCTTCAATGGACAATAAAGTGTGGTACACGTGGACGTAATTGTATATGAATTGTTTAAATTGTACAAGGTGAAGAGCACTCACAATTTTAGAAAGCTAATAAGATTTGATTAAGAATATAACTTGTAGCTATTGATCTTATCTCTATGAAGAGTACGTTGCAAAAGGTATAACAAAAAAGAAGCAAGTTACATAGCCAAAGTCTACAATGCAACGGATTTAACATTTTACTATTTTATCGCACTAACAATAACAAGTATAAGCACATGGACATGCTTTGCAAGTAGCATGATGAAGAGTTGGCATAAGTCTCTTCATTGTTTTATAATTATGGAGGAATGTGCTATTGCCCCATCAACATTTGAGAAGGACTATACTTTTCTTTACATCCTATACTTTTCGATATTGCAAAGATAAGTTGCAATTTTTTTTTGGGAAAAATGAACTTGGGAAGATTGAAATTTCCAAGATTACACTCGTATTTGCTAGATTCAAGGCTACAATCCTGATAATGAGCCAACTCGTCATGATAACGTTAACTGTTCTACTAACTAGGATGTACTAATAAATACCTATAACTAAACTAATATTAAGCACTCTAATTATTGGGACTCACTAAAACTCATATAACTAACTAAGCTAGAGCCAAGTTATATTAATTTGAACTTACTATGCCTAATTGAGTAACCATTATGTTTAACTAATGTATTAACATCAACCTGAGCATTTGAGCTGAAGTTGAGAGCTAGCATAGGCTATCTAAAACTTGCGGGGAAGAACTTGTACATTGCATAATGAACTTGGAGTTGCAATACTTCAATCCTCAGCTACGAAAGTTCTCTGAATATCTGTAACATGATAGCATAGCTAGCCGCCATTGCTTTTACTGAGTCTCTTCATGCCCCTTGGTCGACACGACAGTGCTGATGCAATGGCAATACACCGCTTGCCAACTCTATCAAGCTATGATCGAAGGCATCGGCCAAAGGCAACCGCCTTGGGCCATGGGAGCTCAATTCCATTGAACTTGCTTTCTCAGAATATCTACTTGTACAAAGGACCAGTGTGTAAGAAGCAAGTTTTAATCCAAGGGGAGGTTAAAGACTTTTTAATCCACGGCGGGGTCCTTTAGCTTGCTTAGGAATTTTTTTGTTGAAAGGAAAGCCTCATTAGGGGGTGAATGCTTTCTTCATGGATCATCATTGATTTTGTTTGTGTTTCTTTTATAATCAATCCAAAGAGAACTTTTTGGCCTGAACAACATAGTTGTATTAGCAAGGTGATGCAATTTGAAAGGCAACAAATGAGAGGGAACCTGGCTTCTTTCTCATCACAAACCAATCTTCTTGAGCTCCATCTCTTTTTTGATACCAAAATGCAACTTAGGTAGAGACACAAAGAGAATGCCAAAAGTACAAGAGTAGAATACGATTGAAATGTGAAAACTATGCATAGAATGAGCCTAAAAGAGAGAGAACCTTCATCCGCTCTAAGATCTTCATAACCCAAGCCAAGTTGATGTGTGCCAAGGATATTTCCAAGGTATTGCATGCCATGGAAATGCCCAAGCTAAGAGAGAGAGAGTAGAGTAGAGTAGTTTATTATCGTCCATGGAAGGCCAATTTATGACCCATGGGACCTTTCCAGATATACAATGATTCTCCTCCCCCATGGTAGGAAAGGGTAGCTACAATGAAAAAACGATCTATGCAGCGTGGTTCTCCCAAAAGTGTAACATGCGGGTGATGAAAGCCCCTAACTTTGATATAGGAGTAGTGGTTAAAAACTGGTGAAGTGGCCCCTGTAAAGGGATATCAAAGTTAGCCTATATGTGTGCATATGCTGGGCATGTCATAATCATGTGCTCCTCTGATTCTACACTCTGTAGTCCACACAACTTGCATAACCTCGTCTCTCTTGCATGTCCACTCCATGCACTTGTCTTGATCAATAAAGTGTGTGATCGAGTTTGAAGTCGTGCAATACTCCATCTAAATACCATTGAGAGCGGGTTGGCTATGTATGGCTACGTGTGTGCCTTTGCTTGCATGTAGGATTCCCAACATGAAGGATAGATATGCATAACCGGTAATAAGCAAGTTTGCCATTTGCTCCCTTGCTTTGATGTTTTTCTTGATACACTCGTAAGAGGTCTGATTGAAATGTGTCCATGCATATATCTTTGGATGCCATATCTAGATATCTATCCACTCCCCACCCTTTAAACCATTTTCGCATATCCAGCATCCATCCTGTTGAAAGCACTTTACTTTTTCATGTTTTCTATAGGCATGTGCTAGCATCCCATGCCTGTTTGGGGAGCATACTGTCATCCATTTGACGTACTTGGGTGGCATATCTCAGTACCCGAATCATAACATATACCTCAATTGGCCGACGGCCAGTTTCCAAAAGCATAAGTACATAATGTCTGTGAATAAAAGCTTTTTGCAACTTTTCAACGTCGTTCCATATGCAGATGAGGAGATGCCCCCCCCCCTCCCCCCACTTCCACTCCATATAATACTGTCTGTAGAACATATGCATAAAAAATCATAGTGTATTTTTCAACATTTAGTATTTGTACGGCTATAGTCATTTTCAAAGTGATAATACTTGCTTTTCCGTGCTGCTAATCGCCGCTCCACACATGTATGCCATCTGTGGTCTGCAGGTATCTCAATCTCCAAGTATTTGAAAGTAGATACTACCTCTATAGACAATCCTGCATATTGTACTTTTGGTGGGGTCTTTGATTGCTTGGTGCACATAGCCATTAGCGTGCATATAGCCATTAGCTTTGTTTTTGATACATTCACAGTCAAACCACTATCTTGACAAAACTGTTCAAGAATCCCCATGAACTGTTGCATATGTTCCCTAGTATATGTAAAGAAGACCACAACATTTGCATAAAGTAGGAGCAAGATGGCAAACTTACCAATATGGGAGATTTTGGCTTCCTCTTCATTCATAGCCATGAGAAGTATTTTCTCTAGCTTATCAATGCATAAACCAAATAATGTAGGGGAGAGTAGGCAACCTTGTTTGACTCCCATATTACTCTCAAATACTTGTGACAGCCCGTTGCGACCTCTGAGGCGGCACACCACTCATTGATATATATTGTAAATTCCCATGCATAGATCATTTGGGACCCCTAATTCTTGCATTCGTTGCTATAAGCCAACCCTTGGTATGGTGTTAAAAGCCTTATTAAAATCCACAAAACAGCAATACAAGGTTGCTCCCTCAAGCCGACTCTCATCCATAAGCACACGTAAAGTAACCAAATGGTGTATGGTGTTATGGCCAGGGTGAAAACCTACTTGTTCATAAGCTCGTTTTTTATTACTTTCTGCCCATTTACTCAATTGCATTTCTAGGATAGTGCTAAATAGTTTTGCCATGGTTGAACTGACCATAATCGTGCGGTAGTTTATGAGCAAATTTCAATCTTCTCCCTTATACAGCGGTTGTATCCAATTCTCCTGCCATTCTAAAACCATATGCAAAAGCATGATGTATCACATGCAACATAAACAATCTCGTCTCCTTTGTTGTCCATTTCAACATCTCTGCATTCAACTGCAAAGTATCACATGCTTTTCTATTAGCCATCTTATTGAGGGCTGCCTCCAATGTTTCTAAAGTGAACAAAGCACTAAATGATTGTGTATGTACATCACATTTGATGGGCTGTACCCCTTTATGCACGTAAAGTTTTGTAACATACGATAGCATGTCAATATCTGTAAAATCCCCCATAACACTTGATCATTTGGTTTGCAATTTTCTCCATGCTTGCCTTGGACATTTCTCAAACTCCCTAGCCTCTTCACTTTCTTTGGCCACTACATATCATCATCACTTTTTACGCGTGAGAACATTATATCATTTTTTCGCCTCACTTCATTCTTTTCCCTAAGGGAGGATTTTCAGCATTCTACGTGTAGCCTTACATTCATCATCAAACCATTCTTTGCATGGCAATCCTTTGACATTTTTGTGACTGCTCTTTTGGTTTTCCAAAAACCTCTATAGCCTTATTTAACATTGCATCTCTTAGATCAGCCCATGTGCTCCAAGTAAGATTTCTCATAAGACTATCCAGGTAACCGGCATATCCTTATTTCTTGTCTACATCAATACGGAATGCACCAATACCTACTGTGTCCCTTGCATGTCCTACATGGTGGAAAATATCAAGTGTCAAGCCCAAAGCTATATGATCCAATTCTGGATGTTTTTTACCTAACCAGAACTCTTTGATCATGCATAAATCATTCATGTGTACCATTACATAGTCTACCACATTGGAACCTCCACTAGCTGAGTAGCACGTGTACTCTTCAGTATCGGGGAACCAATTCATGCCATTCAATATCGGCATGTGCAAACCATTAACCATATCCATCAAAGCATGTCCATGAGCGTTAATGTTTGTATCCTCAGATTGTCTACACCAACGTGCATCTACATCCACAACCTCTTCCTTGTCTAGCTCATCACGCGCTATGGACTGAAAATACATACGTCCAATACGTGCATTTAAGTCACCTAAGACCATCACATGGCGTTGTTGCATATATGTGCATGCATCCATACTCAAATCTTCAAAAGGTTCTTGCGAACCCACTTCATGTTGTGCATAGAAGGGGGACTCCTTATGTGGAATGTAACATCCCGAAATGTACATCGGGGTAGTGTGCTTGAGCATAATCCATATGTATCGTTTATGTCGGTCTACTTTACATACATCAATCATTCCTTCCAAATAGCATTTGTATATGCATGCAACTCCTCCTTGCCCTCTTTTTCCTACATGGGGATGATATGCGCTATGAATTTTGTACCCTCGGATATCCGGAATTCTACATGTCTCCCGCTCCCATATCTCGGTGAGGAACACAATGTTAGCATCACCAACCATAGCATTAATGCTTTCACCTTTATGCCATGGAAATCCTATGCAATTCCAAAACAACACCTTCACAAGCACACAACTCCCATGGGTCGCACATCCCTATGCATCCTTTGAAGTGGTCACTAGATTTCTTTCGCTTATTGTATTGCTTCCGACGTTCCTTCTATTGCATGGGGGTGGGATCCTCATTTACATAAAAATTTGTTCCCTTGAGGTATAGTTGACTACTATCTAAAAGCATAGTTCTATTGCGTGCATCCAATAGAGTGCATACAATGGCTCTTGCCTTCCCATCATCTTTCTTCTCGCCCATACATCGAGCACCAAAGACATGTACATCTGCCATGGAAAAATGCTTACCAAAAAACTCCGTGACTTCCGTAGTAAGAGACAATGTAGTATCATCATCTGTTTTGGGCAATCCCCAAATAACTAGGTTTTGGACCCGCTTTTCTCTTTCTTTACATTCACGTGTATCCACATCATCTACCAATGCATCACCACCCTTTGCATGAAGTACATGCATGTCTCCATTTTGGGGAGTATGTGCTACTACTCCGGTCTATGTTTTTGGTGTTTCCATGCATATGCATGTCACCATACTCGTTTCCAAGTCTGTGATTCTCTTGGCATGTTCCTCCACAGTCTGTTCCAAATGTGTATTCTTGCTTTCCAATGCTTGACACTTGAGAGAGCCAAGCATGTGATTTCTTGATTCTGTGCATTGATTGATACTTGAAATGTCACCAAAAAATTCCATATCCCATCCTATGAGATTTCTCCAACACATGGCTGCTCCAACATACCAGTAGAGAGTTTTGAACTTGTGGTTGTCGAGTTGGCTTTGTTGTGTGCGACAGATCGTCCACTCCGAGAAAGGCGCTCATTAGTATATCCAACCGTAGTCATCTTTCGTGGTTCTTAGCGAGAGAGAGAGAGAGATATGCAGTCTGCTTTCTTAGGGGCCAGCTGAGAGTGGTGCAGAACATCAGCAAATTTTCAGTCTCATTGCATCACTGCATGACAGTACTTTTACTGGCTGGATACTGAGCTTCTGGTCCAAGTAATCAAACGTGAAGATCAGGGTGCAGGTGCATCAGACGGGTAAGGCAAGTGGGCGCATTAGACATGTGGGTATTTCCGGGGTAGGTGACTTCTAGGGGTAGGTGACTTCTAGGGGCAGGTGTCTATCAGAACTGCGGAGCATGCTCAGGACGACATGGTAGGGCAGGCAAGCATGATTTCATACTTGGTAGGCAAATCTTATCATATATTTGAGGGAGGCTTGGAGCTACTATCAATGTCACAAACCCTCTCTATCAATCCTTCCTAGTCGGCATATGGGCCTAACGGGCATGTGGTAAAAGGCCTCCCAAGTCTCCCACAAAAATATCATGCATACCCTGTACTACTATTGGCCCTTGCCTTCCATACTCCCTCAACCACACGTGGCAGCACAACTTGCTGCTCACCACCACCCCATCTATCCCCACTTCTTTGCCCCCCCCCCCCCCCCCCCAAAATTAGGCCACCCACCACACCTGAATGCCCCACATCAATCAATTACAGCGTCCCCATCCCAAAAAAGACATTATCCTTGATGTTACACCCATTAGAGATGTTGGTTTTCAATATGCTAGTGAGGAGTTTATGCAAGGGTGTGAGAAGTTGATGGTGGAGGCGATGATGGTGAAGATAAAGCTATACATGAAGTGGGATGAAGGGAGGTGGGAGATCTTAGCGAGGATTGGGATTGGTGTCATGCCTTGCTATTCGCACTATTGAGGCCAACCTACTAGGTAGTCTACTAGTGGACCTAGCCATGTGGCCTCTTGCCTATCCCACCTTCATACTGACAACTATAGGTGCATCGTTGAATCCCACAAGCTTGTCTTTACCCTCACAAGTTGCCCTACCAATGGGCTCCTCCTCATCCATGTGGTTGTTCTCAAATCCCCTTCTTCTCTTCTTGTCACCTTTGGTGAAGTCAAGCTCACCCTAGACACTCTCAATTCTTGCCATCCTCACTCACATCACTACTAGTCAAAAGTGAATGTTATCAATTGATGTGCATGACTCTCAATGTAAGAGTCTACATCAACAGAGGTGAAATTGTGGAGCTAGGATGAAAGCAAGCTCTAGAGTAGTTTTGATGCTTTGGGAGATCTCATGGATAGATAGCATTTGCATTCTTTTTTAATTAAAAAAGAGTCGAACAAGCAACAAATAGAAGAAAACTCTTAAAATAAGATTAAGAAAACCTTAAAAAGGATAAAATTAAGACCCTCTTTAGCTACACGTGTAAAAAAAGATATCATAAGCAAGCTAGATTGTCCCAATCTATTTATACATTTTGTATCTATACTATCCATATTACTATAGGCTATGTTATAATTGATGGATGTCACAAACTTAAAACCAATCAAACATGTCATCTCCACAATGCTCGGACCCAAAAGTCCTATTCTCAACTTAAATGTTAAAAAATAGCTCTCTCTCTCTCTCTCTCTCTCTCTCTCTCTCTCTCTCTCTCTCTCTCTCTCTCTCTCTCTCTCTCTCTCTCTCTCTCTCTCTCTCTCTCTCTCTCTCTCTCTCTCCCCTTCACAAAAACGGCTTGAAAGGCACCTTATGGCTTGGCTTAAATGCTTCAATTATGAACTTCATAAATCTTGACTATTTGAAACTTCAACATTATGGTTCTAGTCTAAGGTGTATTTCGTTCAAGGTTAAAGGCCACCAATGCCTAGCCGCCTATATTTTCTTATATTTATTGTCCACACAAATGTACACTACAGGTGGTGGTCACCCATCACTATCACTTTATCCTTTATTCTTTCTATGACAATAGAATAAGGGAAGGCATGTTACACATTGTGACTATTGGAGTTCTCATACTGCATAGTCTTGCTCTCTCTTGCTTGAATCTCCATAGCTCTTGCTTCTACCTATGCTTCCACTCTTGCTCCACCTTTCAACTATTATCAGAGGCTATTCGAGGAGCTTCATCCTCATTACACTCAATCCAAGAAGAAAGCTTGACTTGAATCTTTGATGGGCAGCCACACACCAAGGTATGCATTAGTTCCATTGAGCTTCCCCTTCATCAGTGCTTGTTCTAATATTGATTAGGATCCTCGAGGGTTGTTTTGAGCCCCAGCAAGCTCAACCACAACCTACAGGAGCCCAAGATCATGTAGCATGATTTGCGCCAGCTTGGGTTACTCCTATCTTTGACCTCTTGCATCTTCTCTAGCTCTTGATGAGCACTTGCATCATTGTTCATCCACTTGGTATCCTCCTAATTGCTTTGATATTGAGCATTATTTACAACATTTGAGGTGAGCCAGTTACCTAGAATTCAAGATAGGTCATTGTTCATTGTTTGGACAAAAAGCATTTAATTGTTTTATGCTCTATTGATGCTTATGAGTCATGTTTCTTGTAACAAGATGATGTATTGATGCTTGAGAAATTTTTTTGGACAGATTAGAGATTATTTAGCTCAATTCTTTAAGGGTTCTTTGTTGTGGTATCCTATGGACAACAAGCATTTATTATGCAAGCTTATATCTTGAATCCCTACACAGGCTTCAGGGATGTTACATGTATGTATTGATGCTTGGCATTGATTCTTATGCCTAGATATGCTTATGTTGAGCTCTATATCTTGGATCTAGGCTTGGTTGGTTGCATTTGCATAGTGGCTACTTGCATTGCAGTCTGATTGGGTATAGGCTTGAATGCTTATTGCAGGTAAATGCTCTCAGATACATTACTTCATGCCATTGGGTACTCAGATGCTATGATGCGTATGTATTGAGCTTTGCTTGGATCTTGGACATTCTTGTCTGCTTTTGTGGGAGCACTTTGATCTTTTCCTTGCATAGCTTGGACTCTTGAGTTAGTGGAAGACTCTTACTTGCTTAGATAAATGTATATATACTCAATTGGTTATAGTCTACATTATTCATATAGATACCCAATCATTGTGGGATGATTTAGAAGAATTTGTACACCTGATACTTCATCTTGTTAGAAGAGTTTGTCAATTGGGATACATTCTTAGTTATGTACTTGAGCTTCATTATTCATATGCAGTGAGTTAGTTTTGAAAATTGGTAGATGTCTTTTGCTTTTAGGAGATCTCATATGCACAGTTGGCTTATATACATGCTTTACTCCTGTTCCGGATTGCATCTATGCATATGATATCTTTGGGTCTCTGACAGTACTTGGTTCCTTGGTGGTTCGATGCTCTATTTTTACATTGCTAGTCATGTTGTAATCTTATTGCTACTCGATATTCTTGGCAATGGGAGCTTTGTGTTTTGCTCATTTTCCTATAATAATACATTCATCTATTGTAGTTTTTTGAGGTCATATAATGAGGACAACCATGTATTACTAATGTTTGAGCTCATAAGGCATTAGCCATGCCATCAAACTCTAGAGCTAGCTTGTAAAGCACAATCCCCACAAAATAAGCTCTGAGAAGGAAAATTTATAAGTTGCAAAGCTCAACTTGGATCTGTACGATCTTGAGAAGAATAGTCTAGAATAATCCATAGAGTATCATAGCTTGCATGATCAAAGGAGTCTTGTGCATAAGTTGTAGCTTCTTCCACATAGTTGGAGATGTTGTCCATGTGGTACTATCAGAAGGACTTCTTTTGAGATGGAATAAAGGAGTGTTGAGTATACTCGGGTATCGACAAGTTTCAAAAGTATGAATTGCTTCCTCATACTTGTATTCATCCCAATCACCGCAAATAGGAGGGGGATTCAGAGAACATGACAAATATCAAAACAATGTATTAGAGTCACTTCCATACAAACCAAGCTTTATAACACTCTAAGTCAAATAGTCATTTCTCTTAAGCTTGTCATCATTAGTATTTCTGCAAGGAGCAGCCATTTAGGTGAGAATATAGAGAATATAAAGTAAGGTTAGAGGTGTAAGAGAGATAGGCACTTTCAAAGGCACAACCTCACACCATGAGTTCTACAGTTTAAGCACACAGTTTAGGGATAGGAACAAATGTGAAGAATGTAGTGATAAAAGCACAACAACCAAGAAATGTGATCCTTTCCTTGAATGTGTCAGGATTAGGTTGGCTAAAAAACATAGACTGAGGATGATCGGGCTTGTGAAAAAAATGAAACTAATTGCAAAAGGAGGTCAACAAATGGAGCCAAAATGGATGCTATCTATGTAAAACAAAGGCTACTCAATAAAAGACATATGGTGACTAGCAAAAACTGTAGGTTGGAAGCTATCTAGGCAAAATAATGGCTAAATAATAAAAGACATATGGTTGGTTGCAAAAAGAGTAGACCTGAACAAGCCACTCAATATCTAGAAAGGTAAACAAAAGGAGCCAAAATGGAAGCTACTAGGGAAAACAAAGGCTAATCAATAAAAGACATATGGTTGGTAGCCAAAAATATAGGTTAGAAGCTATCTAGGCAAAACAATGGCCAATCAATAAAGGACATGTGTTTGGTAGCAAAAAATGAAGGGTGAAACAAGCCACTTAATAGCTAAAAATGGCCACCTAGCTATAGGAACTATTAATGACTAGCATCAAGAGAAGAAGTTGCCAAGATGCAATCATCATTAGACTCACGCGCCAAGGCATTTATCTCCTCAATTTTCACATTGGACTTACTACTAGGAACAATGCTATGGTAATCAGATTTATCTTGCACTTTACCTTTGCCTTTCTCCTTGCACTTATCATTATGCATCTTATGACCTTGCTTCCCATAGTAATGACATGTAAGAGAGGTTGTATGACCACATGACTTATTGCAAGATTGCTCGCGAGAGACCTCTGTGAGTCTCTACCACAATTGTCATTACTACTCCTACCATCATGTCTATCCCTAATCGTCAATGCATGAGAAGTACGAGATGCATCCACATTCTTCATGTTTATCTCCTCTATAAGTAAGGCACCCTCAACATACTGGAGTTTCAAACCATCCTTAGGCATATTAGCACACATGGCAATATAGAAAGTGTCTCGTAACTTGAGAAGTGTCACAAGCAAGAACAAGGGAGGAAGGTTATCATTAAACTCAATGCCCTATGAAGTCAACTAGCTAAAAATAGAATGAAATTCATTCAAATGCGTGGACACACTACTCCCTTCATGCAAAGGTCCATAAGCTGTTTTAACCTATACATCTATGAAGCAAAAGTTTGCTTGTTATAAAGATTGCCTATCTTTCCCCATGACTACCAATCATTATACTCATGTAGTAGTACCACAACATTGAAATAAACCTATTTTGACAACGACATTATAAGAGTGGATTTACATAGCCCATTCAACCATCTAAAATATCCTGATCAATGACTTTGGGCTTTATACTTTTGGCTTTCAAAGGCCTAACCTACTTCTTTTGAACTAGTACCTACCATATCTACGTCTTTCGATAGGTGAAATTTGTGCCATCAAGCTTTTCAATATTGAAAATAGCACTAGCATTCAAAGAACCAACCATAATTATAGTATTACAATGTAAAATCCAAGAGAATATACTATTGTAAATAAGTGCAAATCAACCCCCAAAACTCAGCCAAAATAAGGGTAAAACAAGAGGGAGTACCAAAGTATATAGTTGTCCACCAACTGCAAGCAATAGACTGCCAAAGTATAATATCTTCTCTCCAAGACAGTGCTGAAAATTGTAATTACAACAATGTTGAAATAAAGACAACAACATATGGAAAAAAATCCAAGAAAGCAAGCTTCCACTGCCAGGCATATCCGAGTAGTATTTGAGATACAAATAATGCAACTATTAGTAACTAAGCATAGACCAATGGTACCAAAGACTGTCACGAACTCAAAGTGTCAATAAACCATACATCCCATAAGCATATACATCATTGATAGAGGTAAGTGCCAGTTTCCAAAGCATATGGAATCAAATCAACCCACAAGTGGAGGTAACTACGTCCAATAGCATACAAGAGAGCATATACATGGACCAAGATTCCCATTGTCTCAAAGAACCAAACTCTACCAAGTAAGTATAAGTGTCTCCCACTAGAATTGAACCCAGAATGCAAAGTGAGCAACCAAAGCTCAAGACATATACATCAAAGCATTTGGGAAGCCCACGCACATCACAAATACATGTAGGAAAAGTGACTAATGAAGCTTCAATACCTGTAAGTGAGAAAACATAAAAGCTCAAAGCAACTAAACGACATCAAATGTAGCTCAAACCCCAAGTGTAAAATCATGTCATAACATATCAAGGCTCATATGTCAGTGATAGATATCATCCTAAGCATGTAGCATATTCGAAATACCATATAGACACAATATAGGCATTCAAAGCATGAAGTTCATTTTTGTATAGTTGTTGTCCAAACTATTATGATGGTAGTAAACCTTTATAAAGCTGAGCTATTCGATCTCCAAATAATAGAAATAGCATCCCAAAGCACAACCATACCATGTGGACACCAAAATAGCATCCTGCAAAGCATCAAACATACATCATGGAATTTATTGTTTGCTATCAAAACTAGAACTATTCTATGTTGTGTGAAATAGAGAACTAAAAACTAAACTATATAGAATCAACCATATGAGTGCTCAGATCTATAGCTCTCATTGCACTCTTCCTTTGTAGCTATAGAACATGTGAATTCGATGTCGCATGCAAAAGTTATAGCCAAATACGAAAGTACTGTCAAGCTACCATAGATGCCTATGCCTTTAGAAGCATACTCTGTATCCACCCAAAATGGATAGAATGGCTACTCCTCAAGTCAATAAGCACTCAATAAGGCTTAGCTAAGCCATGAAAGCTCCTCGACAAGCTGGGAGTAAGCTGGAACAAGCCAAGAGAAGGAAAGATTCAATGTATATATCGAGAGGAAGAAACGATGGTTGCCATGAAACCTTGAGCTAAAGCTTTGAATTCGGGGGGCTGAATCAAAGGATGAAGAAGCTCCTCGAATATCTGCTCTAATACCAATTTGAAAGGTATATCCTAAGTGAAAGCAAGAGCAAAGCAAGAGCTATGTCAGATGGAGCAAGGAAGCAAGAGATAGAGAGACATCATATGTGAAAACTCCAATAGTCACAATGTGTTACCGATCTTCCCTTATTCAACAGTTACTAAAAGTATAATGAATAAAGTGACAATGATGGGGCCCGCCACTTGCAGTGTACATGTATGTGATCATGATGTGTGAAGTAAGATGTTGTTATATGTGGAGAAAATCTATATAAGGTGGGAATGTCTTGAGAGAATTAACATGTGGAGAAGAGCTATCAACCTAGCATCATGGGTGCTTATGGAGTACAAGAGGAACATGTAGTTATTGTCCCATTCTGTTTACCATCGAAGAGGCTAAGATTTATTGTGTGATAGTCATCATACTTATGGAATAGATGTTGTTTCAATTGCAGCTTGTAGATAGGTCGAAGTCAAGAGTTGACTCACTACTATGAGAGACCTGAAGCTTTGGAGTTGGCATTGTTGTTCGTAGAGCTTGAAGGCCAATCATTATTCATGGAGGTGTGGATTTGGAGCAATGGATTGGAGTTGGAAATCTCCTTGAGGGTGCTATTTTGGCAATCTACTTCCCTACATGCCATGGAGTTGTGGAGAACTAGGTATGTTGATACGTGATCTTTGGGTGGATAGCTATTGATTCCTTAATCTGCATGAGGATTACAATCACAAGCAGTAAAAAGTGATTACATTTGATGTGACGAGTGTGTTCACAAGTACCAATCCTTGTCTATTCCATTTATGTATCCTCATGATGGTATATTAGGAATCAAGCATATCAAGAAAAAATTATCAGTAGACACACCTATGTACATCATGTTCTAAGAGAATTTGGCCATAAAAGAGTGATGTTGTATCTTGGTAAGAGCTACAATAGGTATTGTAGTTGTTTGTATGTATGTTGATATTTGTAGACTAGTCCTCATTCTATACTTCTCTTGTCCTCATAAGTTGGGTATTTTGCATGGGATTGAGGTTCGTATGGGTGTGACAATCTTGGGTAGTGTATTTGCTCACTTTTCTTTTTAGCCTCATAGCATTATAAAGAATACGATACATGTAGCCAAGTGAGCTCTTTTCTTATCATCTCTTGGTCCTCGTTGTTTCTTTATGTCCAAAAATGTTATTATTATATTTTATTTGCATGATTGTATCTGGTCATACTAATATTCTATCCTACACAACCTAACTCAACAAGTAGATTCTACATATAAGAAGATCATATGAGAAGATTACAAAGGAGGAGATTGAGGGGATCATGAAAGAGAACTAGCTCAATACACATGACACCCAGTCATGATTAGGTGAGATAGGCATATCAAGTTGAGGACCCCACATGATAGGCTTTGTCTCTGTAGAGTGATGGTTGGAGCCTTGTTTTTGTAGAGTGATGGTTGGAGCCTTGTTTTATGGATCTAAGCTTAAAAAGTGAGGCATTTGAAATGTCATGTGTTATTGTGACCAATAGAAATATCTCAACCATCTTTTTTGAAATGGTTGCTCAGCTCAGTAGATTTGATCTCAAATGAAATAGCACTTTGGTATCAAGCAGGATGAATCTAAGCAAATGCTTGGATGGGTCTTTGGAGATTTTGACTCTAGTAACAAGCATGTACATCTATGATGGCTCAATCTATTAGACTTTTTGTTCTCCAAGTCATACTTGACAAAAAGAATAATGTAGATTTCACAAGAACTAGTAGCATAGTTTTCTTTTAATGCAAAAATATCATAGATAATTATGGAGTGGAAAATTGTAATTACATGCATTACACATACTAATGAGTCAAGGAAAAGCCTTGGCATTCATTTTTAAAAATTTCTTACAAACTAGATGAAAAACCCAGTAACACCATATTGGGGAATATGGGAATTTCCCATAAGTTTGGGACACGTGGTCAAATCTTTGCATTTGTCATAACTTGAACACTATAACTCCAAATCGAGCGCTCTATAGCTCAATAGATTCTATTTTTCAAGTGCTTTCCAATGATAGGTCACATCATATGGTTTTGAGAAACTTATGGGCATGTTATCCCGGTGCCACCTTTTAGTATTCAAAAAATGGGAATCGGATCGCAAACTCACTAATATTGTGTGAATGCTCAAACTTCATCTTCCTTATCATTGGCATCATAGATTCCACTAGCTCCTTGCATCAATCCATTGGCATGGATGTTGATTTCCTTCTAAAGGCTATATCATTGAGGATCTTCCATAGAAGCATGGGAGACCGTCTTGAATAGGGGAAATACCAAAAGAGTAGATGCTCATTCCAAATAGAAGCACCCTAAAAGGGGGTTTAGTATTTCCCCAATGTGTGGGATCTTCCATAAAAGGGGGTTTGGTCTCCCACGCAATTGTGCTTTTATTTGTTGGGAATGGGTTTACTGAGTACTTGCTAGACTATCTTAAATGGCGGGACCTGTGTTGATAAGTATCCTTAGTCGTGATTGCATCTCTTTATGTCTCTAAGATTTTTGGCATGAGGGATAAATAGTGGAAAATGATTGCTAAGAAGTTCACTAATATTCCTTCCCTAATTGCAGGTGATCAGAACATAACCTATAAAGGGGAGGATCATACCCATAGTGCGGGATGCATGATATGGGAGATATGTACTTGGGAAGAGTTGACATCCTAGCATGACCTTCGTGATGTGGCTTTGTTAACTCAAGATGATGAGAATCTTGGCTTCACATGGCACAACAAGCATTTGGGCTCCACCTAAAGAGCAAGCCGCTTGTATAGAATCTATGCCAGTCGCAATGCATGGTGGCTTTGTGGTGGATTCAAGGTTTCCTTGCTAAACATATTACAACATCAGATCATGTACCCCCAGTGACGTTCTCCTTTAGAATGGTAGCCATTGGGTGCGGGCTTGCCATGTCTTGAGTGATAAGAAGCAGTTCATGGAGTGTATGAAGAGAATGTGGAATGAAAGAAGGGATACTTCCTTGAGTTCGGATATTAGATGAGTGAGTTGTTTACAAAGTCTAACTAGGTGTAGAAGACTTCCTAAAAGTGTAGAATGAGCAATAAGTTCAAGTAGCAAGACTATAACTAAAATTATTATAGAGTGTAGCCACATAAACCTACCTAACAATTCAAATCACGAATAGGTCGAGTTTCTATTGTGTAACGTGCTATTTTTATCTATTGCTTACTAAACTTATAGTCACCTTTACTTGCAAATCAAGTAGTGACTAAACATATGGCGGGACTCTTACATGGAAAGAAATAGGTGACATGGCATTGGGGTTTTGGGAACTTTATAGTAAACTAGGTAAATTAAACAACGAGATTTGGCCAAAATCACATTTTTTTAAAGTTAGGCGATAATATTTTGTAACTACGGACATTTATTTATTCAATACACATTTTCACCGTCTAAAATTTGCTTTAACTGCACGTGTCTATTTGCCAAGTCAGATAATAAGCGTTTGGAAGACGCAGCAAGAAGGAACAGATGGCGTGGTGTGGTGAAGCCAATAGGGCATCTGGTCTCACAAAACTAGTAATGCAAGCAGGCTTGATGAAGCACAGAGAGACGTGTGGATGCATTGCCATGCAGTGTTGAGAGAGACAGACAGACAGAGAGGGAGGCGGGGAAGAGGGGATGGGTTGGAGCGACGGCTGCAATAATTTGCTGCAGGAGCGCCTTGATCAGTTGAGCGAGGCGGAGCTAATTGTGTGTGGCAGCAGCGGTAGCGCCAGCATCGTGCTGGGTGCAAAGACCTCTAACCACTACTTTAAATTAATTCAGAATAATTCAAATTAAGAGGTGTTGGTGGCTTAACTAAAAACATATTAACTGACGTCTTAGCATAAATAAGTCTTAAAATACAAATCTTTTGTGATCGACTAATGTAATATTTGAACTTGTGTGACCTCCTATTTAAAAAAGGACTGAACTTGGAAATAAATGGAAAAGTATGGACAGCCATGTACGTGGGAGTTATTTGCACAATACATAGGTCAAGAGCATAGAACTTATTTACATGAGGACCAAAACCACATGTAATGCAACATGGCCATAAAGCTCAAACCAAAATCAAGAAACTATCAAAGATGAAATATAACAAAAAACTATAGGTACTTCCTAGAAATATAGAACATAGTCCATGAATCTCAAAACTATCATAATAACGACCATGCGAAGGAATTTGGGACGTGCTCAACTAGCTAAACAAGAGTGGCCTTGTCCATCTATTCAATTGATCGTTGTGTGACAAGTGATCGAGCTATTACCCACTGTCCATTCTTGTGCTCAAATTGGCGTTGGATAGGCACCCACCCAACCAAGCAATGTTTTTGGGCTTGGCTCAAATTGGCCTTGGATAGGTGCCCAACAAACAAAGCGATATTTGTGGCCTTAGAGATAACTGCCAAATGGATGGAAGGCCCTAATTTGTGGTAAATGAACGGAATATAAATGACAAAGCATCATTTTCATTGCATTGCCACTTGAAAGGTTGGAGTCCACCTTGATACAAATTTTAATGGGGGTTGCCTAAATGGCAACATCAATACTCTACTCCCATTCTAAACAACAAAGCAACATCTACATAGCATTACCACTTGAAGGTTGGAGTCCATCCTTAATAATTAAGGTTTCCTATATGGTATCATCATAATGCTTTACTCCCATTATAATCATTTATATCCTCTTGGATGATCGCACTTTTGCACTTCATCTTTTCCAAATGTGAAACTAGCACTCTTATTCTTAAATTTGGTGGGGCAATCCTTTGATCACCCAATGCCATGTGAAAAAGGAATACAAAGGTAATGTCTTTATAGTGTTTCTGTTTAGTATATCCAAATTCAAGTCAACATATGAAAGACCTTACGTGTTAGTCTTTCATTAACTACAAGCTTTAGCATCCACTAACCTTACAAGGATTAAGTTGTAGCATCCACTAACCTTACATAGCTAAGAACTTTAGGCATGCATTCAATATATCCAAATTCAACATATGACTAACCTTACATGACTAAATACTTTAGGCATTCCTTATATCCAAATTCAAAGTGGATAACTTTATGTGCCGTCTCATTAAGTAGAAGTTTTAGCATCCACTAACATTGCATAACTAGTCACATTAGGAACATTGCCTTATCCACTCCAAGTTAATAATTGTTGAACTTCCAACAAGATAGGTAATACATAAAGGGTTTGTGGGGATGTGAACTAAACGAAAGCAAAAGTAGTAAGCATGCAAGATGAACTTGAACACAACAATAAGAAGGAAGACAATAGAGAGAGGATCTTAACAATTAGACAAACCTAAGGTGAAAACCGTACAAACTATTGAGAATTGTGTGTGGTGGGGGGACTTGATTGACCTACTGCACCAAACACACAACACACGAGGAATTATACAAACCTACGATGAAAATTGTACGAAGTGTGGAGAATTGTGTGGTGGGGGGACTTGCTTGAGCTAATGTGCCAAACACACCACACACACAAGAGGAAGCTCACTCAAGAACACAAGAAGAGAGATGAAGGGGCCAAAAATGTTCTTGCTCTCTTCTTCTTCACTCACACACAATACAATGCACACAAAGTATAGATAAGATACAACATGAAGAAAAGTATCCTACTAAGTCAAAATAGTGCATAATTAACTATACTAATTGAGTGGCATTATAACTATGCCCATTGTAGGTAGATGCAACAAACTAAATATAATAAGTGAAGTTATTAGCCATGTGAGGATCGTAATGACCATTGGTGTGCGAAGTGTAGACATGTGGACCCATCTAACCAAGTTGTCCATCAATGTTTGGATGTGTTGAGCTTGCCATCTCAATACTCCCCCTCAAGCTCTATATCTCTACAACTCTAAGTAAGCTTCAAAAATTTGAAGCTTATCTGCACCCAATGCCTTTGTGAAAATGTCAGCTCTATTTGATCCCTTGTGCTCACATATAGATAAGTTAATCTCTTTTGCAATATACATTCTCTCTCACAAAGTGGTAATGTACCTTAATATTTTTTTTCTTAGCATGGAATAGTGGGTTCCTATCTAATTGTATGCTACTCATGTTATCACAGTGAAATGACAAAACTGGACACCATGTCTCCTGCAATATATATTCTCTCTCACAAAGTGGTAATGCACCTTAATATGTTTTGTCTTAGCATGGAACAGTGGGTTCCTATCTATCTGTATGTTGCTCATGTTATCATAGTGAACAACAAAATTGGACCATCTCCTTACATATCTAAATCACCTAATAACTTTTATAGGCATACCATCTCACATGTTGCCATAGCAACCTCTCTATACTCCACATTTGTACTCAATAAAATAACTACATGTTGTCTTTAACTGCTTCATGTAATTGCTGCATTACCAAGGGAAATGATGGATCCACAAGTAGAGATCTTCTATTAACCTAGCCCAATCTACATCTGTGTATCCAAACATCTATATATCCAAACATCTATATATCTTTACCGGCCTCATTAAAAAGTCCATAATGCAAAGTGGACTTTACATATCTCAATATGTGTCTCCAATGGTACTGAAAGAGACATACATTATCATACCATACTTGGATAACATATCCAAGCCATACTACCTTTGGGACATCCATATACCATCGTCACATTTGATTACCTCAATACTAAGAAAGTGGATTAACTCACCCAAATCCTCTGTCTCAAACAACTTCTTTAAAAGGTCTAACTTCAGCAATCCCACTGTCACTATCACCTATAATAATCAAGTCATCCACATAGATGACTGTGATGACCAAGCATGCATCTCCCTTTCTCACATAAAGTGAATGGTCAAGCTTAAAAAACATGAAAGCCAATGTTGACAAGATACTCTTAGATCTTATCAGACCATGCTCTAGGTGCTTGCATCAGCCCATAGAGCGCTTTCTTTAACTTGCACATATATGTAAGATGCTCAAAAGCCTCATAAGCTATTGGTTGTTCCATATACACATCTTCTTGTAATTTACCATGCAAGAAAGAATTATTGACATCCATTTGTTGCAAACTCCAACCTTTGGCTGCTGCCAAAGCAAAAGCAATCACATATCTAACAATTTCCATTATGGGAACTAGACTAAATATCTCTTCATAATCTATGTCATATATTTGAGCATAGCCTTTTGCAATCAGCTTAGCTTTATACCTACTAAAAGGCATCATATATAAGTCAACACACTACCATCGTTGGTTCGTTCATAGAGTGACCAAACACAACCCCCAAATACAAGCTAATAGAAGGCCCCATACACATAATATGCACAAGACTAGCACCCTCTTAGATTGTGGGTGATTAGTACAATGAAAAATATACAATGACATAGTCCTCAAAATTAATCACCAAATATTCTATAAATGTCCACTATGTCCCATATCGCAATGGGCACCACAAAAGCCTCAACATAATAGTACACAATGACCACACCAATAGATGCACCATAGATACTCAAGTCAATGTCAATTATATTAAAACCATTATCATAGAGAAGAAATGAAAAGTTTACATGTTTTTCATGAGCTTAGAGAAGCTCAACATGTACCATGGACCCCTCCCCCCCCCCCCCCCCCCCCCCTTCAACCATGTGGATATGTCATAAGAAAATCCATTATATTCTACCAAGTCCATCATGAACCTAGAGTCAATTCAACATTTAGGGGCTCATAACCACCAAACATGTGATGTACATAGAAATGCATCATGAACCTAGAGTCAATCAAACATTAGGGGTTCATAACCACTAAATATGTGATGTACATAGAAATCCATATACAATGATCCACCACATCACATACTAATGATTGAGAAGAAAGTCCATTAGCACTCTGATTGTCTCTCTTTAGCTAGAGAACATGTGATTAAGTATCACTTTACTGCTATTGGGGGAGCATACACTTCAACTAGGGATTCTACTAAAGCCATCATAGAGGAAACTAAGAAAGAACCTCTGGGGAACCAATCTTGGGACCATTCATAGTATAGTAGCAAGCTCTCCTACATGATCATCACTAGGAAGCAATTATTAAGTCATTAGCATAGCCTAGGTAGATCATCATCAACATGGTCAAAAGAAACATTGTTTAAAATCCTTAATGACCAACATCATGAATTACCATGCTTTGGAAAAGTTGTCAGAAGCACTTAAGATGTGGCAGAAATCCCCAAAGTCAAGGCCCTACTCCAAGTATAGGGAAGGATACATGTAATTGAAAACCATCTAATTTAAAGAATGTCTCGACTCTCCAAAAATCCCCAAAAGAACAAGGTTATGCCATGGTAAGTAAAACATAAAGCTAATGAATAGAAGTATCATTATGAAAAAGATGATATGCCAAGTAGAAAGAAATGTGACAAAGAAGATAAAATGAGAGATACTTGGAGCCATCAAGAGATCCATGATGAGTCAACAAGTAACACTCAAGTTCAACAATCTTAGTGAAAAAGTAAGGCATACAAGGTGAGATTCCATATACATCACTATAGAGATATACAATAAGAGTAGGGTCAACAATGCCAAGCAATTTATTGATAAAAATAGATCAACACTAAAGAATTCCTCTCTGAAGGTACAAACACAAAGTGAACAAGGAATGAATCAAGACATAAAAAAATCCAAAAGGCATGTAATGTCCAAATCAAGCATGAGAACAACCTGCTGATTGAAAAAGCATTGATGTTGGCACACCCAGGGTGGGATAATGTCAACACCAGTGATGCTTGCACTACACCTTGCATAATGTGAAGATACTAATGATAATGTGCAATTAGTGTGCAATGCATGGATACTTTACACAATTCAATAACAAATATTTAGCCAACTGTCATGTTGAAACATTATCTACAAGTCATTAGATACAAAGAAAAGCACCATACAAGATCAAGACATGTATGTGAATTTAAAGACTCAATATTGTTGTGTTGATGCTAGTCAAGACATGTACATGACTTTAAAATCAATCCGAAAAAGTAGATGAAATTGACATACTCTAAGCCATTAAGAGATCTATGAAGAGTCAACAAGTAACTCTCTAGTTCACAATCTTAGTAGAAAAGCAAGGCATGCAAGGGGAGGTTCCATATACATCAATATGGAAACATACAATAAGAGCACAGTCAATAATGTTGGGATTTCAATGAGAAAAATAGATCAACACTAAAGAATCCCTCTCTTAAGGTATTAACACAAAGTGAACAAGGGATGAATCAAAATACGAAAAAATCCAAAATGCATGACATGTCCAAATCAAGCATGAGAACAACTTGCGGATTGAAAAGGCATTGATGTTAGCATGCCAAGGTTCAAACACTACTAACACCAATTATGCCTACACTACACCCCACATAATGTCAAGATACTAATGACAACATGCAATTAGGCAATGCACTCATATTTCACACAAGACTCAATAACAGCTATTTAGCCAATTGTCAAGTTGGAACATTGTATCCAAGGCATTAGATCTAAAGAGAAACCCTAGCAAGGTCAAGACATGTGCATGACCTTAAAAACTCAATGTTGTTGTGTGTTGATGCTATTCAAGACATGTACATGACTTTAAAGTCAATTAAAAGAGAAATATTAGCAAGTTCAAGACATATACATGACTTTGAAAACTCAATGTTGAGTGGTGATGCTAGTCAAGACATATACATGACTTTAAACTTAATGTTGTTGTGTGCTCATGGATTCTCACAACATAGCAACACATGGATAAGTGTAAAGACAAGTGCAAAAGATCTCAAGGAGACCCCAATGTAAAAAAATGTACTCTACAACATAAGTTTGTGGTGCAAAGCATACCAACACTAGGGTGGACCTCCTCAAATGCTCCCTGCATACACACAAATCCCAAAATCCAAGGTTGGCTCACTAAAGTGACACTAGACTACCCATAAAGTGACCATGCAATCACTAACTACAAGCCAATTAAAGTTCTTATCTACATATGAAAAGCACAATGCTAATAGGGTTATGCAAGTTGATTTGTATATAAGCTCCATTAGACTAAAGAGTGGAGATCGTAGCTTGGCATCCACTTACATAATTTGTGGAATGTGTTCTAACTAAGAAAACGTAAATTGCAAAAATCCATTGAAAATGTGCATTATAATACTTTGAAGAAACCCATTACAAATGGTACTTATGATACATGATTATCAACCTCTTTGCAAATGGTATAGAATGCATGGTTCAGACTCATTACAAAGAGCATACATAGTGCATGCTTCAACCTCTATTTCATCAAGATAAGATATGATGAAGCTTTCAATGGCATGTTCCTCCCCATACTTACAGGGAAAATTTGTGGAATGATTTGTAAAAGCTTGTCAAAAGGGCTTTAATAAGATGATCACCATTGTTTGATATCACTTTCTTGCTATTTTGTATATTATTGAGCATGTATCCCACCAACACCTTGCTAGACTTTGTGATAGTTTCTCTTTGTGAGAATTCATGCCATGAGTATTTTGTATTTGATCCCACATTGAACACAAAACATTTTGATTTCCCACTAATGTTTTTTTAAATAAATGCAATCATATTATTTGAAAAAGTAAAAAAGATTGCATGCACAGATTCATCATAGGGACTTAGGCACTAAGAAGCATCCTATGCATGACTTTATAGACATGAGGATGAGCTTTGACCTTCTTGAATAGTGCCATCGAATCATTCTTGAGCCTTGGGACGATCTTTGCAAGTTCAATGTATATCTTCCCTTCTTGGAAAGCTTGAGAATTCCAGTAGTGCCACATATGCTAAGCTCTAAGTATCTGAACTATTTTGATGGACTCCTCATCAAAGGATCCTCTGTCATGAAAGCGCAACACTAGCATTAATAGTAGTTGAATTCAATTTGCCCTCAAAAATCCATTTCATGATCATGGACTAGACCAATTGGAACTTGGGACACTCCAAAAAAACATGAAAGACGATCTCCTCCTTTCTTGCACACAATGGGCACATAGATAAGACAGGGAGTAGCCCATTCGGAGGGCTGTCTCTCATGGGAAGTTTACCAATTAGCACTCATAACATGAAATTAAGCCATGCAAACTTGGTAGCTCTCCATGCTCTCTTGAGTCTTCTCTTCCATGTCATAAATTGTGAGTAGGGGAAGATTTTTTTCCAAATTTTTAGCTACTGCAATGGCACTCCATATCGATGAATCTCTAAGCTTGTGCATTGTCATCTTTCCTCCAATTCTTGAGCCTTGCTTATCAACCAAAAAACAAAGAGAAAGCTTACTGCTAATGATGGTACTAGTTGGCCATCTTGCTTTTTCTATCATGAATCACATGATGGTGGAGGGACTTTCTTGAGCTGCTACGCCAAATACACACCATACCCACAAGAGAAAGCTCACTCAAGAACACAAGAAGAGAGATAAAGGGCAAAACGTTTTCTTGTTGGTTTATTCTTCTTCTTTCTCACACAATACAATGTACACAAAGTATAGATAAGATGCAATATAAAGGAAACTGGCTTACTAAATCAAACAGTGCATAACTGACTATACTAATTGATTGGCACTGCAACTACGCCAGTCATAGAAGGTAGGTACAACAAACTAAATGTAATAAGCAATAAGTCACTGGCCATGTGAGGATCATAATGACCACCGACATGCTAAGTGTAGACATGTGGACCCATCTAACCAATCTATCCATCAATGTCCAAACGTGTTGAGCTCGCCATCTTAGTACTCCCTCTCAAGCTCAACTATATTTCTACAACTCTAAGTAAGCTTCAAATTTTTTGAAGCTTCTCTACATCCAATGCCTTTGTGAAAATGCTAGCTATCTCATCATATGTACTAACATAAAGATAAGTTAACCTCTCCTGCAATATACATTCTCTCTTACAAAGTGGTAATGCACCTTAAATATTTTGTCTTACCATGGAACAGTGGGTTCCTATCTACCTATATGCTGCTCATGTTATCACAATGAATGACAAAACTAGACCATCTCCTTATATATCTAAATGACACAATAACTTTATAGACGTACCATCTCACATGTTGCCATAGCAACACCTTTATACTTGGCCTTAGTACTGAATAAAGCAACTATAGGTTGCCTTTTACTGCTCCATGTAACTGCTACACTACCAAGGAAAACCATGAATCTACTAGTAGATCTTTTGTCCAACCATCCCAATCTACATGTATGTATCCAAACACCTATATATCCTTACCAATCTCATTAAAAAGTCCATAATGCAAAGTGGACTTTACATATCTCAATATGCGTCTAACTGCATCCAAATGAGGCTTTGTTGGCATCTCCATAAACAAACTAATAAGGCCAATAACATAACTCAAGTCTGGCCTTGTGATAGTTATGTAAATTAGACTCTATACTATCCTCCTAAATATAGTAGAGTCTTCTATCGCATCCCCAACATCAACACTCAACTTCACATTTTGCTCCAATGGTACTAAAAGAGATTTACACATTGTCATACCATATTTGGATAACATATCCAAAAAATACTACCTTTGGGACATTTATATACTATCCTCACACTTGATTACCTGAATACTAAGAAAGTACAGTAGCTCACCCAAATCCTTCCTCTCAAACTTCTTCAAAAGGTCATTAACTTCAGCAATCCCACTGTCACTGTCACATGTAATAATCATGCCATCCATTTAGATAACTATGATGACCAAGCATGCATCTCCCTTTCTCACATAAGGTAAGTGGTCAGCATCAGAAACACGAAAGCCAATGTTGACAAGATACTCTTAGATCTTATCAAACCATGTTCTAAGCACTTGCTTCAGTCCATAGAGCGTTTTCTTTAATCCATACATATATGTAAGATGCTCCAAAATCTTATAACATGTTGGTTGTTCCATATATACCTCCTTTTGTAATTTACCATGCAAGAAAAAATTATTGGCATCCATTTGCTGCAAACTGGATGTTGCCAAAGTAATCACACATCTAACAGCTTCCATTCTAGTAACTAGACTGAATATTTCTTCATTATCTATGCCATATGTTTGAGCATAGCCCTTTGCAACTAGCCTAGCTTTATACATACTAACAGAACCATCTATATGATGCTTGATTTTGTAAACCCGCTTACAGCCAATAGCTTTCTTGCCCTTGGGCAGTGGCACTAGATCCCAAGTCTTATTGGCTACTAATGTAGCAATCTCCTCATCCATTGTACATCCCAATGAGGATGACCAACAACATCCTCAAAACAAGTGGGCTTAACATTCTCAACCACCTTTACCATATGAGCATAATGGTGAGCTATATAACCTTCAAAACCAAATCTTTTAACAAGATATCTAACTTTGCTAGACCTACGTACTACTTGATCACTTTTAGTAGAGCCTTTACATTATCATGTGCTCTCTGTACATATGGTGTCTTGACTGAAGGAATATCAAGCTCATTATCCAAACTCTTTGAACCACTAGAATCTCCATCAAACCCCAAATGACTAGTAGATGCATCATTACCAATGGATACTTTCTTCTTCTCTTTGTCTTCACCCACAACACTTATAGATATGCTTAAAGATATGGAGCTACTCCTTAGTCTCCCACACCAAGGCTAACTATAGATATAGTATTAGATAATGTTTTTGGTCCACTAAGACTTTGTAATTATTGCTTTTCTTTTTGTACATAACTATCATGATCATGATAATTATCCAATGCATCACCATTAGATACATACCAACGGTTCATCTCATAAAAAATATAATATCTACTCACTCTGAACTCACCTGTGATAAGGTTATATAATCGATATCATTTTTACTTTAAAGAGTACCTGATAAAATTACATTTTTTAGCCTCTGTCTTTACTTGTAATACTTGTAGATGTACCTGAAGATATGGAGCTATTCCTTAGTCTCCGAGGCCAAGGGCTAATTCTAGATGTAGTACCAAATAATGTTTCTGGTTCACTAAGGCTGCGTGATTCTTACTTTTTCTTTTACACATAACTATCATGATCATTATCATCATCTAATGCATCACCATTAGATGCATACCAACTACTCGTCCTGTAAAGAATAACATCCCTACTGACTCTGAACTTACTTGTGACATTAGGGTTATAATAGTGATACCCCTTCTGCTCTAAAAAGTATCCAATAAAAATGTATTTCTTGACCTTTGGATCAAGCTTCTTTTGTTGCAGCTTATCTCACACATGAATATATGCAATATAATGAAATATTTTCAAGTGTAACACATCAGACTACTTGTCTGTAAAACATTCTTTAGAAATCATTATATGAACTGCAATTGTGGGAGTTCTATTTATAATATAGACAACAATACAAATAACTTTAGTCTAAAAATATTTTAGCATATTTTTTTTGCCATCAATACCCTTGTAACTTTTGTAATATATCTATTTTTTCTTTTTGCAATCCTACTTTGTTATAGGATATATATGCAAAAGTAAAATGTCTCTTTATTCCATAAAAACTTAAGAAATCACTAAACTCATTAGAGAGATACTCTCCCCCTTCATATGATCTTAAGTATTTAATTTTCAAGCATGTTTTTGTTTCAACAATAGCTTGAAAGTTTTGAAGTGCTCAAATATATCACTCTTTTTTCATAAAATATATCCATAGCTTTCTTGAATAATCATCAATAAACAAAACAAAATATTTGCTACTACTAAAAGATATGTTTTGTATAGATCTCTAAATATTTGTATGCACATCATCACATATATTCTTGCTCACATCTCTGTCATGTGAGAAAAGTTATATTGCCTCCTTATCAAATTGACATGCTTTGGACTACATCAATTTCAATCTATGCACATTTACATATCCCATATATTTGTGCCATATTTCAATGTCTACAACTACTCCTTTACCTTTAGTATACATAGTAATATTCATAACACGAATTTCAATATCTAAAATAAACATGCGACCAACTCTACTTTCTTTTGCAACCAACTTATATTTATCATTAAAATATTTCACAAAGTAGCCTTTTATATTAAATCGAACCTAAAACCCTTTACCATTTGACCAACAAACACTAAATTCTTTGTTTTTCTGATACATGTAATACATATGATAAACTATTTGTCCAACCATTATCCAAGAACCAAAAAACTTTTTCAATATATGAAATTAGATGGTATGAATCATCATTCGTCTATACATCATCTGAATTTTATAAATCTTATATCTCTCTAACCATTCAATATGACTGGTTATATGATTAGGCGCACCCGAATCATCAACCATTCAACATCATGTGTCTCATTTTTTATAATAATATTAATTATATATTACATAAAAAACATATGCTCATTTTTATCTTCATTCTATCATAAAGACAATGTATAGTTTCCTTGCTACCATTTACCACTGTGATGATATTATCCTTTTTAACATAATAATGGGATGCAATATGACCTATTTTGCCATAGTAATGATAAACAATATAAGAATTGCTAGAACCTCTATTCTACCATCCATCTCTTCCTCTAGAGCTTCCCCTGTCTCTAAACTTTCCATGGCCTCTTAAAACCTACATTTCACTAAATTGATGATTTAACCTATTTTGCTAGTTATCACCACCATGCCCCATACTATGGCATTTTAAAGAGGATCTACCACGTTTCCTTCTTAAAATTGAGTAAAATTATTGGATCTATTTACCACTTCTTTCATATGATTTACCCTATATATTGATCTCTTCAAAATCATAAAAGTTCTAACTCATCAAAATCTAAAAATGAATTATGTACATATACGAACATAACAAACGATTTTCAAGCCTTTTTATTATTAAGACCACCCAAAGTAAATGATATTAAATCATAATTATTACTCATTGCATCAATAGTTACTAAGACATCTGTAATGCTTCTCACTTTCAAAACATACTCATTGACAAGCATTTTTCTTTTCTTCAAAGTATTCAGCTCTTACTTAAGCTTAATTTGTATTCACAAAAAATATATTTTAAAATGTGTTCTATGCTACATGTAAACATTCTACATTTCTAATATACCCTAGTATAATATTATCAATGACTCAAATCATTAATACATCACATTTTTATTCTTTGCATTCTATTCTTTTCACACCTTTAATTCATCTATAATCACAAGATCACTCAGATCTAGCTCCTTTTCTTTACTTGAAACAAACTCGCAAAGATATTTCTTAATAAGAAAATTCATCACATGAAACTTTCATGATGGATAGTTATTCTTGTCCAGCTTCTCAATGATGGGGTTTCTACTGTTCTTTGTCATTATCACAAAACTTATACAAAAAAATAAGAAAGAATTTTGTAATCTTTCACAAGAAATACATAGTAATAAATCAAGTAACCTTTTTCACTGACTGCTCAACAATACATATAATCTACAACATGTTAATAGATCAAACTTGTGTTTGCTTCTTGAAAAATATCTCAAAATTTATAAATTTGAAATTTGTAATCTATACACCTACTTTTGATCAACACAGCCAAGAATACAATATACTTTGAAATTATTATCTGCAATCTTGTGGGTCTAAAATCGGGCTCAAAATGGTCTCCAATGGCCATGATGGCCTTGCCTCTTCCTCACTATCCTTGCTGTCTATATAGACCTTCCTTGCAATCTTCTTTGTCCTCGCTATCACCTACTAGAAAATGATATATAGACCAATCAAAAAATACAAACCACACAGGGTAAGATATGATGTGAGATGAGCGAAGCATGATCCGATGAAAGATATATTCACGTCCTATTGTGGACTACAGATAGAGCACGAGAGGAGAGAATGGAAGAGCTCCTTACACATTGCTTGCTTACTCAAATTCTTGCTTTTTCTCCTTCACTTCAACCTTCAAAACCAACCTCTCTGCAAATTCCTTTCTCGAGAGGAGATTTATAATTATAGCAAAAAGAAAGGGAGCTTAGGGAGCAACCCTACCAAATAACATTATATTAGGAAATTTGGAAACTTCTATGCACTTTGGGAATCCCCAATACCTTTATTATTTGACCAAATGGTCAAATCTTGGTCTTACTTAATGGTAGAGTCCACCCTAGATGCTATATAAGCTACCTTCTCAAATCCCACGTTCAAAGTATGGATCAAGATTTAACCACTTGGTCAAATATTTATCACTTATTTAAAATTGAGACTTGAGAAATTCCCAAATTCTCTAATATGGTGTTAGATGACCTTTTAATCTCGAAGGGGTAGAACACTTTGCCATTGATGCCAACATATGCACTCGCATTGGTGAAGAGGGTTGAGTGCCATCTTCTTAAAGATAGGGCCAAATCCTAAAGCATCTAATGTGGCTAGGATAAAGGACTAGCTTATGAGATCATAAGCTTCTTCAAGGTCCATATTCAACAAGACAAAATATGATCCATATGACAAGGCATAATCAAAGATGAAGAGGGCCAAATTCAATACTACATCCAAATCATTACCCTTAAGTAAGGCAAGACAGTTCAAGCCAAGTTGTCCCAAGCTTCACTTTCACCAAAATTCATTGTGCCACTTTCATGTGATCTATCCCGAGTGTGATGAGAATCTTTCCTGTCCCCAGTGAGAATGGTAAGAGCATGCTCAAGTTTGCTATTCAATGTATACCACTAGCCTCTGCATGCACTAAGAACGTGTTAGATGCATATACTAGGACATAATCTCTCCATATATGCATGGTTACAATAGGCACAACTATTACTGCTAACAAAGTGTCTCCAGAGCCTTTGCAACTTGTGTTAGTAAAACAAGTTGCTAACATCTTCATTTAATTTGATCTCTTGCATAACAATAAGACAAGGATTTCTATTGTGTGCAATGCTGTAGCAAATCTCCTTGTGGGCATCCATACCCAATCCCCTAACATTCCAAGAGACTATCTTGAGTTGCCTAGAGAGCTTTTGTGCATTGGAAAGCGACATCAATATCGTGTAGCGATTAGCCTCCTTCTAGGGCTGTGGATATATATCAGCAAGGGCCCCACGGTCTTTCACAGGTTTACCCGGTCATTGGGTGTCTGTGGGGCCCACAAATTAAAAGCCCCCTAAAAGGGGCATTGGTCTCGTCTGGAGGATCATTCCGAGGATCGAACTCCGTACCCCCCATTCCACATAGACATTGATGAAAAACTATTATCTCGTTTCAATGTAATTTTTAAAAAACAAAAAGGTTAAGAGACTGGCAAGCAACCGGGAGTTACCGGCACGTCCCCAATACTGAAATTTATCTTTGGCCTCCTTCTAGAGCAGCATATATGTTTCGATCCACCATATGCATTTTAGGATGTTTCTTGAGTGAGATCTTTCTAGGGGGTTTGTTGTTTTTCTACATTCCAATGCGTGGTTGCAAGCTCTCCTTGTTGTTGCTTCGCTGGTTTTGCAAGTCCTTGCGCTCTTAGGCTCTGCCCACCACTTCTTCCTTTGGTTCTGTAGGCAACGTAAGATCACGAGGGGAGCTTTGTTGTGGCAGTCCGAGTCTGCTCAGTCGTCTTGGTGGCCTGATCTGCACCTGCATGGTGAAAGGCTACTCGTTACCACTATTGAGAGCATCTGATTTCTTCCCATCACCCACATTCACCCCCCGGCCTGTGCATTCCTTTCAGGCAGGAACGAGCAAAATGGCCACTTTCTCTGCACAAGCAGCATGAGAGTTAGGCAAGAGTGAGAAGCAGATTTCAATGCAAAGCTCGATACCTTGTGAGTCAACCAGCTCCAGGACTTCAAGAGGTTCGCTCCGTCCATCCTATCTATAGCTGGATACAGGGTTACCTTTCCACCTCCAGGGATCCCTTGGGGGTGACAATGGATGGCACATGCAGGACCTTGCCGAGGATCAAGGTCCACCAATCGCTCTCGCCTTTGGAGCCAACGAGGGCAAGGTAACAGCTGCCCTTCCCATTAAATCGATGTTGAGCCAAGGTAGCATGGGCTTGATAGCTAGACATGAACCGCCCACTAATCTCTTCTTCTGTTGGTGGTCTTGCGAGGAAGTAGAAGGAGAGTACAGCATATTGACATATTCTGCATACCTCTGTATAGTTCGCTCAAGTGAGATGGAGACAGGAACTTTGAATACTCGTTTCCCAACCAAGGCAACTCTGCGTCGTTCATTCAGTTTAGCTTGCTCAGCTCTCCAGAGGCGCTTTACTGCCACCATGTCCAGTTGTGTGCCCTTAGCAGCCTGCAAAAAACCCATAGTTTTCAACTCCATCATGCTGCCTCTTCTCCGCTTGCTCGTGCGCTCCTGGCCATGTCAATTTCCCTCATGCATGCAATAAGGGGACGCCATGTGTCAGAATGGGGTTAACTCCACTTAAGTGAGAGTTAAGGCCTTAATGATGGTCAAAACCATAACGACGGAATACCTCTGAATTTTCAAAAAGAAATTAAACCATCAGAAAGTTCTTCTCCCACTGATGTTATTAAGAAGTCCTATTTTTACATTTGGCTTATTACAATTAGGTCATGTAAAATGCATGGGGTGGTTATAGTTATGTGCAATCTCACATATGGTTGATGGATAGTATTATGAAGCATTATGCTGAGAATGACCTATAGTACATCCTTACCAACACTCTCACCCACCTTTAAAAGAGCCATTGAGTTCCCAAAACATTTTACTTTTAGGACTGTCAGCTCAATCTTTCTCTTCCAAGTCAAAACCTTGGGTGCATTGTAGTTGTACATTAAATCAATAGATTTAATATTTATATTATTCGGCACTTTTCTTTCGCCACTTTAATGGTGACCACAGGCCTCAGATGGTTGAATTCCCATTGGGCTCCAATGTTCAAGCCACTTAAGTCCACTTAGACATCCAACTTGGACTCAGACCAATTTTTGGGCCTCAGATGGCCAAACTTGAGGCCTCGGCTGACTCAAACACTCAGACGGGTATCCCTCATCTGAGTTCGAGTTTGACCACTCAAACGGCCACTTTTCTTTAGGAGCCCACAGACAGCTAAGTCTAGGACTCGAATGTGTTGTCTTGAACACCAAGTTTGACCAGTTTTTAGCATTCCAAGACATGTTATGGCCTATAGCTAGTATCCAACAATGTAGGTTGGAATCTAGACCAGGAGATGAGTCCATAAATATATTTGTACCCAAAACTTTGACCTAGCAGTCCAATAGTGACTAAAATAACTAACCACCAACCACTTACCCCTAATAGAGACCTAAGTTGATTGTCTCAGTTGAACACCCATTAGATCACCTATCAAGATCCAAAAAGGACCCAAAATTGACTGCTAGGAGTTATCACAATCCATGCAAAAAAGTTGCAATGGCATGAAACTGATTGGATGTGATTGACTCCATCAAAGGTTACACTTATTAAAGAATCCTAAGGTCGTCTCATTCAATCATGGACTACTTGTAAATGAGTAAATAAGCAAGTTCTCAGTTCACAAATAAAGTAGTGTCTATGAAAACCAAGTAGATCCAATTATGAGCCAAACATGGCATGATAATATTTATGATTCTTTACCAACCACATTAAAACTAGAAGTTAAACTAAAATAAGCTACTAACTTAGATCAATGTTTTATTTCATGAGCAAGTTAAATATTTACAAAAGCAATGGTCAAGTGAGGAGGTGATTTAGACACTACTTTGAACAATAAGGTATGCTAATCACAATCTAGTTGGTGGGAATAAGAGCATGTAGGACATTTTTCCCACTACACGATGCCTCTTTGGAAACACACAATCTAGTATTCACATTAGTATTGTGGTATCTATTTGTTCTTGCTCAATTGTAAGCACAAAATTGTCCTTGAATTTATTTTTTCCCAAGTGCAATCACCATTTTGATAATCTCTTTGACTTGCTAGAACAATATTATATGTTGCACATTTACCTTTCATTAAGGGCATTTTTCAATGACCATGTGTTGATTCTATAGAGATAATTTCCCATGGAAGAACTTCCAAACAATGCCAAATGATTTGTCATGTTTTAGCATTGGTTAGCTCTTCCTCCATACTAAAACAAACTTAACAAGTAATTATGAAAAATAATTATTCGTTTGACATCAAATGGTAGTACTTTTGGCGAGCAACCTGATTGGATAATGTCTATGCTAATTAGGGAGACTACTTGACAATACCTCAAGCTAATCTCGAAATCATAGCTAATATCATGGACTCTAATCATAGCCCAATCCAAGTAATCATTAAGGTAAATATGGAAAAATGTTTTAAAGAAGGGCCACTCCAATTCATGTTTAACTCTCTTTCTACAAAACAAAAACTTTGTGCAACAACTCAAAGATAGGTGAATAAAGGCAAGAAGAGAAATAGAAGATCCATTTGAGAGGCTGAAAAAGGCAATATGAGCCATCACAAGCTCATGAACGACTATGGTTGAGTTCAAGCTAAGTCATAAAGGAGTCCAAATTCAATTATTCGATGCAGAGCTAATATCTTGGTTGCTCTTGGTAATAGTCCTAACGACCAACACTTGTTGTGGCTGCTTCAAAGAACTAAAGACGAAAGACTACCTTAAGATGGAGAAAGGGACGAGAGTTGCACCTATACAAATGCAATTGAAGGGAGCTAAGTTTATTGAAAGAGATTCCCTGACCGAAACATTTAACAACTCCCTACACAAAAACGAAAAAGAGAACACAATACAATGATCAAAGATGAGCAAGGAACAAGGCACATGAACAATGTCTAAATAGCCACGATATTTGTGAAATACCTTGCAAGCATATTAGGGATTGGACCAATAGAAGAAGCAAACTATGTACTAAAGCTACATCAATTTCTAATGCCAGTGGGGACATCAGTCACAAAAGAGATAACACTACTAGCACCCTTCTCAAATAAAGAACTTCTATACGTGGTAAAGAAGATGAAGAGGATTGCATGTGGGAAAGACATTCTGGATTTTGCCAATGCATGCATGAGAAGGGGGACTATACCACAAGAGGTAAACTAAGGGAGAATAAAGCTCATTCGAAAAGAGGTGATCATAAATAAACTGTCATCGTGGAGGCCACTATCACTACTAAATGTAGCATATAACATCATGTCTAAGGCCATAGCTATGAGATAGAAGTATCTCTTAGGAGACGTCCCACACAAAACCCAATATGGGTTTATCTATGGGAGAAAGATCTAACATGCCATCTTGAACACACTTATGGCAATTGAACATGCAGTAGATAATGGATGAAACTATCCTAATAAATATGGACCTCAATAAAGCATATGATAGTTTAAGGTGGGACTTCCTACACTACAAGGATTTGAGCTAGTAGCGACGGCGGGTATCGGCGTCGCTATTTGCGTCACTATTCGCGTCACTATTCGCGTCGCTTTTGCGATGCAAATAGCGACGCTCCACAGGGAAAAAAGCAGGCCGAAACCGAGCGCGGCTTTATTTCGTGTTTTCACGTTTTGTGTTTTGAGAGCGAGAACGAGGGAGAGAGCGACCGTCGTGAGAGAAGGAGAGGAAGAAGACTTGCCGCCGTCGCCGTTGTTCGTGAAGGAGAGGAGGAGCCTTCATCTCAAAGAGGAGCCGCCCCACACTCGCCATATCTCATCGATGAGTCTCCTTTTCTCTTTCTTTTGCTTGTTTAAGGTTTAAATCACTTTCTCTTTTGCTTGTTTAGGAGAGAAAATGAGAGAGAAAGAGAGGGAGAGGGAGAGGGAGAGGGAGAGGGAGGGAGAGGGAGAGAAAGAGAAAGAGAGGGAGAGGGAGAGGGAGGGAGAGTGCATTCTCTCTCTCCCTCTCCCTTTTGCTTGTTTAAGGTTTAAATCACTTTCTTTTTTGCTTGTTTAGGAGAGGAAATGTGAGAGAAAGAAAGGGGGAGGGAGGGAGAGTGCATTCTCTCTCTCCCTCTCCCTTTTGCTTGTTTAATGTTTAAATCACTTTCTTTTTTGCGTGTTTAGGAGAGGAAATGAGAGAGAAAGAGAGGGAGAGGGAGAGAAAGACAAAGAGAGGGAGGGGGAGGGGGAGGAAATGAGAGAGGGAGAGAAAGAGAAAGAGAGAGAGAGAGAGAGAGAGAGAGAGAGGGAGAGGGAGAGGGAGAGGGAGGAAATGAGAGAGGGAGAGAGAGAGAAAGAGAGGGAGAGGGAGAGGGAGGGAGAGTGCATTCTCTCTCTCCCTCTCCCTTTTGCTTTTGGAGAGTGTTAGGATATATTGTGAGAGGGAGAGGAAATGCGAGAGAAAGAGAGGGAGAGGGAGAGAGAGGGAGAGAAAGAGAAAGATAACATATATTGGAACGATAACATATCCATGATTATGGTAATGGTATCCGCTTTGCTTTTTTTATGGGTACAATTACATCGACTCCTTAAGAGGGCTAAAAATTAGTCATACACTTTATAAAGTCTAATTAGGAGATTTAAGATGCACGATAATAGACTTATCGATAATGGTATGCAATGTGCTTTGCCATGGGCCACGTACATTGGTGACTCTTTAAGATGGCTTAAAATTGGTCATATCCTTCATAATGTCCAAGTAGGGGATCTAATTGTGATATGCATAATTCATTGTTTTTGTATTAACTTTATAGGCATAACAAATTAGAAATCATGCCAACTAGTCAACGGAAGGACTAAAAGAAAATGATACCCTAGCTAATGGTCATTATGGTACTTCATCAAAATGAACCCAAAAGTATTGCTATAGAAGAAGAATCCCTTAAATTGAGCATAGGATATTTTCTTCAAATGTTATGACTATGAGTAGAATTGATTGAAACAAATTTTATTACTATAGTTGATAAATTTCATAGATGGCATTAATTTTAATACATGAACCTAGGACAAAAAAACCACATTTCTAAGATGCTTTTTGTTGAGACTGATTTATTATTAGACTAAGAGATCCTCAATGATGCTCATAAATGGATTACTTATACTCAAAGCCCTCTAGTGCAGTTGTATAAGTAATCCTAGTAGAGCCCCTCTAAGTACATAACCTAGAGACCATAGCTAGGTATATAAGGTATAATGGTTGTACAAGAAGACACCTCAATAATTGACTTATCACCATTAAATCCCAAAGAAGAATCGTGTTCCATCCCCTTTAACTCTATATTCACCTCGTGAAGAACTTCATTAATCATAGCATCCTTGTCACCAATCTTTTTGTTGCAATGATAAAGTAACATATTCATCACTTTTCCTTTTAGCATCTAAGGCATTATCCAATCTTTTAGTCAAGTCCAAACATTTAGTCTTCGACTCATGAACCTTATGAACCAATGCTTTTTTTTTTACAATAACGAATAATTATCTACCGGGACAAACAAATCCTTGAGCATGGTATATGGCCGAGATATAACATCAATAAATCTCTCAACTACTATGTCCAATGCATTCTTTACATCAATCAGTAAAGCATTTCTTATATCTTGAAGTTTAGATTTCAACACCATGGATGCATCAATATCAATATCAATGTTTTACAAAATTTGCTTCTCAAGCTCTTGGAGAGGCTAAAACCTCTCAAGCAAGAGCTTATGGTCAACTTGCAACTTGACATACATCTCCATAAAGCTATCCATTTGAGCCTCGTTTGTTGTAATGTAGATAAGATGGAAAACGAAGAAGGTCTTATTGTTCAAGATCGCGAGGCGTATCTTAATTAGTGTGTCCCATGTCCTTGCTCTCAATGCAAGTTAGCAATTAGACGAAAACGCCGATTGTCTATAGAACACGTACGACGATTTGGCAAGTTTCAATCTGAGATCATTGATCAGGCGATTGCGGATTTTCAGCAAACGGTAATTTGAAGTTAATATTAATCATGCATTGTACTCGCAAGCTAATTGAAAACCATACACAATAAGATTGGGTCTTGTTGGCAAATTTTCTATCCAGGGAGGTGATGTCTCGTCCCAAGGGGGAGTGCACCCTTTGCGGCCAATTAGAAGAGTTCGTGGGCGTGCAATGGATGGAGTGCAGGAGCCAATCCACCACTCGCAAGGCCAATCTATACCGTCAATGCCAGAGGAGACAGACAACCTTCCAGGCCTACCTACAATCTTAGAGCCTGAGATGGAGGCAATGATCGATGCATTGATTCCCATGGATGTCAAGACATCTGATCCACTTAGAGAGGAAGCATCCATATCATTATATGATGGGTGCCGAGTATCTCGGTTGAAGACATTGCTTGCACTCTTAAGTGTGCAAGCAAAATACGGGTGGATGGATACGAGTGTGACCGAGTTATTCAGGTACCTTGCACATAGGCTTCATTGAATTTTTTTTTTTGGACACTATTATTACAAACATTTGTGCTTTTTCAAGGTGTTTTATGATTTTTTTTCAGGTTATTGAAATATCATATATTACCACCTGCAAATACCATGCCTGAGTCTCGTGATGATGCACGACATGTTTTACGGAAGCTTGGCATGGACTACAATAACATCCATGCATGTATCAACGATTGCATACTGTTTCGAGAAGAATACGAGACTATGGAGACATGTCCAAAGTGTGGTGCTCACAGGTATCGACAGGACTTGCAAGGGTAAACTATCCCTCAAAAAGTTCTCAGACACTTTTCGCTCATCCCCCGCATAAACCACATGTTTCATACGTCTGGCATGGCAAGCTTGACAACGTGGCATGTGCAGAATAGGTCCACGGATGGAGTTCAATGAATATCAATGGATTCGCGCGCATGGAGCCACATTGACTCTACCTTTCCAGGCTTTGTGCGAGAGCCAAGGAATCTTCGGCTCGGTCTCGCAATGGATGGTGTGAACCCATTCGGTCTGCGCTCAACTTCTTACAGTGTGTGGCCTATAGTCCTTGTCAACTACAACATCCCTCCATGGCTTTCTACGAAAAAATGACATCTCATCCTTAGCTTGCTCGTCCCAGGCCGCTACAAAGTAAAAAATATGGATGTGTATCTTCGTCCATTAGTCGATGAGCTTAAGATTTTGTGGGAGGAGGGGGTCACTGTGCAAGATATGAGCAGGCGCGATGGTCGGCGGTCAGCCAACATTCGAGCCATTCTCATGTGGACGATGCATGACTTTTCGGGATTAGGAGAGTGCTCAAGTGAGCAGGCCTCCGTTCTCGCTGGTAATATCTATATTTTATATCATTCAATCAAGTATTCACTAGGTCGTGGTGTCCTTACAGGTCTGGTTACCTCAGCTTATCATGCATGTCCATTGTGTGGGCCACAGTTAGACTCCCGAAGGTCACGAACCATGAAGAAGATGGTATATCAAGGACACGCCGCTTTCTTGCCGGAGGATCATGAACTCAGGGAAGGTTTCCTTGGACGACCTCCAATATGTATGAACACCGCAAGCTGGTACGAGCTGAAAATGGTCAACCCGGAATCACATCCAAATGAAATGTGATGATTCTCAGTTTTCTACGAGTTGCCATATTGGACCCACTTACAGGTCAACCACTTGTTGGATCCCATGCATATTTTTAAGAATGTGGGCAGCTTGCTATGGAACCACATCACAGGAAAGAGAGACACTATAGGGGCACGAATGGATTTGAAGGAGTAGGTAAGATGGAGGCGCTTTGGCCATAGTCGAGTGTTGATGGTCACGTGCAGCTTCCTCACGCTCCTTGGGTTTTGTCCACTAAAGAAGAGCGATTGTGAAGCAAGTAATCAAGTCTATCCGCACTCCGACGGGTATGATGCGTTCTCTCAGGTCCGCATTTTCTAAAGATGACCAATTGTCGGGGCTAAAATCCCATGATTGGCATAAGATATGTCAGGTTTGTGCTACGAATGGATTGTAATTAGCGTGGGCATTTTGCAATTTGAAAAGTGGCCATTATTCATAATGCTTTCTCATTTGTGGCAGTTTGTCCTACCGATCGCGATCGCAGGATGCCTTACTCCAGAAATTCGCGGGGCCATTTACAAGTTGTCGACCTTGGTGCAATGGATCTCACAAAAAGAGATTAAGACGTCCTCTATTGAATCCGCGAGGCGGGGAGCAGTGGAGACGGTCTATCTCTTTGAGAAATACCTGCCCATTAGCATGCTCACGATACAAATCCACCTTCTTGAGCATCTTGTGGACGAAGTGGAGATTGCTGGACCTGTCCATACGCGATGGATGTTCTTCCTGGAGCGCTTCATGAAAACCTTGAAAGGCTTTGTGCGACAACGAGCTCGGCCAGAAGGTAGCATGGCCGAAGGTTTACTAGTGTCAGAGGCGTTAGTGCATATTTCACAATGGCTACCAACGGTGGAACCTGACAATGAAATGCTATGGACGCTGAAGAACGATGATAGACTGACTAGAGATGTGGTGGTTGGAAATGGGGTAGAAAAAAGAATGGATGCCTCAATGGAAGAGAAGGTGAATCGCTTTTGTATGTTGCACCATGCCTCCATGGAGACGTGGCTCGCCAAGTACCAGATTGCAAGGCAAGATCGAGAGGAAGCGCGAGCTGAATCCCGACGTAGTATGCGTCATCGACCGATTCGATATCTCGAAGGCATGGAGGAGATGCCGTAGTTTATGTCAACACGATGGTTGCATGGAGCCTTGACCGCAACATCCAGCGAAGGGACAGAGGTCTCAATGGAGGAATGGGAATTCTCGAGGGGATGTAGTCCAAAGGTGATGAGGGGTTTAGAATCTGTCGTTTTATATGCGACATCTAATTTGAGTGTTTCAATGTACAGTACAAAATATATAGTGCAGCGTGGTCGCGCGGACGGCATTTTCGCGTGGAGCGTATTGACAAAATGCGCTCCACAATGGACTGTGGTGTCATGGCAAGGTTCGAGCAAGAGAGCCGACGACGAGTAACGGATCCGAACACGATTGTGGATGAGATGGAGTATTTTGGGAACTTGCAAAGTATTATTACGGTGGATTACCGTAGCTTCTCCATGATACTATTCGATGTGCAGTGGTTCAAAGTGGTACTTGAGGAGCTGGAGTAACAGTTCGACGAGGTCTATCGGGATTTCTCGAAATAGATTCCGAAAAAAAATGGATGGATTTGCGCGACACCTTTGTGTTGCCGGCCCATTGTGAACAGGTGCATGGAGTCATTTGCTTGCTAATTGTAATACGACATGGTTTATGTCACAATGGTTTGAACTCGCTTTGTACGTGTTTGTGAATAGATAATCTTTTATCCAGACCCCTGACAACCTCGATGGTGGTATGTTATACCTTCAACTCCCCGATCAAAGCGATGTTCCGAGCATAGATGAAGATAATATGCAAATAGAGGGGTCGATATTACAAGGGGTGGAGAGCGTCGAAAGCTTGGAGCCAGCATCGGCTAACAATGATGGAAATACAGGAGTCCAAGAATTTTTTGAGAACGAGGCGGACTCATGACATGTCTATCGACCTTCCAGTGTATGCTGAGTTGTGTCAGGAGATTAACATGGGACCATAGGATACTTCATACTTGGAGCATCCACTTACTCAATTCATTAACCAATCTCTTATAAAGGTACATAAGATATGCATTTTAAGATGAATTTTTTTAAAATGATTTATATTACTATGCTTTGTATAATTTAAATTGATTATTCTAACACCATTTTTTATCTGTGCAGGTGACATTTTCAGGATGAGTCGAGGGATGAGCGATGAGGAGTTGCAGGACATATTCCCACGCATGTCTCCAGACAAGCTCGCGAGATTCAGAGAGATGGCAGACCAGGAGCTGTCTCGTTCTTCGTCAAGGCGCTCTGCTAGATCTGCTTCAGCGCGATCGGGTGCTTCAGCTTCGAGCAGACGATCTCGACGCTCACGACTTGGGCCAGAGGGAGGGACTGCATCGGGATCAGGGGGATGCTGCTGTGGAGACACGGATGTGGTATCTCTGTCTTGTCGTTCAGCTGAAGCTGCGTCACCTCCAGGATTTGTCACACCTGTGGGGACGTCTACTCCAGTTACTCCGGCTTTTGTACAGCTGTCAGCAGGTGCCACCCCTTTGGGTGCCACTCCGAGAGAGGTTACCCCCGTCGGTACACCGGATGTAGAGGGGTCTCCTGGATATGCCCAGGAGCATGGACGCAGATGGGAGAGGACCCATCTTAGGCAGACTTCTAAGGGTTATGGATATCTGGTCGATAGTAGGTCAGGAGCCATCATCATGAATGATGAGGGAAGGAGGGTGATGGCTCGCATGAGAGAGTTGTGCCAACAAGTTTTTCGGCACAACGTCCTAGATCATTGGAAGAACATACCGGAGGGAAGAAAGGACTACATAGTAGCATCCTTCCATGAGGAGTTTCCGGTGCCAACCGCAGTAGATAGATTCTCTACGGGCTGGATGATGGATTGCATGCGTGCATACATGTCACATAGACGATCCGACGCACACAAGGCAATCAAGAGTGGGGCTGCAAAGCCCGAGTAATTAGATGTAGACGACTGGCGCCGACTGAGGGAGGAGGCTACAGATTCTCCAGGACGTTGGAGTCAGCAGCGCGAGGCGGCGACGGCACGACTCGAGGCCGGAGTGGTCCATCATCTTGGGAGTAGCGGCCACAGGACATACTTGCAGGACTTTGTAAGTTTTTCTTTTGTTTTGCTTGTTTGTTTTTTTGAAATATTCTTTGTACTGACAATCATGTTTCTAACAGTTAGCATTTTGTTTTCTTTCCAACACTCCATTACAAATCGCGATCTGCAAGGCCTTGAGACTCGATATGCAGAGAGGCACAGTCTCAATGCATTGATCGACCGATTGTATAGACGCGGCGGCCCTGTAAGTCACTCATCTTTCTTGTCCGTAGTTACCATGAGATATTTGAATGCATTATTGTATGATGGATTGATGTGTTGTTTCTTTTTTTGCAGAATCTGTTCGATGCTCCTTTGCGGCGGGACGAGCTTTCGGGGGACGAGGATTTGTAGCTCGCCCTTGGATCCTTGGAGCTCACACACCTTTATTTTTTAGTCGCGTGATCTATGTAGACATTTTCTATGTATTAGTGATATCCTGTCATGATTGTACCAATCGCTTTTTATGCGATCATGTATTTATTTCATGTATCAGTTTTATGATTTCAGTATACATTCTTTTTGTTTGCAAGCGCTTTGTATATAGTAGTGCAGAAACTATTTTGTATGGCTCTCATACAGCACACAGTGATTTTATCCATGTTACCATCGCTATTAGCGTCACAAATTTACTGCTCACGTCGCTATTGCCGTCGCTATGCGCGTCGCAAACTTACTGGTTGCATCGCTATTAGCGACGCCAATAGCGACGTTTCTATGGCGTCGTTAATAACGATGCTTTTTGCGACGACGGGGGAAAATTTGTTATTTGTATTTTCGTCGC